>NC_133666.1:43466816-43795652 GCF_037893015.1 Macrotis lagotis
TGTTGACCCATTTTCAAATTCCGACTTGGGGCTCTCTTCAATCTATTAACAGGGAACACTCCGAATTTAACGAAAAGGGAAGCAGTGGGGTGAAAGCTTGGGATCACGGGACAGGTCACCCTCATCTTTTCTGATTGGGCATCCATTACAGATGGAGAATAGTGATACAAACATGAGTTCAAATTTAGGCTCAGACACTTAATCCTTGTAACCTATGTGACCCTGGGCAAGTCATTCAACCGCATTGCCTTGCAAAATACAACAGAAAAACATGAAGAGTATTAAATGTGTCATCTTAACTTGAGGCATACAAGCAGTTCAGCAACACCATTATATCCCTCATAGTTTGCCCTTCTTCTCCACCCTCAATGTACTTCACTTGAGGCCGGGACTTGGCGATCAAACTTTCTGTTCAGCTCTGCTCATTTCAACAAAACATTTGAATTTCACCCATTTCATTGACCTTTACTGCATGGGCTTGTTAGTGGGCCAATGACCAAAGCTTATTAGGTATATGGATTGGGCTTTGCCCCTCTTTAAAGATGTGCCAAAAATTGTGCCCACAGTAAAAATTTGGGTCATTTTGTAAAGTTACGTTTGCGCAGGAACTTCCTTTTGCTAAGTAACATAATTCTTGTTTAAGAGTAAACGTACTACCAACTCCCCCCCAAAAATAGGGACCCTCATGAGCAATAAAGAGCAAAATATTGCAACTGAAATTAAAGAATAATAACAATAATAGGGGAAGTCAGGTGGGAAAGCTGAGTGAGCACCGGCCCTGGAGCCAGGAGCTCCCAAGCCCAAATCTTGCCCCATACCCCCACAATCACTCAGCTCTGTGACCCTGGGCAAGCCACTCAATCCGATTTGCCCTGCAACCCTCCTCAAAATAATAATAATTATAATAATAATGATGATGATAATGATGATAAATGTGCTTCAACCATTGATTCGATTTTAAAAAAATATTATACATTTAAATTCAGCTCTCTCCTGTGCCTTGTCTAAATATAGTGCTTCTAACTACTCCAATAGATAAGAAAGTTCAGGGACAGCTAGGTGTTACAGTGGTTAGAGCACCAACCCCGGAGTCTGAGTTTGAACTGAGTTCAAATCTGGCCTCAGACACTTAATTACCAAGCTGTTACCTTGGGCAACTCACTTAAGCCCATTTTGTCTTACAATAAAGGAGAAATTTCATGAAGAGTATTACGTGTATCACCTTCCCTTGATGCATACACACAGTTCAACACCATTAAATCTCTCATAATTTGTGCTTCTTGTCCACCCTCTATGTGCTTCACTTGAGGCTTGGACTTGGGGATCAAACTTTCTATTCATCTCTATTCATTTCAACAAAAACATTTGAATTTCCCCCATTTCATTGACCTTTCCTGCATGGGCCTGTTAGTGGGCCAATGACCAAAGCTTACTGGGTATATGTGTTGGGCTTTAACCCTCTTTAAAGATATGCCAAATATTGTGCCCTCAGTAAGAATTTGGATCACTTTGTATAGTTATTTTTAAGCAGGAACTTCCTTTTGCTAAGTAATATAATTATTGTTTAAGAGTAAACATACAGGGGGCGGAGCCAAGATGGATCCAGGAAAGGATCCAGTCTTAGGCGCTCTCTGATAATACTTATTAACTAAGGACTCTAACTAAACTTTTGAGACAAAGAACCCACAAAGGAACCCAGCAATGCAGTTCTCCTACTCAAGGTAACCTGGAAAAGAGCAGAAAGGCTCTGCTACCAGGGGTTGCAGGGGCGCCCGCCACAGGGGTGTTCCCCCAGAGCGAAAGAACTTCAGCCTCCAGGAGGCAGCCGCAGGGAGGTGGGAGCCCCAGCTCACAGCAGCAAGGGAGTCTCTGCAGCTACACCCCGGGTAGCATTGGGCACAAATTGGGTGGACAGCAGGGGACCTCTGCCACAGCGAGCACGTGGAGCCCAGCCCTCAGGGCACACAGCAAGCAGTATTGGTTAGCCTAGATGCAGAAACAGAAGCAGGGAGAGCTGGTAAGCAGGAGCTCCCAGGGCATGAGCCCATTGAACCTAGGGAGGGGAGTGAAGAGAGAGATTACAGAGCTCTATTCTCTGCGGCTGGAACAGGACACTGGGGTTCTGACCACATTCAGAACCTGATTGCAGTCTAGGCCCACCATAGAACAGCAGGGGCCCCCTCCAGCTCAGCCCCGTGGCAGATGGGGCTGCATATGGTCATTCACAGACCAGGAAGGAGGACAGAGCCTCACACACTGAGACCCTTGGGGGAGTGTCCCAAAAGCTCAGGAAGCACCCCAAAACTAGGCCCAGGCTGGGAAAATGAGCAAGCAGAGAAATAAGAGGAACATCATTGAGAAATATTCTGCAAATGAGCCCAAGAAGGACCAAAACACTCAGTCTGAAGATGAGGAAGCACAAGGTCCTGCATCTAAAGACTCCAAGAAAAAGAGAAATTGGGCTCAGGCTAGGACAGAGCTCAAAAAAGACTCTGAAAATCAAATTAGGGAGTTAGAAGAAAAACTGGGAAAAGAAAGGAGAGAGATGGAGGAAAATCATGAAAATGAAGTCAGCAGCTTAGTCAAGGAAATCCATAAAAATGCTGAAGAAAATAGCATGCTAAAACCTAGCTTAGGTCAAATGGATAAAACAATTCAAAAAGTTATGGAGGAGAAGACTGCTTTAAAAAGCAAAATTGGCCAGATAGGAAAAGAGATAAGAAAACTCTCTGAGGAGAAGAAATCCTTCAGAGAAAGAATAGAATTCAGGGAGATTGATGAATTTATGAGAAATCAGGAATCAATACTTCAAAACCAAAAAAATGAAAAATTAGAAGAAAATGTGAAAAATCTTATTGAAAAGAGAACTGATATGGAAAACAGGCTTAGGAAATCTAATTTAAAAATTATTGCAATACCTGAAAGTCATGATCAGCAAAAGAGCCTTAACATCATTTTCAAAGAATTACTACAGGAAAAATTGCCCTGATATTGTAGAAGCAGAGGGCAAAATAGAAATGGAGAGAATTCACTGATCCCCCCAAGAAAGAGATCCCAAAAATCCAACCCCTAGGAACATTATAGCAAAGTTCCAGAACTCCCAAATCAAAGAGAAAATATTACAAGCAGCCAGAAGGACACAGTTCAAATATTGTGGAGCTGCAATCAGGATCACACAGGACTTATCAGCAAATACATTGGAAGCTCGTAGGGCTTGGAATACAATATACCGGAAGGCAAAAGAGCTTAGAATGCAGCCAAGAATCAACTACCCAGCAAGGCTGAATGTCCCGTTCCAGGGAAAAAGATGGACTTTCAATGAACCAGGGGAATTTCAAATGTTCCTGTTGGAATTGCCAGAGCTGAACAGAAGGTTTGATCTTCAGATACAGGATTCAGGTGAAGCATAGAGAGTGGAGGAGAAGGGGAAAATATGAGGGACTTAATGATGATGAACTGCATGTAGTCCTGCATAGAAAAATGACACTGATAATACTCATATGAACCTTCTCAGTTAATAGAACAGGTAGAGGGAGCTTTCAGAGTTGAAGCACAGGAGAAAGCTGAATTCGAAGATAAAATATGGTGTAAAAATGGAGTCAATAGAAAAAAGGGGAAATGTAATCGGAGAAAGAAAAAGGAGAGGGGGAATAGGCCAAGATATTTCATATAATAAGGTTTTTCTTTATTACAATGAGCTATTGCAATGATATGGAAGGGGGAGGCAAGGGGGAATGAGGGAACCTTTGCTCTCATCAGAGGTGGCTAGGAGAGGAAACAGCATATATGCTCAATGGGGTATAGGCATCTGGAGTAAGAAGGAGGGGGGAGCAGAGGGAAGGGGTGGGGATGTGAATAAAGGAGGGGAGGATGGACCATGGGAGGAGAATGGTCAGATATAACACATTTTCTTATTTACTTCTTGCAAGGGGCTGGGATCGGATGGCCTGTCTGGGACCATAGGGCCAGGTGGATGCTGGGCCTAAGGGCTAGTAGGGGGGCTCAGAACCTCTTGACCCCAGGACCAGGGATATGTCTGCTGCGCCACTCAGCTACCCTACAGCAGAGTCGGAGTGAAAGGAATGAGAATATATAGTACATGGTTGTGGAGAAATACGAAAGGAGGGAGTTGCCATCAGCAATGGCAACGGTGGAAAAATATGGAAGTAAATTTTGCGATGGACTTACCACAAAAAATGAGATCCACCCATAACAGAGTTGTTGGTGTTGGAACAAAGACTTAAGCACATTTTGTTATCGTTATTATTTGAGGGAGGGTGCAGGGTGAATCCGGCTGGGTGGACTGCCTGGAAACGCCTAGCAGAGTGATTCGCCAGTGTCTGAGGACGGATTTGGACTTGAGTGCTCCTGGCTCAAGGGCCAATGCTCTGTCTGCCACCAAGCCACGCCTACTATTATTACTATTTTAATTTATTTTGGGCCTTTTTCTTCTTCTTATTTTTGGTTTTTGCAGGGCAGGGGGGATCTGATGGCTTGCATGTCACACGGCTGGGTGATTGATAGGCCTACTGGGCTGGTTGTGGGCTCGGGTGCTCGTGGCTCCAGGGCTGGTGCTTCGTCCATTTCACCACCTGTCCATACCTACAATTATTATTATTATTATTATTATTATTTTAAATTTTATTTTTTTCTCTCCCCTTTATCGCTCAAGCAAGTCTATATTTATGGGGGGTGGGGGTATTTCGTTTACTCTTAAAAAAGAATACGTTTTTAATGTAAAAACATTTGTACAAAATGAGAATAAAAGAAAGAAAAAAAGAAAAAAAAGAGTAAACATACTACCCCGTACCCCCCCAAAATATAGACCCTCATGAGCAATAATGTGAAGAGAAAAAAATTGAAATTGAAATTGAAGAATAATAACAATAATAGGGGAAGTCAGGTGGGAAAGCTGAGGGAGCTGCGGCCCTGGAGCCAGGAGCACCCAAGCGCAAATCGGGCCCCAGACACCCACAATCACCCAGCTGTGTGACCCTGGGCAAGCCACTCAATCCGGTTTGCCCTGCAACCCTCCTCAAAATAATAATAATAATAATAATAATAATAATAATAATGATGATGATGATGATTATGATGATGATGATGATGATAAATGTGCTTCAACCATTGATTCGATATTTTAAAAATATTATACATTTAAATTCAGGTCTCTCCTGTGCCTTGTCTAAATATACTTCCTTCTAACTACTCTAATAAATGAGAAAGTTCAGGGACAGCTAGGTGGTACAGTGGTTAGAGCACCAGCCCTGGAGTCTGAGTTTGAATTGAGTTCAAATCTGGCCTCAGACACTTCATTACCTAGCTGTGACCTTGGGCAAGTCACTTATGACCATTGTCTTACTAAAAAGGACAAAGTTCATAAAGAGTATCACCTGTATAATCTTCCCTTGAGGCATAGACACAGTTCAACACCAATAAATCCCTCATAATTTGCACTTCTTGTACACCCTCTCTGCTTCACTTGAGGCCTGGACTGGGAGATCAAACTTTCTATTCACCTCTGGTCATTTGAACAAAAACATTTGAATTTCCCCCATTTCATTGACCTTTTCTGCATGGGCCTGTTAATGGGCCAATGACAAAAGCTTATTAGGTATATGGGTTGGGCTTTGCCCCTCCTAAAGGACCAGCCAAAAATTGTGCCTTTAATAACAATTTGGAAAATTCTGAGTGTCTGTCCCTTCTAGTTCAGTATATTCTATCGAAAAGAGTCAAAATACCTGAGAGTTATTAGACTCTTTCTCCCACGTGGGGTTAAAGCCAGTTACATCCCATTAGATAGCAGTCTCATGGCTAGGTGATGAATGTCCATCATTTCTGGCTAGGTGTATTCTCTCTGTTAGAGTTACAATTTTCAAGATTTATGAGAATCTTCACCCCCCCTCCCTCCCGCCCATACTGGGATATAGCCAGTTTGAAATTACTGGATCGAATTTTTTTTACTTTTACCACCCTCTTTTTGTTTTTTCCGTTTTCATGGGTCTCTTCAACCTCCTGTTTGATATCCACATTTTCTGTTTAGCTCTTCTCTTTTCATCACAAATTTTTGGAATTCTTCCAAATCATTAAATGTGCATCTTTTTCCCCGGATGCAAAGGCTCAGCTTTGCAGGAAAGTAGATTCTTGGCTGCATTCTAAGCTCCCTTGCGCTTCTGAAATGTCTCGTTCCAGGCCCTTGGATCCCTTAATGTTGATGCAGCCAGCTCCTGAGTGATCCTTACTGTGCCTCCTTGATATTTAAATTGTTTCTTTCTGGCTGCTTCCAGTATTTTCTCTTTTATCTGATAGTTCTGGAGTTTGGCCACAACATTCCTTCGTGTTTTCATTTTAGGATCTTTTTTTAGTGGGGATCAATGTACTCTTTCAATAACTACTTTGCCCTCCAGTTCCACGATATCAGGGCGGTTTTCCATCACTAGATCCTGTAATATTAAGACCAGGCATTTTTCCTCTTCAGTGTTTTCCGGAAGTCCTATAATTTTCAGGTTTCCCATCCTCAATGTATTCTCGAGGTCACTGGTTTTGTTGATGAGGTAATTTACATTTGCTTCTATTTTTTTTCCATTTTTTGGTTGTGTTTAACTGACACTTGTTGTCTCATGGAGTCATTAGTTTCTGTAGACTCCCTTCTTGTTTTGGGGGAGGAGTTTTCTGCATTAACCTGTTACAACTCCTTTTCCAATTGGTCAATTCTTCATTTGAAAGAGCTTTCTATTTGACCAATTGAGGTTTTTACAGAATAAATTTCTTGTTGCATTTGCCCATTTGAGGACCTGAGAGAATTATTCTCATTTTGTATTTGTCCTGATGAGAATTATTCTCCTTTTGTATTTGTCCAATTGTACTTTCTAAGGTTTTGTTTTCTTGTTGCAAGGTATTAATTGCCTCTCCCCAATTTTTAAACTCCTTCCTTATTTCTTCAAGGAAGTCTTTCTGTGCCAGAGACCAGATTTTATTCTCCTCAGAGGTTATGGGTCCCTCTGAATTAGGGTCTTTCCCTTCCAGGAATTTGTCTATGAATACACATTTCCACTGACCCTTCTTCATTTTGCTAAGACCTTGAGTTGTTGGGGGGCATTTTCTATGACTTAGACAGAACGATCTAAAAAACACTACCTCCTTAAAAAGGTGGACAGGAAAGAGAGTGGAGGAGGGAGGGGATTGAATGGGGTAAATCTCATTACAGTAAGAGGTATAAAAAATCATGTTAATAGAGGGGAAGAAGGGAGTAGAGGAGAAACACCTGAATCTCCTTCTCATCTGACTTGGCCTAAAGTCAATCTTCATGGATCCAGTTAAAAGGGGTGGGGGGATGGAGAAAGGGAAGAGGAGTGGGGGGAAAGGGGGAAATAACAAAAGGAAGGGAAGGTAAAAAGGGAAAGGGGAAAGAAAGCAGAGGGTGTGATATAGGAGGGCAAACACACTGAAGGGGGTGTCGTTCAGAAACAAAATAGTGGGCAATATGGAAAAAGGGGTGGAAGGCAGAAAAATAAAAACAGAGGGAAGATAGCATGGAGGGCAATAAAGAATTAGTAATCATAACCTTGAATGTGAATGGGATGAACTCTCCCTTAAAACGTAAGCAAATAGGAGAGTGGATTGAAAAACAGATTCCTACAATAGGCTGCATTAAAGAAATTCACTTGAAGCTCAGAGATACATATAGAGTAAAGGTAACAGGTTGTTGCAAAATATATTTTGCTTCAGCTGATGTAAAAAAAGCAGGGGTAGCAATCCTTATCTCAGATAAAGCAGCAGCAAAAATAGATAGCGTTAAAAGAGATAAAGAAGGAGACTTTATCCTCCTAAAATGTACCATAGACAATAAAGACATTTCAACATTGAATATATATGCACCCAAATTCTTAGAGGAGAAGCTGAAAGAACTATAGGGATACATAGATAGCAAAACTCCACTAGTAGGAGACCTCAACCTTCCACTATCAGATCTAGATAAATCGAATCGTAAAATAAATAAGAAAGAAGTTAAGGAGGTAAATAGATTGTTAGAAAAATTAGATAGGGTAGACTTATGGAGGAAACTGAATGGGGATAGAAAGGATTATACCTTTTTCTCTGCAGTACATAGAACTTATACAAAAATTGACCATGTACTAGGACATAAAAACCTAATGATCAACTGCAGAAAGGCAGAAATAGTTAATGCACCTTTCTCACAATGCAATAAACGTCATAGGCCATACTTTTCCAAGGAGATATAGACCCAGAATAAATAATAAAGTAAATAGCTTCTTTTTAAAAAATGAGTGGACCAAAAAACAAATTATAGAATGTATTAAACATTTTATCCTAGATAATGGCAGTAATGAAACAACATACCAAAACCTATGGGATTCATTCAGAGCAACTCTCAGGGGATATATTATAGCCCTAAATGCTTACATGAAATAATTGGAGAAAGAGGAAATCAATGAACTAAACATGCAAGTAAAAAAATTAGAGAAAGAACAAATCAAAAATCCCCAATTAAATATCAAATTAGAAATTCTAAAACTTAAATGAGAAATTAACAAAATCGAAAGCAAAAAAAAACTATTGAATTAGTAAATAAAACCAAAAGTTGGTATTATGAAAAAACCAAAGAAATTGTTAAACCTCTGGTCAATTTGATTAAAAAAAGAAAGAAGAAAACCAAATTGCTAGTATCATCACTGGCAAAGGTGAATTTTCCACCAATGAGGATTAAATTAAAGTAATAATTCAAAATTATTCTGCCCAAGTCTATGACAAAATATTTGATAATCTAAGTGAAATGGATGAACATTTACAAAAATATAAGCTGCTCAGGTTAAATGAAGATGAGATTAAATACCTAAAGAAACCTATCCCAGAAAACGAAATTCAACAAGCCATTATTGAACTCCCTAAAAAAAAATCTCCAGGGTCTGATGTAATCACAAGTGAATTCTAACAAACTTTTAAGGAACCATTGGTTCCAATCCTATATAAATTCTTTGGCAAAATAGGGAAAGATCGAACTCTGCCTAATTCTTTCTATGAAACCAATATGGTACTGTTACCTAACCCAGCAAGAACTAAAACAGAGAAAGAAAATTATAGACATATTTCCATGATGAATATAGATGCAAGAATCGTAAATAAAATTTTAGCAAAACGATTACAGGAAGTCATTCTTAGGATAATACCTCATGATCAAGTAGGCTTTATTCCAGGACTGCAGGATTGGTTCAATATTAGGAAAACTGTTAATATGTTTGATTATATCAAAAACAAATCTATCAGAAAGCATATGATCATATCAATAGATGCTGAAAAAGCTTTTGACAAAATACAACATCCATTCCTATTACAAACACTAGAGAGTGTAGGAATAAATGGACTGTTCCTTAAAATAATTAGCAGTATCTATTTGAAGCAGTCAACAGGCATTATTTTCAATGGGGAGAGGCTAGAGGCATTCCCAATAAGATCAGGGGTGACAAAAGGGTGCCCATTATCACCACTACTATTCAATATTGTATTAGAAACGTTGGCATCAGCAATTAGAGAAGAAAAAGAAATTGAAGCAATTAGAATTGGGAAGGAAGAGACAAAACTCCCACTCTTTGCAGATGACATGATTGTCTTCAAAGAGAATCCCAAGAAATCATCCAAAATACTACTGGAAACCATTAGCAATTTTAGCAAAGTTGCAGGTTATAAAATACACCCTCGTAAATCCTCAACTTTTCTATATAGGTCTAGCAAGAAACAGCAGGAAGAGCTAGAAAGAAAAATCCCATTCAAAGTGACCTCAGACAATGTAAAATATTTGGGAGCCTATTTGCCAGGACAGAATCAGAATCTTTTTGAAAACAATTATAAAACACTTCTCACACAAATTAAATGAGATTTAAATAACTGGGCAAATATCAACTGCTTATGGATAGGGAGAGCTAATATAATGCAAATGACAACTCTACCAAAACTGAACTATCTGTTTAGTGCCCTACCAATCAAAATTCCAAACATTCCTTTAATGAGTTAGAGAAAATTTTAAGTAAATTTATATGGAGAAATAAAAAGTCAAGAATTGCCAGGAGCTTAATGAACAAAAGTGCAAAAGAAGGTGGCTTAGCCCTGCCTGATTTAAAATTATATCATAAAGCATCAGTCATCAAAACTGTTTGGTATTAGCTAAAAAAAAGAATGGTGGACCAGTGGAACAGACTAGGAGCACAAGCAGGAGATGATTATAGTAATCTGCTGTTTGATAAACCCAAAGATTCTGGCCATTGGGATAAAAACTCCCTCTTTGATAAAAATTGGGATAAGTGGAAGTTAATATGGAAGAAACTTAGATTAGACCAACACCTCACACCCTTTACCAAGATAAGATCCAGTGGTTACAGGACATAGACATAAAAAACAATACTATAAGCAAATTAGAAGATCGAGGACTAGTCTTCCTGTCAGATATATGGAAAGGGGAGCAGTTTATGACTAAGGAAGTGTTGGAGAACATCACCAAAAACCAATTAGATGATTTCGATTACATTAAATTCAAAAGCTTTTGCACAGATAAAACCAATGTAACCAAGACCAATAGAAATGTAGTAAATAGGGAAACAATCTTTACAACTAATGATTCTGACAAAGGACTCATTTCCAAAATATACAGAGAACAGAGTCATATTTTTCAAACAAAAAGCCATTCCCCAATTGACAAAGGGTCAAAGGATATGCAAAGGCAATTTACATATGAGGAGATCAAAGTAATCCATAGCCATATGAAAAAATGCTCTAAATAATTAATTATTAGAGAAATTCAAATTAACGCTTCTCTGAGGTACCACCTCACACCTCTCAGATTGGCCAGTACGACCAGGAAGGATAATGGTCATTGTTGGAAGGGATGTGGGAAATCTGGGAAACTATTACACTGTGGGTGGAGCTGTGAACTCATCCAACCCTTCTGGAGAGCTATTTGGAACTCCGCCCAAAGAGCAACAAAAATGTGCATAACCTTTGATGCAGCAATACCACTACTGGGTCTATACCCGGAAGAGATGATGAAAGAGGTGAAAAACATTACTTGTACAAAAATATTTATAGCAGCCCTGTTCGTGGTGGCAAAGGATTGGAAATCCAGTAAATGTCCTTCAATTGAGGAATGGCTTAGCAAACTGTGGTATACGTATGTCATGGAACACTATTGTTCTATTAGAAATCAGGAGGGACGGGATTTCAGGGAAACGTGGAGGGATTTGTGTGGACCGATTCTGAGTGAGAAGAGCAGAACCAGAGAAACACTGTATACCCTAACAGCAACAGGGGGGCGATGTTCAACCTTGAAGGACTTGCTCAGTGCGACAATCGAGAACAAATTTTGGCTGTCTGCAAAGGAGAGTACCATCTGCATCCAGATAAGGAGCTGTGGAGTTTGAACAACGTGTTAGAACTATTCTCAGAAAAAGAACCAGATATCTTATTTTCTGATCTTGTTACCACTTAGACTTCTCTTCTCTTTAAGGATATGATTTCTCTCTCATCACACCCAATTTGGATCAAGGTACACCATGGAAAGAAAGTAAAGACTGACAGAGTGCTTTCTGTGGGGGGGGGGGGGGGTGAGCATGATTGGGGGTAAATTGTAAAGGTCAAATGATAACTTTAATAAAGATAAATTAAAAAAATAAAAAAAATCGCATGAAACATGAAAAATTAAATTAAATTAAAGTACAAAAATAATACCAATAATATGGGCATTCAGGGGGCACAGTGGACGGAGCACCAGCCCTGGAGGCAGGAGCATCAGCCCTGGAGGCAGGAGCACCCAATCCCAAATTTGGCCCCAGACCCCTAAAATTACCCATTTATGTGACCCTGGGTAAGCACCAGAACTCCATTGCCCTGCCATAACAAAAATTCAAATCAAATCAAATAATAATAATAGTAATAGTTTGGGCAGCCAGGTGTCTCATTGGATAGAGTACCTGCACTGAGACCAGGAGCACCCAAGCCCAAATCTGGCCCGAGACACCCAACAGTCACCCTGCTGTGTGACCTTGGGCAAGCCACCCAATCCCATTTGCCCTGCAACCTCCATGAAAATATTAATAATCAGAATCAGAATGATGATGATGATGATGATAAATGTGCTTCAGCCATTGACTCCATTTAAACACTATATTGTACCTTTAAATTCAGCTCTCTCCTCTGCCTTGTCTCAATATACTCCTTTTAACTACTCTTATAAATGAGAAAGTTCAGGGAGAGCTAGGTGTTACAGTGGTTAGAGCACTAACCCTGGAGTCTGAGTTTGAACTGAGTTCAAATCTGGCCTCAGACACTTCATTACCTAGCTGTGACCTTGGGCAAGTCACTTATGACCATTGTCTTATTAAAAAGGACAAAGTTTATAAAGAGTATGACCTATATAATCTTCCCTTGAGGCATAGACACAGTTAAACCCCATTAAATCCCTCATAATTTGCACTTCTTATACACCCTCTCTGCTTCACTTGAGGCCTGGACTGGGAGATCAAACTTTCTATTCACCTCTGTTCATTTCAACAAAAAACGTTTGAATTTCTTCCATTTCATTGACCTTTTCTGCATGGGCCTGTTAATGGGCCAATGGCCGAAGCTTATTAGCTATGTGGGTTGGGCTTTGGCCCTCCTTAAAGACGTGCCAAAAATTGTGCCCTTAATAACAATTTGGAAAATTCTGAGTGTCTCTCCCTTCTAGTTCAGTATATTCTATGAAAAAGAGTCAAAATTCCTGAGAGTTAATAAAGTCTTTCTCCCACGTGGGGTTAAAGCCAGTTATATCCCATTAGATAGCAGTCTCATGGCCTAGGTGATGAATGTCCATCATTTCTGGAAAGGTGTATTCTCTCTGTTAGAGTTACAATTGTCAAGATTTATGACAATCTCCCCCGCCCATGCTGGGATATAGCCAGTTTCAAATTACTGGATCGCATTTTTTTTTACTTTTAACACCCTCTTTTTTTTATACCTTTTCATGGGCATCTTCAACCTCCTGTTTGATATCCACATTTTCTGTTTAGCTCTTCTCTTTTCATCACAAATTTTTGGAATTCTTCCAATTCATTAAATGTGCATCTTTTTCCCCAGATGCAAAGGCTCAGCTTTGCAGGAAAGTAGATTCTTGGCTGCATTCTAAGCTCCCTTTCTCTTCTGAAATGTCTAGTTCCAGGCCCTTGGATCCCTTAATGTTGATGCAGCCAGCTCCTGAGTGATCCTTACTGTGGCTCCTTGATATTTAAATTGTTTCTTTCTGGCTGCTTCCAGTATTTTCTCTTTTATCTGATAGTTCTGGAGTTTGGCCACAACATTCCTTCGTGTTTTCATTTTAGGATCTTTTTTTTTTTTAGTGGGGATCAATGTACTCTTTCAATAACTACTTTGCCCTCCAGTTCCATGATATCAGGGCGGTTTTCCATCACTAGATCCTGTAATATTAAGACCAGGCATTTTTCCTCTTCAATGTTTTCCAGAAGTCCTATAATTTTCAGGTTTTCCATCCTCAATGTATTCTCGAGGTCACTGGTTTTGTTGATGAGGTATTTTACATTTGCTTCTATTTTTTTCCATTTTTTGGTTTTGTTTAACTGACACTTGCTGTCTCATGGAGTCATTAGTTTCTGTAGACTCCCTTCTTGTTTTGGGGGAGGAGTTTTCTGCATTAACCTGTTACAACTCCTTTTCCAATTGGTCAATTCTTCATTTGAAAGAGCTTTCTATTTGACCAATTGAGGTTTTTACAGAATAAATTCCTTGTTGCATTTGCCCATTTGAGGACCTGAGAGAATTATTCTCATTTTGTATTTGTCCAATTGATGATCTGAAAGATTTATTCTCCTTTTGTATTTGTCCAATTGTACTTTCTAAGGTTTTGTTTTCTTGTTGCAAGGTATTAATTGCCTCTCCCCAATTTTTAAACTCCTTCCTTATTTCTTCAAGGAAGTCTTTCTGTGCCAGAGACCAGATTTTATTCTCCTCAGAGGTTATGGGTCCCTCTGAATTAGGGTCTTTCCCTTCCAGGAATTTGTCTATGAATACACATTTCCACTGACCCTTCTTCATTTTGCTAAGACCTTGAGTTGTTGGGGGGCATTTTCTATGACTTAGACAGAACGATCTAAAAAACACTACCTCCTTAAAAAAGTGGACAGGAAAGAGAGTGGAGGAGGGAGGGGATTGAATGGGGTAAATCTCATTACAGGAAGAGGTATAAAAAATCATGTTAATAGAGGGGAAGAAGGGAGTCGAGGAGAAACACCTGAATCTCCTTCTCATCAGACTTGGCCTAAAGTCAATCTTCATGTATCCAGTTAAAAGGGGAGGGGGGATGGAGAAAGGGAAGAGGAGTGGGGGGAAAGGGGGAAATAACAAAAGGAAGGGAAGGTAAAAAGGGAAAGGGGAAAGAAATTGGAGGGTGTGATATACGAGGGCAAACACACTGAAGTGGTTTGTATTCAGAAACAAAATACTGGGCAATATGGAAAAAAGGGGTGGAAGGCAGAAAAATAAAAACAGAGGGAAGATAGCATGGAGGGCAATAAAGAATCAGTAATCATAACCTTGAATGTGAATTGGATGAACTCGCCCTTAAAACGTAAGCAAATAGCAGAGTGGATTAAAAAACAGATTCCTACAATAGGCTGCTTACAAGAAATTCATTTGAAGCTCGGAGATACATATAGAGTAAAGATAAAAGGATGTTGCAAAATATATTTTGCTTCAGCTGAAATAAATAAAGCAGAGGTAGCAATCCTTATCTCAGACAAAGCAGCAGCAAAAATAGATAGCGTTAAAAGAGACAAAGAAGGAAATTTTATCCTCCTAAAATGTACCTTCGACAATAAAGACATTTCAACATTGAATATATATAGGCACCCAAATTCTTAGAGGAGAACACTAGAGAGTGTAGGAGTAAATGGACTGTTCCTTAAAATAATTAGCAGTATCTATTTGAAGGCATCAGCAAGCATTATAGTCAATGGCGAGAGGCTAGAGGCATTCCCATTAAGATCAGGGGTGACACAAGGGTGCCCATTATCACCACTACTACTATTCCATATTATATTAGAAACTTTGGCATGAGCAATTAGAGAAGAAAAAGAAATTGACCAATTTTCATTGGGAAGGAAGAGACAAAACTCCCACTCTTTGCAGATGTCATGATTGTCTTCAAAGAGAATCCCAAGAAATCATCCAAAAAACTATTGGAAACCATTAGCAATATTAGCAAAGTTGCAGGTTATAACATAAACCCTCGTAATTCCTTAACTTTTCTATATAGGTCTGGCAAGAAACAGCAGGAAGAGCTAGAAAGAAAATCCCATTCAAAGTGACCTCAGACAATATAAAATATTTGGGAGTCTACTTGCCAGGACAGAATCAGAATCTTTTTGAAAACAATTATAAAACACTTCTCACACAAATTAAATTAGATTTAGATTACTGGGAAAATATCAACTGCAAATGGATAGGTCGAGCTAATAACATAAAAACGACAATTCTACCAAAACTAAACTATCTGTTTAGTGCCCTACCAATCAAAATTCCAAACATTCCTTTAATGAGTTGGAAAAAAATTTAAGTAAATTTATATGGAGAAATAAAAATTCAAGAATTGCCAGGAGCTTAATGAATAAAAGTGCAAAAGAAGGTGGCTTAGGCCTGCCTGATTTAAAATTATATTATATTATGAAGCATCAGTCATCAAAACTGTTTGGTATTGACTAAGAAATAGAGTGTTTGACTTGTGGAACAGAATAGGTGCAAAAGCAGGAGATGATTATAGTAATCTGCTGTTTGATAAACACAAAGAGTCGGGCCTTTGGGATAGAAACTCCCTCTTTGATAAAAATTGGGATAATTGGAAGGTAATATGGAAGAAACATGGATTATACCAACACCTCACACCCTTTACCAAGATAAGATCCAATGAGATTGTGAGTATGAAAGTAAGTTTATAAATGGGAATTTTGAAGAATGAACTATATGGACCTGCAGCTTTGAGAAAATAACTTTATCCAAGTCTGAAATGTAGGCTTCTCAAAGGCTTCATCTTCAATCTCTTCCCTATTTTTGTGGGGAGGGCAGAAGAGGGATGAGTGAAGTGATTTGGTTATGGTTTGGGGACTTTGAGGAAGGGAGGGGAGAGGCAGGGTTTGGTGGGTTTTTTCCTAGTGACCAAAATTTTAAGTTTTAAAAATAATGCCTTGATTGTATTAAGTGGAAGCATTCTAAGTTTGAGAACTCTCCAGCCTAACAATTTGGCTTCTTGCTCACATGTTATAAGCATTCACCTTTGGAGAAAAGAGGGAATTTCACCTGTCATCTGATGTCCATCCATTCCTGTCCCTTACTGCATCATGAACTGATTGGGTCACTTTAGAGCCCTTGACCTAGTGTGCTTGTTTATGATATGGATTGTGAAGGTCAGGGACAAAATATTTTGCTAGTTTGGAAATGAAAGATTGACAATTTCTTAAAATGTTTTCCAAAAGAAAGTGGCTGTCCAGAAATGAAGGGATAGCAAGTTCCTGGGACTAGAGATAGCAGCTTTGGCCTCTTCGTGTTCTGGGGGCAATTTGTTTTTAAGCAGCAAGCAGTGTTTATATTAGACCAAAAGTGTCTAACTGTCCATTTATGATTAGCAAGCAAGTGAGGGAAGTTAACAAAGGCAGCTGGTTATCTCCTCCGGAAGTGATCCAACATTTTCAGAACTCTTCCCTCCTTGAATTAGCATATTTAAGTTCGTTTGAATGGAGCTATAAACAGCATTTTTATATGGCATTAATTGGAATTTTTATTTTTTTTTAAGGATTGAAGCCTCTGCAGGGAGTTAAATATAACCGAAGCCCACAGAAAGATTGGATTTAGGGTTTTTGATCAGAAAAAATAGCACTGGTTCCATTTTATTTTTAAATCTATGAATATCCATTTTTTTAGGCATTTAATAATTGCCTCTTCCCTCAGTCCTTTTAAATTAGGCTTAAGTCACTATTTGGATTTGCAATGTTAGTTTTAGAGAGAACCTATCTACAAGTGTACAATATTTGCATTTGGAATTGGGCATTTCGAATGGGGTTATTATTAAAAATTTAGGTTTCAGAATCCTGTAAAGTAGTAGTTTAAGACTGGATTCAGAGAGCATTGTCTGTAATTATCCATGAAGTTCTGAAGCTATGAAGATTAAATGTATTTCAGCAATGGGTAATGAAATCCCCACATATGATTTTGAAACTACACTTGAAATAAAATCCATTAAAAAATTAAAAAAAAATAAAGAAAGACCTTCTTTTTTATCTTGTCTGTTTTAAATGCAAAGGAAAAGTTTCTTTTTTTAATCAATAGATAATGACCTTGTAATCTAAGTTTGAAAGCTATGATTTGAATATAATAATGATAAGGACCGTAATAATAATAATAATGATTGTTTTAGCTAAACTTCATTGCTCTTGAACTTGTTGGGATTTTGATAAATGCCCTCCTAAAAAGTATTTTCATAAAATTACCCTATTGGAAGTGGTAGAGTTCTTAAGTTAAGGGGTTAATAGTACAAAAAGTATTTCAGTGTTATAAAAGGATACTTTCTATTGACAGACGTAGAGTAATATCATCTTGAAATGTCTATGAATAAGTACCAGTACTTTTTGGTGGCTGCCTAATTAGCAGAGGTTTGCAGTATTTTCAAGTCTCTAAATCATGAATTAATCTTGTGTACTTTTTAAAATTTACCATGCCTTTACAAACACTTTTTAAAAGACATTTCCTCTTAGCATTTTGAGGCTAAATCTGTCCAATTATGCATCTTTTACTACGATGATTCTCTGGTGCATGAAATGAAGAAATTGGCTAAAGGTAATTTGAAAGGATTGGAAGGCTAAGGGTCATTAGCCAGCTCAAAATTCTGTGCTTTGAAAGGAAGAGAGTAAGTTTTTTTTTCCCCTAGGAATTTCTGCCTGCTCCTCTCTGATTTTAAGAATTATTTGTTTTGGTTTTAATAACAGGTGTACTGCAATCCGAATTTCAGAAGAGGCAATCCTCACCTGTTGTTAAAAGTTAAGAGACAAGTGGGCGTGAAAAACGCATGCCGCCGCCCAAATAAGAGAAAGGCTTCCGCCCAAGGGAATGACCACACGCCACCAAGCAGGCCGGCCACTCGCGGGAAGAAACACCCTGCTCCCGCTACTGCGTTTACTTCTTTTTCTGATGCCACTCCTTCTACCTCCTCGTCCTCCCGATTTGGGTCTAAGCCTGACACCTGTCCTGCCTCTTCTTCCTATTTCTCCCCCTCTCATCAGAGTTCTTCCTGTAGTGTTTCTGGTTTGCATTCTCCTCCCCCTCTTGCCTCCCTTTCAGTTTCTCCTCCTCTCGTTTATGTGTCTCCTGCTTCTTCTTCCCCTTCTCTCCCTTCTCCCCCTCCTGCCTATACTTCTCCTCCGATTTCTATTTCGGATTCTAGTATTTCGCCATCTAATTCTCCTATTTATGGTTCTGATTGCCTTCTACTTCTCCCTCGCCTCCCGAATGTGAGTGTCATTCAGATCCACGGGAGACGAGGTCAGACGGCCTGGAGGCTCAACCTGCCGGTGAAAAGGAGAGCCCTAGCCGCCCAGTGAACGCAGGGGGCTCCTCTGCGCCGCCCGGCTCTCCAGGTGAGGCTCCGCCGGGGAACGGGCATCCATCTCACCAGACGGTGACTGCCCCAATGTACCTGGCGAATACGTGTGGATACGTCGCCGCGCTGAGTCTCCATCTGGTTACTAATTGTGATGCCTACCGACCTCAGAGGCACGCGGTCATATACTCGCATTTGAGAGAGTTAGAAGCTCATCTGACAAGTCTTCTGTCTTCGTGCGCCCCGAACCTCATACCTGCCTTGTCGGTCATCTCCGCCTTGGCAACGTCGATGTCCCTGGAAATGCAGCGAGCCTCTGAGCTGCCGCACTGTTACACCTGCCGGTGCCAGCCTCGCCCTCCTGCACAAGAGGAACCCAAGGAGAAGTGAGCGCTGGCCTGCCAGGCGGCCTGCAACGCCTATCTTCCTCTTGTTACAATGCCAAGGCTGATTAAAGGTCCTTCAAGGGAATTATCACAAACATAACATTGGTTCACTCATTTTTGCTCACCTTGCTTCTCACACCTTCAGCTCGTGTGTATGGGGGTACGGGGGCGTGGATGAGGGGGGGGGCTGGAAAGAATGAGCATGAACAAGGCCATGGCGACCTAGTTGGGCGCTGTCCATCTCCTTGGGGCCCCTTTGTAGGCGGGGTGAATAAGAAGCTCCCACGAGTGTGTGCAAGCCGCGGCTTGGGGAGAACCAGGAGACCACTCTCCCCGTGTCCTTCAACTGACCGCATTCTGCCTCGCTGTCACAGCCCCCTTCTGGTTCCCACCCGGAGGTTCAAAGTCCTGGCGGGTTCTTTCCCTCCTGCCGGGCTTGGGGGGGTTTCCAGGGGGCGAGGTAGGGGGACGGGCGCAGCCTGCCCCGGAATTGCCGTGACTGTGTTGGAAATCAAAGGGCGCTGGCGGGGGAGAGCGGGGAGGGGAGAGCAGGTCCTGTGAAGGGACCAGGAGTCTGAAGGGTCTGCAGCCTGTTGGGAAGGCTGGCGGCCAGGATGAGGAGCCCGGCTCGGGGCTCGCCTCGGACCGTGCGGCCGTACCCTCTCGGCCTGGTAGGCTCCACCTGGACATCCGAGGAGAGGAAGGCGCCGCGGTCCTTGCCCTTGGCGTTCTGGTTTCCGACTCCGAGAGCTCCGGGCCGCCGGGGGGACGGGAGCAAGGTGGGGGCTGCGATGACACCGTCCCGGGGCGGGGGGCGGCGGGGGGCATCTCGGCCACGTCTCCCTCCGAAGGCCGCCTAGGCGGAAGCCTGGCGCCCGGGCCCCAGAGGCGGCAGCACCCCCGCAAGTGGCTGCCCCAAGCCGCTGTCTGCAGGCGCTGTCCAGCGGACCGAGTTCCAATCCCGCCTCGGCCCCTCAGGTCCTCCTGCTGCTGCTGCTGCCCCTTCGGGACTCCGTTGTGGGGGGAGGGCTTCTAGGCAAAAGCGCTGTCGTGACTCTTGCAGCTTTCTTTACACATGAGGAAACCGAGACAAACGGGGATGTTACTGGCCCCAACGTGGCCAAGGCTACGTTTCAACTCTGCTCTTCCTGATTCGGAGACACCCCCAGCCCGGACTCCCTGTTAAGGTCCGAGAAAAGTCCCCACTTACAGAACAGAGGCACTCGACACGATGGAGACGCAATAGCAAGTGTTTATTAAACTAGCTGGAGCTAGGCTTCCGTTCTAGGTCGGGGCTAGGATCCTGGAACCCCGAGTAAAGTGAGGAGAGACCTTATATATGGTTTGGTAGGGCAGTTTCACGCATCTGCCTGCAGATTGTCTTCAGATGGTGGCGTGGTCTTATTGGATGCAGGTCCTCGGAGAAGCCCCCGGCTGCGGCGTGGTCCGAGGGCTGACCAGGCAGAATCCGCAGGAGCTGATCTGGCAGAAACTCAGCTAGCTGACCAAGCAGGAACTTAGGGGCAGAATTTAGGCAATACTTCACAGTTTAGGGTCTTACAGGCATCCGGGCTATTGTTCACAGATTTCGAGACTCAGGGTCTTCCATTGCCTCCTCTTCTTGTTCAATCCGGGAGCACTCATGCTCCTCAAAGGGATGCACAGAACCCCCAGGGAGACTGTTGGAAGCCTGCTGAGTGCCGTTAGTTGGATAGTGTTACACCTGTTCCTAATGAAAGCAACCACTCGCTTTAACATGCAGGGCCCAAAGGTCAGGAGGAGTAAAAGCAGTATGACGGGGCCAATCAGGGTAGAGATCAATGTGGTGAGCCATGGGCATTGGTTGAACCATGCTTCAAACCATCCTTCTTGCTGTTCTCTTTCTTTCCTACATTTGGCCAATGCCTCCCTTACTTTAGCCATTGACTCTCTGAACACGCCAGTATGGTCCGCGTAAAAGCAACGTCCTTCTGCTAGTGCAGCGCGTATTCCCTCCTGCTGTAGGGCAATGAAGTCTAAGCCTCTTCTGTTCTGTAAAACTGCTTCTGAAAGGGAGGTGAAGGATTTCTCCAGGTGTGAGATTGCTTCCTCTATTCTGCTAATATCTTCATCTACCGCTGCTCTGAGCAAGTCGAAACCTTTCTGATGGAGGATGAAAGAGGAAGTTCCTGTGCCCGCTCCTACCAGACCTATTCCAAATAGGGTGGCTCTGGTTGTGGCGATGAGGGGCTCCCTTCTTATTCTGGACGGGGCATTCTCATTATCAAGGGGAGGTTACAAAAACAGCTCCCTTGACAATAAAATATAAATACTGGTGAGAAATGGGAGAGATGAACTAGACCAGTGTCTCTGCTCTCTTCTCTTCTCTCCCGGAGACCTCTGATGTCCTTCTGCATCTTCTGAATCGGTTCCAAAAAGTTCTCTCCAGCTCGGGTGACTAGTTGAAACTTTGTCTTCCGGTAAAGGATTTGCTTAACATTTTACTGAGATCAAAACACATGTTTTCTTCACAAGACAATGAGATTTTGAAGCTTAGTGCAATTTACATTTTGCCTTATTGCCATATTGATGCACATACTTAATTTTAACACAATAAACTTGTACTATATGCACGAATTCCCAATGAGAATTGTCATGCTGTCTTAAGCTTGTAAGATACATTCAACAATCATCTTAGTTCAGAGTACCCAGCATATGGTTTAAAAATTAAACAATCTTAGCCTTTGCTCTTATTACAGTAATGGCTCAAACATCCTTAACCAAACATGACATTTTTCAAAATATTCTCAAATATACCATTGATTTTCCTTTTCCTGATATACTATCCATCTTTCATTCCTTTCCTTAAGCTAGGCCTGAAAACTATAATTATCCTAAGAATTTCCCATTCTTCTTCTTACCTAAATATCCCTTCTAAAAATTAAAGAATTTAATTCCTATCATAACATGTAGCTGTTGGCAGGTGTCAGAGCCACACACCTAACTTATCTCTGGCTATTAGATCCAATTCACCTAAAATTTCCTTTGCTAGTTTGTTTAGTAATTAACCATAAAGATCCAGGACATTAAAGGAACATTCCTTGCTATATATAAATATTACATGTCAGTGTCCAGGCAGAGGTCATATGGGTACCTCAAATGTCTCAGGGAAGATTTATTGTTCCAGGTGAGATATCCAAATATCATTTTGGGGAAATCAAGTCAAAGGGACCAACCTCAGGCTCACTGAGAAGTCGCCCCTTTGGCGGCCCATCCCAGTCACCTGACATCTTGGCTTCCTTGGCTGCAAGAACATGACATTTACCAAATGGCATTTCCTTTTTTTTGACTATCCTGGTATCTGACATAACAGAAAATCAATTCAAGTCCCCTGATCTAAAATGGTTGTTTTACCTAGTTAGAACTTCCAGTGAATACAATTCACTAAATTCCAATTAAAATCTTAATGGAGTCCCAATTAATGAAACCCCCTACCTAAAGCTTGGATTATCTTTCCTGGGTCTTTGTCTAACATCTGGTATTCTAACTATAACTGGCCCTTCAGGCCTGTCTCCTACCTCTTACATTCAGACATCCCTTTGTCTGAAAATCATGCAAGGCAATTGGGGTTAAGTGACTTGCCCAAGGCTGCACAGTGAGACAATCACCAAGTATCTGGAGCCTGACTTGAACCCAGGTCTCCTGACTCTAGGGCCAGCACTCTAACCACTGTACCAACTAGCCGCCCCTAGCACACTAATTACTTTTCAGAATCCATTAAAACCATTTAAACATCTAAGGTAGCTTTAAATTTCCAACATGTGTTATTAATTTCTCTGAGTAACAGAGTAACACACAAATTGCTAGATTGTACAAAGTAATTCCTCCTTTATCACTTTATTCATGAAACCACAGATCTATCCCAGAAAGTGTCATACTTTTTCATATTTTTCTTATTGCTCTTCAAAGCAATCACATTAATCCCAGGCTTTAACAATACATTATTTCAAAAAACATTTTCACAAGAGATAGCTAAATATTGCAAATATTATCTCCTTGCAGTTACAAAAGAGCATCACATAAGTGATAAAAACATCTTATACATCAATAAGTTACCTTACAATCAGGCCCACAATTGTAATTTGTCCCAAGCCCCCCATCAGCTGTCTGGAGTTACCAAGAGAGAAGTCCACATTCTTCACTTCTTTAAACATACATTGTTAATATCCATTAAACATTAAGATTTTTAAACATCTCATTTTCCTTAGAACAAAGGCAAAATGAACATCCCATGTTCTTTACATTTTTGTCTCTACCCAAATGTTCAGAATCCAATCTCATACATCTAACACATTTAAAACCCCAATGTCATTACAATTCAACTAACTTTCCAACAAATTTTAGAGTACCTTATACAGAGAATCCAGCACTCACATTCCAAAAGCTCTATCCAAAATAAAAACACTGTTAGCATTATTAAATTCAACATTAAAACCAATTAGAGCTTTTCCCCCAAAACACATAAGTAAACATCCCTGATAACCTAGGTGTTTCTCTTCTTAGTAACCCAATACCAGTTTTCTTAAGCCAAAGGTGTCACAATAGAGTTTTAAAATCCCAAACTCCTTGCAAAAGTTACAATAATGTTAAAACAGTTTAATCCCAAACTAATTTAACAATCAAGGTATTTAATTCCTCCCATGCTGTACAAATTTTGTCAGAATATTACAACACTAGTATTCTTTTAGAACCCTCAGAATGCCTTCCCAAACGCTAGTTCACAAACTTTAGAAACAATGAGAGTCATCACTCAGGCCACATGGCCAGCAGATAGTCATTAAACATGATTTCCTTTCAATAAAGGAGTCTCTTAACACCTGGATCTTGGATAATTACTTTTTTTCAATCACACATCCCACCTGTGGAGGGTTCTTTCCCTTTAAGGCTTAAGTAGCTAAGGATTTTTGAGTTCCCCACCATCCTCCTGCTACCCTCTTCCCCTTTTTCCCCCCGTGAAGGAACCTTCCAAGAGGGGACTAGACTGCTTCAGGGGGAAGGGGAGCCAGGTCTAATAATGTTCATTACCTTCCCAGCTATTGCATTCCCTCCTTTTTTATCTAGGGAAGGAATCTTCCAAAGGGAAACAGAAGGGACCTGGTGACAGGGGTGGGGAATGGGGTGTGGAAATTCCCGGGCTGAGGGCTCTAAATTTAACAATGCAATAATATTTATAATTTCCTCTGCAACAGATAATAAACTACACTGATCTCACATATCAATATTCCCTTTCATAAAAATGAGGTGGGAAACAAAGCCTTTCACAAATTTTCTGGGCCAAAAGGACCTTGAGAACTATAACCCATTAGCAAGGTATTCTCTAGTTCTTTTTTTTTCCATAACAAAATCTTTACAAATGTGATAGGTGAAAATTCACTTCATCTGTTATTACAGAACAATTTTAAAATATCAAAAAGTGTAGTTTAAACTGTTCTTATACAAAGCTTACTAATTTTACACAGCATATTTCAATTGCATGTATGTTCTCTTTATTCCCTAAACCTTTAAAATACAAAGAATTGTTCAGTCTAATTGTTGCTAAAAAAAAATCCCTTCTTATGACTACAAGATTTTCTTCATGTTTCTCTTAAATTCCAAAAGTTACATTCAAATTAGTTTTAAATCATGTTCTTTCCAAAAGCCTAAAAAGATTGCAAATTCTTCTTATCTTCATCAGTGCAATTCTAACTTCTCAATGCTCTCAATTATATGAACTTTCTATCTTCACTGACCAACATTTCTTAATAATAGAACATTCTGTGTTCTGGGAATGAGAGATTCCCCACAACATAAGATCTCAAAGTGATATGCACTAATTCTTTACCTTTACTGTTTATCATTACTCACTCACTCCAGATTCTTCCCAAATACCTGATCCACATTCCAATCAGTGTAAAATATTAACTTCTTCTGGTTTAGTTATTCTAAAGCTGACTCACAATTCTGTCTTGACTCCAATGACAATGGAGGGGCCATAAAACATCAGAATTCAAACTCAAATATATTCTTTACAAACCCTTTAATTCAATTTACAGGTATCTTTAGATTACCACATTATAGGATCAGTAATAAAATTAACATTTAACTAGCAATCGCTTTCATATCAAACTTTGCACTTTATGGGGCTTATTGCTTTTCTTATCAATTCATTTCCAAACATTGCAAAAACTACCAATTTAATGCAATTTTAAATCACCCCAATCTGAGATAAACAGGTATCTCCCTATAGACTTACGGTTCTATACTTTCTTCTTTTCTCATAATGATTTGTACACCTTTTTTCCAAAGTTCCCAAAATCCATCTTGGGTGTACAAAGTCAACCCTGCTCAGACCTTCTGTCTACATACTTTTACCTCTTTCCTTACCACTTTCTTTCCTTAACAAATGGTTCAAAAGAAACCCCAATTATCTCTACGTCTGGATTTTCTTTCCCAGTACTTTCAGAATTTCTTACTCAAACTATACTACTCACATTTTCCACTGTTCCTTTACATTAGCTCCCCCTGACCTCAAGTCACACCATTCTGAAAAAAAGTCACATAGTTCATACTCCAGCTATGATTCCACTCGTTACAAGGCACCTTCCATTCCATGGTTTTAATATGTAACATTTCTTGAATACAACTGCTAAAATTCTGGAGAAGGCAGTCATTAAAAATCCCATAGCCAAAATAGAACATTTCCTGCCCCCCTTCTTCTAATCCAGTAAACTGACAACTTACTGTACTAATTTTTCCTGAAGTAGCTCTCTCTCCTGTAAGGGGGAGGGAGGGGGAAACAATGTGGCAGCACAGAATCAAGGTACAGTTTCTTGAACTCCTTAAAGTGGTCTAGGAGCAGGCTCAGAGGAGTCCTCTGGATCTGTCCCATCCCAGCTGAAACATACATTAAATGATTAAGAGCATTATGCAAAGAAGAAGCAAAGCAAAAGAAGCAAAGGTGATTAACCAGTCAGCTTCCATCTTTTCTAGCAGGACTACGTGTTGCTAGCCAGGGCCTAAAAGAAAAATCTGGTTAACCTTGTCTCATTCTCATATGTCAGTCATTCCTGACCTCCAGATGGGTTCCCTTATCTGATTTCCAAATGTCAGTCCTTCCGGTATTGACCTCTGGATGGGTTGGGGAGCATCTTCTGCCACAACCCTGCTGGCTACCATTGCAACAGTGTGTCCACCTAGGTCCGTTGCCAGCTTAGTCCAAATAAAGAACCGTGGACTAGGTTACTTTAGATACCCCTCCAAGTATGTCTTGTGGCATCTGCTGGGGATCCTGAAAGAGCCCCCAAATGTTAAGGTCCCAGAAAAGTCCCCAATTACAGAACAGAGGCACTTGAAACGATGGAGATGCAATAGCAAGGGTTTATTATACTAGCCGGAGCTGGGCTTCAGTCCTAGGTCAGAGCTAGGATCCTGGAACACCGAATAAAGTGAGGAGAGACCTTATATATGTGTTGCTGGGGGAGTTTCAAGCATCTGCCTGCAGACTGTCTTGAGATGGTGCGGTGTGGTCTTATCGGATGCAGGTCCTCAGAGAAGCCCCCCTGCTGCATGGTCCAAGGGCTGACCACGCAGAATCCTCAGGAGCTGATCTGGCACAAACTCAGCTAGCTGACCAAGCAGGAACTTAGGGGCAGAATTTAGGCAACAGTTCATAGGTTTCGACATTCAGGGTCTTACAGGCATTCAGGCTATTGTTCACAGCTTTCAAGACTCACGGTCGTACACTCCTTTGCTGCCTCACTTGCAAAGTTGAGCCATCCTTTACCCAGTTCTGCCCCAGGGAAGCTACCCAATTCCATTTGCCCTGCAACCCCACTCAAAATAATAATAATAATAATGACAAAAGTGCTTCAGCCATTGACTCCATTTAAAAACTACATTGTACATTTAAACTCAGCTCTCTCCTCTACCTTGTCTAAATATACTACTTCTAACTACTGTAATAAAGGAAAAGGGTCCGGGACAGCTAGGTGGTACAGTGGTTAGAGCACCAGCCCTGGAACCTGAGTTTGAACTGAGTTCAAATCTGGCCTCAGACAATTAATTTCCTAGCTGTGCCCTTGGGCAACTCACTTAAGCCCATTGCCTTACCTAAAAAAAGGAGAAAGTTCATAAAGTGTGTTACGTGTATCACCTTCCCTTGAGCCATACAAGCAGTTCAACACCATTAAATCCCTCATAATTTGCACTTCTTGTCCACCCTCTCTGTGCTTCACTTGAGGCCTGGACTTGGAGATCAAACTTTCTGTTACACTCTGCTCATTTCAACAAAAGCATTTGAATTTCCCCCATTTCGTTGACCTTTTCTGCATGGGCCTGTTAGTCGTCCAATGACCAAAGCTTATTAGGTATATGGGTTGGTCTTTGCCCCTCTTTAAAGATGTGTCAAAAATTGTGCCCTTTATTATAATTTGGGTCATTTTGTAAGGTTATGGTTAACCAGGAAATTCCTTTTGCTAAGTAATATAATTCTTGTTTCAGAGTAAACATAATAGCCCTCCCCCCAAAATATAGACCCACATGAGCAATAAAGTAAATAGAAAAAATTACAACCCAAATAAAATAAAATAATAATAATAAAAATATTAATAGTCGGGGCAGCCAGGTGATATGTGGATAATCCAATAAATTTGTAATGATATTTGGAAGGCATGTAACATATAGCAGGTGATTAATACATGCTTATTCCTTCCCTTTCCACTGGAAACATCATTTTTTTATGCGGGGGGGGGGGGGTTTGTGGGGCAATGGGATGAAGGCACAGCAAGTGAACTCCACTTCTCTACACACTGCGCCACGGAGCTGGCCCTCAAAACTTTCCTTCACTTGGGGACCCCTTTTTGGTTTCTGCCAGCAGGTGGCGCGGGCAGGTACCCCCATCCCCCCACTTCCGCCGCGAATCCATAGAATCTGCTAGCGTGATAAAGGGCAGCCCTCAGCACGCGTTGCCATGGACCCCGGGCTGTAAGTAATCACTGTTCACCCACCCTCAACTGTTGGGAAGTTCAGGTAAAGAAGGGGCTTGGGGTCTGGGGCGCTCATTTTGTTATTTTGGTGGGGATTGGGAGGTGCGTGGGGGGGGGGGATCCGATCATAACCTGCTGTCGTCCGCGCCAATGTTAACCCTAACCCACCTCAGCCCAAAAGCCCACCCCCACTGTAGGGCTCCATTTTGAATATGCTCTCTGGGCAACCTGATGGGGTCAGGAGGGGAGAGCTGGATGGGGGGTGTTGAGCCGTTTTCAGTTTCAGACTTGGGGAACCCTTTTGTACATTAACAGGGAACTCTCCGAATTTAAGGGCAAGGGAAGCAGTGACAAGAAAGCTTGGACTCAGGGGACCATTCGCGTTCCCCATTTCTGATTGGGCGGCCATTGCAGATGGAGAAGATTGATCCAGACAGGTGATTATTGGGTTTCTTTAACTGGAGTTCGCTGGTAGCAGTAATCTTTCCCCCAAAAGGCTAATTTGTGGGGGTTTGGGAAATCTTTCGTAGGTATTTACTTGGATAGTCGCTCCACGGGAACAAAACGGGCATTTGAAAACTCATCAGCCACAGAAGTAGCAACTCTTGGGTAAGACCATTCTCCCGCCCCCCCCTTTTTTTCCTTAAGTTTTAGGAAAGTATTTACATTTCCAGCCCTACATAGCTCAACATTGTTAGTTAACAGAAAAGTCCCAGGGGACTAACCCCCCCAGGGCCTAACGCTGTAGGCCACATGTGTACCCCTAGTCCCCCACCACTCCAATGGGCTGCCTCGTTCCTCCCACCCCCTCCCATTTTAGGGCTTTATTTGGAATGTGCTCTCTGGCCATCCTGATGGGATCTGGAGGAAAGCTGTGGGTGGGGATGTTCACCCATTTTCAGATTCGTATTTGGGGATCCCTTCAATACATTAACAGGGAACGGCCTGACTTTAAGGATAAGAAGAGTGGTGAGGAAAAAGGTTGGGCTCAGGGTCAGGTCGCTCTCCCATTTTCTGATTGGACGGCCATTACAGATAGAGAATATTGATCCAGACAGCCTATGGTGGGTTTTTTGTTTATGTGGAGTTAATTGGTACCAGGAATATTCCTCCCGATAAGCACATTAATTTGGGGAGTGAATCTTTCTTAGGGTGGTATCTCCACGCAGGCAAAGCAGACAATTGAAATCTCATCAACCACAGCAATACCAACACTTGACTAGATGCTTCTCCCCCCCCCCCAATTTCTAAAGTTTTAGGGATGTATTCATGGGCCAACCCTTACCCAACTCTGCACTGTTAGTTAACAACAAGGTTCCAGACTAAACTCCACAGGGTCTAACATGGTAGGTCACATATTGTACCCCTAGCCCCCCTCCCACTCCCATAGGCTGCCTCTTTTTTCTCCCCCCCCCACATTTCAGGACCTCATTTTGAATGTGCCCTGTGGCCATCCAGATGGGAATTGGAGGGAAAATGTGGGTGGGGGATGTTGACCCAATTTCAAATTCTGACTTGGGCATCTCTTCAATCCATTAATGGGGAACACTCCGAATTTAACAATAAGGGAAGCAGTGGGGTGAAAGCTTGGCATCAGGAGACAGGTCGCCCTCATCTTTTCTGATTGGGCAGCCATTACAGATGGAAAATAATGATACAAACATGAGTTCAAATTTAGGCACAGACAATTAATCCTTGTTACCTATGTGACCTTGGGCAAGTCATTCAACCCCATTGCCTTGCAAAATCGAAACAAAAAAACATGAAGAGTATTACCTGTATCATCTTCCCTTGAGGCATACAAGCAGTTCAGCAACACCATTAAATCCCTCATAATTTGCCATTCTTGTATTCTTGTCCACCCTCTCTGTACTTCACTTGAGGCCTGGACTTGGAGATCAAGCTTTCTGTTCAGCTCTGCTCATTTCAGCAAAAACATTTGAATTTCCCCCATTTCATTGACCTTTGCTGCATGGGCCTGTTAGTGGGCCAATGACCAAAACTTATTAGATATATGGATTGGACTTTGCCCTTCTTTAAAGATGTGCCAAATATTGTGCCCTCAATAAGAATTTGTGTCATTTTCTAAAGTTATGTTTACGCAGGAACTTCCTTTTGCTAAGTAATATAATTCTTGTTTAAGAGTAAACATAATACCACCTCCCCCACCAAATAGAGAACCTCATGAGCAATAAAGAGAAAAAAATTACACTTAAAATTAAAAAATAATAACAATAATAGGGCCAGTCAGGTGGCACAGTGGACGGGGCACCGGGCAGGAGCCAGAAGCACCCAAGCCCAAATCTGGCCCCAGACGCCTACAAACACCCAGCTGTGTGACCCTGGGCAAGAACCCCAAATCCACTGCCCACAAACACAAAAAAACCAAACAAATCAAATAATAATAGCAATAGGTGGGGGAGGTAGGTGCCTCAGTGGATAGAGCACCAGCCCTGGGACCAGGAGCACCCAAGTCCAAACCTGACCCCACACCCCCACAGTCACCCAGCTAGAATATATGGCTCAGTGAGAATGCAAAAAAAGGTCAGTTATCTTCCTTCCTGTCCTAGTCCAGTTGACAGGGAGGCAACTCCAGAGATAAGAACTCCAGGGCAATATTCCCGTCTTTTAGAAATTATATCAAACATTGTTCATAGAAAACCTCTGTTGTCCACATCTCTGATCTGAACATTGCAAATGAAACTTCAGACCAGACAGGTGGCTGTGCAGAGTTCTCATCTCAGCAACTTACTTACTCTAATCATTGCTTTGGTGTTTGTTAGGCAATCGAAATCATTCTATGATGTCATCGAAGCCTCCATACTGATGTCCCAGACAGTGCACTTGCTCATTTGCTTTGAAGTGCAAGCCTGAGTGGAAGTAACGATTTCCCCTGTGAAATGTCTGGAAGACGGGAAATGGATTCTGATTATTCAGATCCAGAAGAAAATTGTGCTCAATGGGAATCTGATGATTCCGACAACAGCAGTATTACCCTGACTTTTTCTCCTTCACCTCCAGAGGAAGAATATCCTTTTCCTCCGGGTTATCCTGCGGCATCCTCTGGAGAGCCTTCACCCAAAACAACGTGCTACTCACTTCCTGATGAGGACTGGCTGGAAGACAACGATTTTTTGTCCCTTAGGTTTCCAAGGAAACTCTGGAAGTTGGTTGAAAGCAACCAGTTTAGGTCGATTCATTGGAATGAAAATGGAAATTACGTGGTAATCCATGACACCTTGTTCAGAGAAGAGGTTTTAGGAAGGAGAGGCACTTTTAGGATCTTTGAAAGTCAAAGTATAAAGAATTTCATCTGTCAGCTTAATCGCTATGGCTTTGTTAAGCTTAATAATGACTTAGCAAACTGTGACTGTCATTATGATTTTGCAGAGGAAGAAAGAGACTCTCCTCACAAGACCAAGGTAACTTAAATAATAAGATGAATTTAGAAAGCTTAATTTAATTGTTTGGATTTTGATGAATGCCCTCCTAAACAGTATTTTCATAAAATTACCCTATTGGAAGTGTTAGAGTACTTAAGTTAAGGGGTTAATACAACAAGTATTTCAGTGTTATAAAAGGATACTTTCTATTGTCAGACGTAGAGTAATATCATCTTGAAATTGTCTATGAGTAAGTACCAGTACTTTTTGGTGGCTGCCTAATTAGCAGAGGTTTGCAGTATTCTCAAGTCTCTCAATCATGAATTAATCTTCTGTACTTTTTAAAATTTACCATGCCTTTACAAACAATTTTTAAAAGACATTTCCTCTTAGCATTTTGGGGCTAAATCTGTCTCATTATGCATCTTTTAGTACGATGATTTTCTAGTGTATGAAATGAAGAAATTGGATAAAGGTAATTTTAAAGGATTAGAAGTCTAAGGGTAATTAGCCAGCTTCAAAAATCTGTGCTTTGAAAGGAAGAGAGTAAGTTTGTTTCCCTAGGAATTTCTACCTGCTCCTCTCGCATTTTAAGAATTATTTGTTTTTGCTTTTAATAACAGGTGTACTGCAATCCGAATTTCAGAAGAGGTAAGCCTCACCTGTTGTTAAAACTTAGGAGACGAGTGCGCGTGAAAAACGCATGCCGCCGCCCAAATAACAGCAAGGCTTCCGCCCAAGGGAATGACCACACGCCACCAAGCAGGCCGGCCTCTCGCAGAAAGAAACACCCTGCTCCCGCTACTGCGTTTTCTTCTTTTTCTGATGCCACTCCTTCTACCTCCTCGTCCTCCCGATTTTGGTATAAGCCTGACACCTGTCCTGCCTCTTCTTCCTATTGCTCCCTCTCTCATGAGAGTTCCTCCTGTAGTGTTTCTGGTTTGCATTCTCCTCCCCCTCTTGTCTCCCCTTCAGTTTCTCCTCCTCTCGTTTATGTGTCTCCTGCTTCTTCTTCCCCTTCTCTCCCTTCTCCCCCTCCTGTCTATACTTCTCCTTCTCCGATTTCTATTTCGAATTCTGTATTTCACTATTTAATTCTCCTTTTTATAGGTCTGATTCACCTTCTACTTCTCCCTCGCCTCCCGATTGCTGCTGCCCATCATGTGAGTGTCATTCAGGTCCACGGGAGACGAGGTCAGACGACGTGGAGGGTCAAGCTGCCGATGAAAAGGAGAGCCCTAGCCGCCCAGTGAACGCAGGGGGCTCCTCTGCACCGCCCGGCTCTCCAGGTGCGGCTCCGCCTGGGAACGGGCACCCATCTCACCAGACGGTGACTGCCCCAACGTACCTGGCGAATACGTGTGGATACGTCACGGCCCTGAGTCTCCATCTGGTTACTCGTTGTGATGCCTACCGACCTCAGAGGCACGCGGTCATATACTCGCACTTGAGAGAGTTAGAAGCTCATCTGACAAGTCTTCTGCCTTCGTGCGGCCGGAAACTCATACCTGCCTTGTCGGTCATCTCCGCCATGGCAACGTATATGTACCTGGAAATGAAGCGAGCCTCTGAGCTGCCGCATTGTAACACCTGCCAGTGCCAGCCTCGCCCTCCTCCAGAAGAGGAACCCAAGGAGAAGTGAGCGCTGGCCTGCCAGGCGGCCTGCAACGCCTCTCTTACTCTTCTTACAATGCCAAGGCTGATTAAAGATCCTTCAAGGGAATTATCACAAACATAACATTGGTTCACTCATTTTTGCTCACCTTGCTTCTCACACCTTCAGCTCGTGTGTATGGGGGTACGGGGGCGTGGATGCGGGGGGGGGGCTGGAAAGAATGAGCATGAACAAGGCCATGGCGACCTAGTTGGGCGCTGTCCATCTCGTTGGGGCCCCTTTGTAGCCGACGTGAATAAGAGGCTCCCACGAGTGTGTGCAAGCCGTGGCTTCCGGAGAACCAGGTGACCACTTTCCCCGTGTCCTGCAACTGACCGCATTCTGCCTCGCTGTCACAGCCCCCTTCTGGTACCCACCGGGATGTTCAAAGTCCTGGCGATTTCTTTCCCTCCTCCCGGGCTTGGGGGGGTTTCCAGGGGCCGAGGTAGGGGGTCGGGCGCAGCCTGCTCCGGAATTGTCGTGCCTGTGTCAAGGGGGGCTGGCGGGGGAAGGGGAAGGCGGGGAGAGCAGGTCCTGTGAAGGGACTAGGAGTCTGAAGGTTCTGCAGCTTGTTGTGAAGGCTGGCGGCCAGGATGAGGAGACCGGGTCGTGGATCCTCTCGGGCCGTGAGGCCATACCCTCTCGGCCCGGTAAGCTCCACCTGGACATCCGAGGAGACGAAGGCAAAAGAAGCAAAGGTGATAGATAAGCAGTAAGCATCCGTCCCTTCCAGCTAGACTATGTGTTGCTAGCGAGGTCCTAAAAGAAAATCAGGTTAACCTGGTGTCATTCCCATATGTCAGTCATTCTTGGCCTGCAGATGGGTTCCCTTATCTCATTTCCAAATGTCAGTCCTTCCAGCACTAACCTCCCGAGGCGTTGGGAACATCATCTGCCACCCCGCTGGCGACCATCACAGCATTGTGTCCACCTAGGCCCTTTGCCAGCTTACTCCAAATACAGAGCCGCGGATTGGGTTCCTTTTGATACCTCTCCAAGGATGTCTTGTGACCTCTGCTGGGGATCCCGAAAGAGCCCCCAAATGGTAAGGCCCCAGAAAAGTCCACAATTACAGAACAGAGGCACTTGACACGATGGAGATGCAAGAGCAAGGGTTTATTATACCAGCTCAAACTTGGCTTCTGTCCTAGGTCAGGGCCAGCATCCTGGAACCACTAGTAAAGTGAGGAGAGACCTTATATATGGGTTGCTAGGGGAGTTTCAAACATCTGCCTACAGATTGTCTTGAGATGGTGCAGTGTGGTCTTACTGGATGCAGGTCCTCAGAGAAACCCCCCTGCTGCATGGTCTGAGGGCTGACCACCCAGAATCCTCAGGAGCTGATCTGGCACAAACTCAGCTAGCTGAGCAAGCAGGACCTTAGGGGCAGAATTTACCCAACAGTTCATAGGTTTCAACATTCAGCATCTTACAGGCATTCAGGCTATTGTTCACAGCTTTCAAGACTCAGGGTCTTACACCTGACAATCACCTTGCTGTATGACGCTGGGCAAGCACAGCAACCCCCCTGCCCTGCAAAAACAAAAAACCGCAATTACATAATAATAATAATAATAATAGGGTCAGGTAGATTGCTCAGTGGGTAGAGCACTGGCTCTGGAGCCAGGAGCACCCAAGCACAAATCTGGCTCCAGACACTGAAAATCACCCAGCTGTGTGACCTTGGGGAAGCCACCCAATCCCATGTGCCCTGCAACCCCCCCCCATCATAACAACAACAATAAAAATAATAATAATAATAATAATAATATGGTAATGATGAGGATGGTGATGATCATTGTGCTTCAACCATTGACTCGATTTAAAAAATATATTTTACCTTTAATTCAGCTCTCTCCTGGGCCTTGTCTAAATATACTCCTTCTAACTACTACAATAGATGAGAAAGTTCAGCAACAGCTAGGGGGCAAATTGCTTAGAGTGTGAACCCTGGTGTCTGAGTTTAAACTGAGTTCAAATCTGGCCTCAGACACTTAATTACCAAGCTGTGACCTTAGGCAAGGCCCTTAAACCCGTTTTCTTAAAAAAAGGAGAAATTTCATAAAGAGTATTACCGGTATCACCTTCCCTTGAGGCATACAAGAAGTTTAACACCATTAAATCCCTCATAATTTGCCTTTCTTTTCCACCCTCTCTGTGCTTTACTTGAGGCCTGGACTTGGAGATCAAACTTTCTGTTCAGCTCTGCTCATTTCAACAACTACGTTCGAATTTCCCCCATTTATTGACCTTTTCAGCATCGGGCTGTCAGTGGGCCAATGTCCAAAATTTCTTTGGTATATGGGTTGGGCGTTGCCGCTCTTTAAAGATGTGCCAATAATTGTGCCCTCAAAAAGAATTTGTATTGACTTGTATAGTTATTTTTAAGCAAGAAATTCCTTTGGATGTGTAATATATTTCTTGTTTAAGAGTAAACATACTACACCTCCCGCCAAAAAATATAGACCCTCATGAGCAATAAAGAGAAAAATATTACAATTAAAATTAAAGAATAATCACAATACTAGCAGAAGTCAGGTGTCAAAGGGGAGGGAGGACCGGCCCTGGAGCCAGGAGGTCCCAAGACCAATCTGGCCCCAGTCCTCCACAATCACCCAGCTGTGTGACCCTGGGTAAGCCCCCCAATCCCATTTGCCCTGAAACCCTCCTCAAAATACTAATAATAATGATGATAATGATGATGAGGATGAGGATGATGATGATAAATGTGCTTCAAAGTTTGACTCGATTTAAAAAATATATTTTACCTTTAAATTCAGCTCCCTCCTCTGCCTTGTCTAAATATCCTCCTTCTAACTACTCCAATAGAAGAGAAAGTTCAGCAACAGCTAGGTGGTACAGTGCTTAGAGTGGGAACCCTGGAGTCTGAGTTTGAACTGAGTTCACATCTGGCCTCAGACACTGAATTACTCAGCTGTGACCTTGGGCAAGTCACTTAAGCCCATTGACTTACAAAAAAGGAGAAATTTCAGGAAGAGTTATACCTATATCACATTTGATTGAGTCATACACGCAGTTCAACACCATTAAATCCCTCATAATTTGCCCTTCTTGTCCACCCTCTCTGTGCTTCACTTGATGCCTGGACTTGGAGATCAAACTTTCTGTTCTTCTCTGGTCATTTCTACAAAAAGCATTTGAATTTCCCCAGTTTCACTGACCTTTTCTACATGGGCCTTTTAGTCGACCAAAGACCAAAGCTTAATACGTACCTATGTTGGTCTTTGCCCCTCTTTAAAGATGTGCCAAAAAATGTGCCCTTAATTAGACTTTGGGTCATTTTGCAAGGTTATATTTAACCAAGAATGTCCTTTTGCTAAATAATATAATTCTTGTTTAAGAGTAAACATACCACCCCTCCCCACCAAAATATAGACCCTCATGAGCAATAAAGGAAAGACAAAAAAATTACACTTAAAATCAAAAAATAACAGCAATAATAAGGGAATTCAGGTGGCACAGTGGACGGACCACCGGCCCAGGAGGCAGGAGCACCCAAGCACAAATCTGGTCCCAGAAACCCAAAATCCCCCAGCTGTGTGACCCTGGGCAAGCACCCCACCCCATTTCCCCACAAAAACAAAAAAAAACCCAATGAGATAAAATCATAATATTAATAATAATAGGTGCACCCAGGTTGCTCATTGGATAGAGCACCGGCCCTGGAACCAGGAGCACCCAAGCCCAAATCTGGCCTGAGGCATCCAACAATCACCCTGCTGTGTGACCTTGGGCAAGCCTCCCAATCCCATTTCCCCTGCAACCCTGCTCAAAATAATAATAATAATGATGATGATGATGATGATGGTGATGATAATGATGATGATGAGGATAAATGTGGTTCAGCCATTGACTATATATAAAAAATATATTATATCTTTAAATTCAGCTCTCTCCTGTGCCTTGTCGAAATATACTCCTTCTAACTACTCTCATAAATGAAAAAGTTCAGGGACAGCTAGGTGGTACAGTGGTTAGAATGGCAGCCCTGGATTCTGAGTTTGAACTGAGTTCAAATGTGGCCTCAGACACTTAATTACCTAGCTGTGACCTTGGGCAAGTCACTTAAGCCCATTGCCTTACCAAAAAAGGTGAAAGTTCCTAAAGAGTATTACCTGTTGATATTTAAACTCCTTCCTTATTTCTTCAAGGAAGTCTTTCTGTGCTGAAGACCAGATTGTATTCTCCTCAGAGGTTCCAGGTCTCTCTGAATTAGTGTCTTTCCCTTCCAAGAATTTTTCTATGGAGCCATCTTTCTGCTGACATTTCTTCATTTTACTAAGACCTGCATTGGGTAGGGGCTGGTTCACAGGGGCTTGGGATTGCTTAAGGTGTTACTCACTGAGTACAGTTCCTCTGACTGGCCAGTAGGAGGTGTTGATTGCTTTCTCTGGAGTGCTTGTGATCTTCCTTGAGGCCTTCTCCCTTTCCTTGAAGGGAGGAGTTGGAGCTACTGAATTCTTTTGCCTTCACTCAATGGTGGGCTTTACCTAGGCCTGACGTCATTCCTCCCATGGGTTGGTTCTTCTGCTCACACACCTGGGCCTGAGACAGAGGTAGTTTACATTGGTTTGTTAGGGAAGAAGTCTGAATTGTAATGGGACTCAGACCAAAGGAGCCCAGGGATGGTGTCCGCAGCTTTCCTGCTCCAGAACTCTCCCCCCTGCCCTATCCCGGATCTCCTGGGGGACAGTTCCAACATCAGTGCCCCCTCTCCCTTGCAAACTCACTCCCCCGCAGTCCAGCCCCACCTCTGATCCAGCAGGTCCGGCTCTCAGTCCCTCAGACTCCCAGTTCCAATTCAGCTGTTGACCTGGCTGATCTGGGGCTGATCCTCCCTCTGAGCCCAGACTCACCCGCCCGAATTCAGCCAAAGCTGCTGCAGGAGAGAAATCCTGAGGGAGATATTCTTTCTCCTGGCTTTTCTTCCTGGGTTTTGTGTGTCATATTTCTTTTAAGAGGTTTGTTTCATGTTATAGATGGGGAAGAGATCAGGAGACTTTAGAACTGTGCCTGTCTTCTCTCCGCCATCTTGGCTGGAAGTCCAATGTTGGGGAAGACAATTAAAACCTTGCAAAAAGAAAATAAAACCTAAGAAAATACAATTAGACAAATACAAAATGAGAATAAATCTCTCAGATCTTCAAATGGGCAAATGCAAAAAGAAATTAATTCTCTCAAAACCTCAATTGGTTAAATGGAAAGCTCTTTCAAAAGTAGAATTGACCAATTGGAAAAGGAGTTGCAAAAGGTTAATGAAGAAAACTCCTCCCCCCAAAAAAGAATGGAGTCTACAGAAACTAATGACTCCATGAGACAGCAAGAGTCAGTTAAACAAAACCAAAACATAGAAAAAATGGAAGCAAATGTAAAATACCTCATCAACAAAACCACTGATGTCCAGAATGGATCGAGAAGGGGCAACTTGAAAATTATACGACTTCCTGAAAACATTGAAGAGAAAAAAATCCCGGATTTAATATTACAGGATCTAGTGATGGAAAACTGCCCAATAACATGGAACTGGAGCACAAAGTAGTCATTGAAAGAGTACATCGATCCCCACCAGAAAAATGTCCTAAAATGAAAACACCAAGGAATGTTGTGCCCAAATGCAAGAACTATCAGATAAAAGAGAAAATACTGCAAGCAGCCAGAAATACACAATTTAAATGTCAAGGAGACATAGTAAGGATCATGCAGGACCTGGCTGCATCAACATTATGGGATCAAAGGGCCTGGAATGAGATATTTTGAAATGCAAGTGAGCTTGGAATGCAGCAAGAAACTTATTTCCCACAAAGCTGAACCTTCTCTTCCAGGGAAAAAAGATGGAAATTTAACAAAATGGAAGGATTGCAGTAATTCCTGATGAAAGGACCAGAGCTCAACAGAAAATCTGGACATCAAACAGGAGGTTCAAAAGACACATGAAAAGGTAAAAAAAAATTGTGGTGGTAAAAGGAAAAAAAAATGCAATCCAGTAAGTTGAAACTGGTGATATCCTAGCATGAGGGGAAAAATTCTGATGAATCTTTAGAAATGTAACTCTAACGGAGAGAATATGCCTAGCCAGAAACGATGGACATTCATGACCTATCCATGAGACTGCTATCTAAAGAGTTGTAACTGACTTTAACCTCACTTGGGAGAAAGACCCCAATGACTCTCAGGAATTTTGACTCTATTCAATAGAATATACTGAATTAGAAGGGATAGAGACTCAGAATTTTCTATGACTTAGATAGAATGATCTAAGAAACACTACCTCCTTAAAAAGTGGGACAGGAAAGAGACTGGAGAAGGGAGGGCAGTGAATGGGGTAAATCTCATTACACTAAGAGGTACTAAAAAGCCTATGGTAACAGAGGGGAAGAAGGGAGCAGAGGAGAAACACCTGAATCTTCTTCTCATCAGACTTGGTTTAAAGTCAACCTACACATACTCAGTTAACTTATAAAACATCTAACCTTTCAAGTATTAAAAGGGGAAAAGGGGAGGGGGGATGGAGAAATGGAAGGGGAGTGGGGGGAAAAAGGGGAAATAACAAAAGGAAGGGAAGGAAAAAGGTAAAAAGGGAAAGGGGAAAGGGGAAAGAAAGGGGAGGGTGTGATATAGGAGGGCAAACACACTGAAGGGGGGTATTCAGAAACAAAATACTGGGGAATATGGGTTAAAGGGGGAGAAAGGGGGAAAATACAAACAGAGCGAAGATTGCATGGAGGGCACTAAAGAATTAGTAATCATAACCTTGAATGTGAATGGGATGAACTCTCCCTTAAAATATAAGTGAATATCAGAGTGGAATCAAAACCAGAATCCTACAATATGCTGCTTACAAGAGACTCATTTGAAGCACAGAGATGCATTTAGAGTAAATGTAAAACGTTGGAGCAAAATATATTATGCTTCACCTGAAGTAAAAAAAAGCAGAGGTAGCAATCCTTAACTCAGACAAAGCAGCAGCAAAAATAGATAGCATTAAAAGAGATTAGGAAGGAAACTTTATCCTCCTAAATGGTACCATAGACAATGAAGTCATTTCAATATTGAATATATATGCAACCAGTGGGACAGCACCCAAATTCTTAGAGGAGAAGCTGAAAGAACTACAGGAAGACATAGACAGCAAAACTCTACTAGTGGGAGACCTCAACCTGCCTCTATCAGATGTAGATAAATCGAATCATAAAATAAACAAAAAGAAGTTAAGGAGGTAAATAGTTTGTTAGAAAAATTAGATATGGTAAACTTATGGAGGAAGCTGAATAGGGATAGAAAGAAATATCCCTCCTTCTCTGCAGTACATGGATCTGATACAAAAACTAACCATGTACTAGGACATAAAAACCTAACGATCAACTGCAGAAAGGCAGAAAGAGTGAATACATCTTTCTTAGATCACAATGCAATAAATGTCATATGCAATACTGGGGCAGGGAGACAGAGACACAGAACCCATGGGAAACTGAATAACCTCATTTTTAAAAATGAGTGGGCCAAAAAACAAATTATAGAAAGAATTAACCATTTTATCCTAGATAATGATAATAATGAAACAACATACCAAAACCTATGGGATTCATTCAAAGCGACTCTCGGGTGATATATTATAGCTCTAAATGCTTACATGAATAAATTGGAGAAAGAGGAAATGAATGAACTAAATATGCAACTAAAAAAATTAGAGAAAGAACAAATCAAAAATTCCCAATTAAATATTAAATTAGAAATTCTAAACATTAAAGGAGAAATTGATAAAATCAAAAGCAAAAAAAAACTATTGAATTAATAAATAAAACCAAAACTTGGTATTTTGAAAAAACCAATAAAATTGATAAACCTCTGGTCAATTTGCTTAAAAAAAGAAAGAAGAAAAGCAATTTTCTGGTATCATATATGAAAAAGGTGAACTCATCACCAATGAGGAGGAAATTAAAGTAATAATTCGAAATTATTTTGCCCAAATCTATGTCAATAAATTTGATAATCTAGGGAAATGGATGAATATTTACAAAAATATAACTTGCCCAGGTTAAATGAAGAAAAGATTATATACGTAAACCACCCTATCTCAGAAAAAGAAATTCAATAAGCTATTTTTGAACTTCCTAAAAAAAAATCTCCAGGGCCTAATGGATTCACAAGTGAATTCTACCAAACTTTTAAGGAACAATTGGTTCCAATTCTATATACACTCTTTGGAAAAATAGGGAAAGATGGAACTCTGCCTTACTCTTTCTATGAAACCAATATGGTGATGTTACCTAAACCAGGAAGAGTTAAAAAAGAGAAACAAAATTAAAGACCTCTTTCCCTGATGAGTATAGATGCAAAAATCCGAAATAAAATCTTAGCAAAATGATTACAAGAAGTTATCACTAGTATAAGGCATTATGATCAAGTAGGATTTATTCCAGGAATGCAGGCCTGGGTCAATATTAACAAAACTGTTAGTATATTCAATTGTATCAACCACAAACCCAGCGGAAATCATATGATCATATCAATAGATGCTGAAAAAACTTTTGACAAAATACAGCATCCATTCCTATTAAAAACACTAGAGAGTGTAGGAATAAATGGACTGTTCCTTAAAATAATTAGCAGTAGCTATCTGAAACTATCAACAAGCATTATATTCAATGGGGAGTGGCTAGAGGCATTCCCAATAAGATCAGGGGTGAAACAAGGGTGCCCATTATCACCACTACTATTCAATATTGTATTAGAAATGTTAGCATCAGCAATTAGAGAAGAAAAACAAATTGAAGGACTTAGAATTGGGAAGGAAGAGACAAAACTCTCACTCTTTGCAGATGACGTGATGGTCTTCCTAGAGAATCCCAGGAAATCATCGAAAAAACTACTGGAAACAATCAGCAATTTTAGCAAAGTTGCAGGTTATAAAATAAACCCTCATAAATCCTCAACTTTTCTTTTTATGTCTAGCAAGATACAACAGGAAGAGCTAGAAAGAGGAATCCCATTCAAAGTAACCTCAGACAATATAAAATACTTGGAAGTCAATTGGCCAAGAAAGACTCAGAATCTTTTTTGAAAACTATTATAAAACACTTCTCACACAAATTAAATTAGATTTAGATTACTGGGAAAATATCAACTGCAAATGGATAGGTCGAGCTAATAACATAAAAACGACAATTCTACCAAAACTAAACTACCTGTTTAGTGCCCTACCAGTCGAAATTCCAAAAAATTACTTTAATGAGTTAGAAAAAATTGTAAGTAAATTCATATGGAGAAATAAAAAGTGAAGAATTGCCAGGAGCTTAATGAAAAAAAAGTGCAAAAGAAGGTGGCTTAGCTGTACTTGATCTAAAATTATATTATAAAGAATCAGTCATCAAACCTGTTTGGTATTGGCTAAGAAATAGAGTGGTGGACTAGTGGAATAGACTAAGTGTAAAAGCAGGAGATGATAACAGCAATCTGCTGTTTGATAAACACAAAGAGTCCAGCCATCAGGATAAAAACTCCCTCTTTGATAAAAACTGCTGGGATAATTGGAAGTTAGTATGGAAGGAACGTAGATTAGACCAACACCTCACACCCTTTACCAAGATAAGATCCAAATGGTTACAGGACTTAGACATAAAAAACAATACTATAAGCAAATTAGAAGATCAAGGATTAGTTTACCTGTCACATCCATGGAAAGGGGAGCAGTTTATGACTATGGAAGAGTTGGATAACATCACCTAAAACCAATTAGCTGATTTCAATTACATTAAACTAAAAAGCTTTGGCACAGATAAAACCAATGTAACCAAGATGAAAAGAAATGTAGAAAATTGGGAACCAATCTTTACAACTAATGATTCTGACAAAGGACTCATTTCAAAAATATACAGAGAACTGAGTCACATTTTTATCTGTTTATTTCTTTTTGACAAAAGGAGCCATCATTATTTAGGTTGCCCAGTGCCCGTTCCTGCCTGGCCGGGGCTGCTCCTTCAGTCGTGCTTCAAGCTCAGCCTCTCGAACAGATACTCGCCCCGCCCGGCCTGGGGATCAGCCTGCATGTGGCTCAGGGTGGTCAGGTGGTCGCCCATGTGCTTGAACAGCTTCACCTCCTCGTCCAGGTAGTGGCTCTCCAGGAAGTCGCAGAGCTGCGGGTCCCCTTGGTCGGAGCCCAGGTTGGGTATCTTCAGGAGGGCCTGGTTCAGGCCCTTCTCCTAGTCCAGGGCGGCCTCCATGGCCTCCAGGCTGCGGCCCCACTCATCGCGGGCAGCCTTCTGCACGGCCTGCAGGAGGACGCGATTGCCGCGCTGGTTCTGGAGCCTCATGAGGCTCTCAGCGCCCTCGAGTTTGTCCTCCGCGAGCTCCCGGAAAAAATGAGACACGCGGTGCAGGGCGACGTCATCCCGGTCGAAATAGAAAGCCAGGGACAGGTAGCAGCAGGAAGCCCGCAAGTGGAGATTGGCCAGGCGGTTGACGGCAGCCTCGGCATCGGCAGAGAAGTTTTGGTGGATCTGGGAGGCAGAGCTCACGGAGGCTGGTCCCAGAGGTGGGGGGCTGCGCAGAGGCAGAGGAGAGGGGAGCTGGGGGACCCCCGATCGGATCCGTTCCGTCCAGACACTGTTGAATCAAGAACCAGAGTGGGGTAAAGCCTGAGTCATATCTTTGAAACAAAAAGCCATTCCCCAATTGACAAATGGTCAAACGATATGCAAAGGAAATTTACAGATGAGGAGATCAAAGCAATCCATACCCATATGAAAAAATGCTCTAAATCATTAATTATTGGAGAAATGCAAATTAAAGCTTCTCTGAGGTATCACATCAACCAGCGCAGATCTGCCAAAAAAATCAGGAAAGAAAATGGTCCTTGTTGGAAGGGTTGTGGGAAATCTGGGTCACTATTACTCTGTTGGTGGAACTGTGAACTCATCCAACCCTTCTGGAGAGCTATTTGGAATTCTGCCCAAAAGGCAACAAAAATGTGCATACCCTTTGACCCAGCAATACCACTACTGGGTCTATACCCTGAAGAGATGATGAAAAAGGTGAAAAACATTACTTGTACAAAAATATTTATAGCAGCCCTGTTTGTGGCGGCAAAGGATTAGAAATCCAGTAAATGTCCTTCAATTGGGGAATGGCTTAGCAAACTGTGGTATACGTATGTCATGGAACACTATTGTTCTATTAGAAACCAGGAGGGACGGGATTTCAGGGAAACCTGGAGAGATTTGCATGAACCGATGCTGAGTGAGATGAGCAGAACCAGAAAAACACTGTATACCCTAACAGCAACAGGGGGGCGATGTTCAACCTTGAAGGACTTGCTCAGTGCGACAATCAAGAACAAATTTTGGCTGTCTGCAAAGGAGAGTACCATCTGTATCCAGATAAGGAGCTGTGGAGTTTGAACAACGTGTTAGAACTATTCTCAGGAAAAGAACCAGATATCTTATTTTCTGATCTTGTTACCACTTAGGCTTCTCTTCTCTTTAAGGATATGATTTCTCTCTCATCACACCCAATTTGGATCAAGGTACATCATGGAAAGAAAGTAAAGACTGACAGCTTGCTTTCTGTGGGGGGGGGGGAGCAAGATTGGGGGGAAATTGTAAAGGTCAAATGATATCTTTAATAAAGATAAATTAAAAAAATAAAAAAATAAAAATGGCATGAAACATGAAAAATTGAATTAAATTAAAGTACAAAAATAATACCAATAATATGGGCATTCAGGTGGCACAGTGGACGGAGCACCGGCCCTGGAGGCAGGAGCATCAGCCCTGGAGGCAGGAGCACCCAATCCCAAATTTCGCCCCAGACTCCTACAATTACCCATTTATGTGACCCTGGGTAAGCACCAGAACTCCATTGCCCTGCCATAACAAAAATTCAAATCAAATCAAATAATAATAATAGTAATAGTTTGGGCAGCCAGGTGTCTCATTGGATAGAGTACCTGCACTGAGACCAGGAGCACCCAAGCCCAAATCTGGCCCGAGACACCCAACAGTCACCCTGCTGTGTGACCTTGGGCAAGCCACCCAATCCCATTTGCCCTGCAACCTCCATGAAAATATTAATAATCAGAATCAGAATGATGATGATGATGATGATAAATGTGCTTCAGCCATTGACTCCATTTAAACACTATATTGTACCTTTAAATTCAGCTCTCTCCTCTGCCTTGTCTCAATATACTCCTTTTAACTACTCTTATAAATGAGAAAGTTCAGGGAGAGCTAGGTGTTACAGTGGTTAGAGCACCAACCCTGGAGTCTGAGTTTGAACTGAGTTCAAATCTGGCCTCAGACACTTCATTACCTATCTGTGACCTTGGGCAAGTCACTTATGACCATTGTCTTATTAAAAAGGACAAAGTTTATAAAGAGTATTACCTATATAATCTTCCCTTGAGGCATAGACACAGTTAAACCCCATTAAATCCCTCATAATTTGCACTTCTTATACACCCTCTCTGCTTCACTTGAGTCCTTGACTGGGAGATCAAACTTTCTATTCACCTCTGGTCATTTCAACAAAAAACGTTTGAATTTCTTCCATTTCATTGACCTTTTCAGCATAGGGCTGTTAGTGGGCCAATGTCCAAAAGCTACTGGTATATGGGTTGGGTTTTGCCCCTCTTTAAAGATGTGACAAAAAGCGTGCCCTTAAGAAGAATTTGGGTCATTTTGTAAAGTTATTTTTAACCAGGAAATTCCATTTGCTAAGTAATATAATTCCTGTTTAAGAGTAAACATACCACCCCTCCCCCCAAAATATAGACCCTCATGAGCAATAAAGTGAAGAGAAAAAAATTCCACTTAAAATTAAAAAATAATAAAAATAATAGGGCTGGTCAGATGGCACAGTGGACAGAGCACCGGCCCTGGAGCCAGGAGCACCCGAACACAAATCTGGCCCCAGACAGTGTAAATGACCCAGCTGTGTGACCCTGGGCAAGGCACCCAATCCCATGTGCACTGAAAAACCCTAATAATAATAGTAATAATAATAATAATAATGATAATGATAATGGTAATAATAATAGTAATGATGATGATGATGATCAATATGCTTCAAAAAATGACTTGCTTAAAAAATATATTTTACCTTTGAATTCCGCTCTCTCCTGTGCCATGTCTAAATATCCTCCTTCTAACTACTCTAATAAATGAGAAAATTCAGGGAGAGCCAGGAGATATGGTTAGAGCGCCAGCCCTTGAATCTAAGTTTCAACTGAGTTGAAATCTGGCCTCAGACATTTAATTACTGAGCTGTGATGTTGGGCAAGTCACTTAAGCCAATTGCCTTACCTAAAAAATGGAAAGTTCATAAAGAGTATGACGTGTATCACCTCCCCTTGAGGCATACAAGCATTTCAACACCATTAAATCCCTCATAATTTGCCCTTCTTGTCCACACTCTCTGTGCTTCACTTGAGGCCTGGACTTGGAGGTCAAACGTTCTGATCAGCTCTGGTCATTTCAACAAAAGCATTTGAATTTCCCCCATTTCGTTGACCTTTTCTGCATGGGCCTGTTAGTCGTCCAATGACCAAAGCTTATTAGGTATGTGGGTTGGGGTTTGCCCCTCTTTAAAGATGTGCCTAAAATTTTGCCTTTAATAAGAATTTGGGTCATTTTGTAAAGTTATGTTTAAGAAGGAATTTCCTTTTGCTAAGTAATAGAATTCTTGTTCAAGAGTAAACATACCAGCCTTCCCCAAAAATATAGATCCTCAAGAGCAATAAAGTAAGGAGAAAAAAATTACACTTAAAATTAAAAAAATAATAACAATATTAGGGGCAGTCAGATGGCACAGTGGATGGACCACTGGCCCTGGAGCCAGGAGGACCCAAGCACTAATATGGCTCCAGACACTGAAAATCACCCAGCTGTGTGACCCTGGGCAAGCCACCCAATCCCATGTGCCCTGCAACACCCCCCCAAATAATAATAATAATAATAATAATAATAATAATAATAATAATAGTAATTATGATGATGATCAATGTGCTTCAACCATTGACTTCATTTAAAAATTATATTATACCTTAAAATTCAGCTCTCTCCTGTGCCTTGTCTAAATATACTCCTTCTAACTACCCCAATAGATGAGAAAGTTCAGCAACAGCTAGGTCGTACAATAGTTAGAGTGCCAACCCTGGAGTCTGTGTTTGAACTGAGTTCAAATCTGTCCTCTGACACTTAATTACATAGCTGTGACCTTGGGCAAGTCACTTAAGTCCATTGCCATACTAAAAAGAGAGGAAGTTGAGGCATACAAGCAGTTCAACAGCATTAAATCCCTCATAATTTGACCTTCTTGTCCACCCTCTCTGTGCTTCACTTGATGCTTGGAATTGGAGATCAAACTTTCTGTTCAGCTCTGCTCATTTCACCAAAAACATTTGAATTTCCCCCATTTCATTGACCTTTCCAGCATCTCACTGTTAGTGGGACAATGTGCAAAGCTTATTAGGCATACAGGTTGGCCTTGCCCCTCTTTAAAGATGCCCAAAAATTTGTGCCCTTAATAAGAATTTGGGTCATTTTGTAAAGTTACATTTAACCAGGAAATTCCTTTTGCTAAGTAATATAATTCTTTTTTGAGAGTTAAATATACCACCCTTACCCCCAAAATATAGACCCGCATGTGCAATAAAGTAAGGAGAAAAAAATTACACTTAAAATTAAAAACTAATAACAATAATAGGGGCAGTCAGGTGGCGCAGTGAATGGAGCACCAGCCCAGTAGCCAGGAGCACCCAAGCACAAATCTGGTCCAAGATCCCCAAAATCTCCCAGCTGTGTGACCCTGGGCACGCACCCCAACCACATTGTCCCACAAAAACAAAAAAAGCCCAAGTGACATAAAATAATAATATTAATAACAGGGGTGACCAGGTGGCGCACTGGATAGAGCACCGGCCCTGGGAACAGGAGCACCCAAGCCCAAATGTGGCCCCAGACACCCAACAATCACCCAATCCCATGTGTCCTGCAACCCCAATAATAATAATAATAATAATGATGATGATGATGCAGATGTGGATAATAAATGTGCTTCAGCCATTGACTCCATTTAAAAAATATATTATACCTTTAAATTCAGCTCTCTCCTGTGCCTTGTCTAAATACACTCCTTCTAACTACTCCAATAGATGAGAAAGTTCCACAACAGCAAGGTGGTACAATGCTTAGAGTGCCAACCCTGAAGTCTGAGTTTGAACTGAGTTCTGGCCTCAGACACTTAAGTACCAAGCTGTGACCTTGGGCAACTCACTTAAGCCCATTGTCTTCAATAAAAGAGAAATTTCATGAAGAGTATTATGTGTATCACCTTCCCTTGAGGCATATATGCAGTTCAACACCATTAAATCCCTCATAATTTGCCCTTATTGTCCATCCTCTCCGTGCTTCACTTGAGGCCTAGACTTGGAGATCAAACTTTTTGTTCAGCTCTGCTCATTTCAACAAATTCATTTGAATTTCCCCCATTTCATTGACCTTTTCGGCATCGGGCAGTTAGTGGGCCAATGTCCAAAATTTATGGGGTATATGGGCTGGGCGTTGCCCCTCTTTAAAGATGTGCCAAAAATTTTGCCCTCAAAAAAGAATTTGTATCAATTTCTATAGTAACATTTAAGCAGGAAATTCCTTTTGATAAGTAATATATTTCTTGTTTCAGAGTAAACATACTACCCCCTCCCGTCAGAAAATATAGACCCTCATGAGTAATAAAGTAAAGAGAAAAAAAATTACAATTAAAATTAAAGAATAAGAACAATAATAGCAGGAGTCAGGTGGCAAAGGGGAGGGAGCACTTGCCCTGGAGCCAGGAGCAGCCAAGACCAAATCTGGCCCCCAGACCCCCACAATCACCCAGCTGTGTGACCCTGGGTAAGCCACTCAATCCCGTTTGCCCTGCAACCCTCCTCAAAATAATGATGATGATGATGATGATGATGATGATAAATGTGCTTCAACCATTGACTCAATTTAAAAAATACGCTTTACCTTTAAATTCAGCTCTCTCCTGTGCCTTGTCTAAATATAATCCTTCTCACTACTCCAATAGATGAAAAAGTTCAGGGACAGCTAGGTGGTACAGTGCTTAGAGTGCCAACCCTGGAGTCTGAGTGTGAACTGAGTTCAAATCTGAGTTCAAAACTGAGTTCAAATTACAGAGCTGTGACCTTGGGCAAGTCACTTAAGCCCAATGTCTTATAAAAAAGAAGAAATTTCATAAAGAGTATTACCTGTATCACCTTCCATTGAGGCATACACGCAGTTCAAATCCATTAAATCCCTCATAATTTGCCGTTCTTTCCACCCTCTCTGTGCTTCACTTGAGGCCTGGACTTGGAGATCAAACTTTCTGTTCAGCTCTGCTCATTTCAACAAAAGCATTTGAATTTCCCCAGTTTCATTGACCTTTTCTGCAAGGGCCTGTTAGTGGGCCAATGACCAAAGCTTATTAGGTACATGGGTTGGTCTTTTCCCCTCTTTAAAGATGTGCAAAAAATTGTTCCCTTAATTAGAATTTGGGTCATTTTGTAAGGTTATGTTTTACCAGGAAATTCCTTTTTCTAAGTAATATAATTCTTCTTTAAGAGTAAACATACCACCCCTCCCCCAAAATATAGACCCTTATGAGTAATAAAGTAAAGAGAAAATAATTACACTTACAATTTAAAAATAATAACAATAATAGGGGCAGTCAGGTGGCACAGTGGATGGAGCACCAGCCCTAGAGCCAGGAGCACCCAAGCCCAAATCTGGGCCCGGACACCCAAAATCCTCCAGCTGTGTGACCCTGGGCACGCACCCCAACCCCACTGCTCCGCAAAAAACCAAAAAAACCCAAATGACCTAAAATAAAAATAATAATAATAACAGGGGCGTCATGGTTGCTCAGTTCATAGAGCACCGGCCCTGGGATCAGGAGCACCCAAGCTGAAATATGGCCCCACACCCCTGCAATCTCCCAGCTTTGTGACCCTGGCCAAGCCACCCAATCCCATTTGTCCTGCAACCAACCCAATGATGATGATGATGATAATAATAATGATGATAATGATGATGATGATGATGATAATGACAGTAATGATGATGATTATCAATTTGTTTCAAACATTGACTTGATTTAAAAAATATATTTTGCCTTAAAATTCAGCTCTGTCTTGTGCCTTGTCTAAATACACTCCTTCTGACTACTCTAATAAATGAGAAAGTTCAGGGACAGCTTGATGGTACCATGGTTAGTGCACCAGCCCTGGAGTCTGAGTTTCAACTGAGTTGAAATGTGGTCTCAGACACTTAATTGCCTAGCTGTGAGCTTGGTCAACTCACTTAAGCCCACTCCTTTACAAAAAAGGAGAAAATTCATAGAGTATCACCTGTATGACCTTCCCTTGGGGCATACAAGCAGTTCAACACCATTAAATCCCTCATAATTTGCCCTTCTTGTCCACCCTCTCTGTGCTTCAATTGAGGCCTGGACTTAGAGATCAAACTTTCTGTTCTGCTCTGCTCATTTCAACAAAAGCATTTGAATTGCCCCAAATTCATTGACCTTTTCTTCATGGGCCTGTTAATGGGCCAATGTCCAAAATTTATGGGGTATATGGGTTGGGCTTTGCCCCTCTTTAAAGATGAGCCAAAAATTGTGCCCTCAATAAGAATCTGGATCATTTTGTAAAGTTATGTTTAAGCAGGAAATTCCTTTTCATAAGTAATATAATTCTTGTTTCAGAGTAAAGATACTACCCCCGCCCCCCAAAATATAGACCCTCATGAACAATAAAGAGAAAAAAATTACAATTAAAATTAAAGAATAAGAACAATAATAGCAGGAGTCAGGTGGCAAAGGGGAGGGAGCACTTGCCCTGGAGCCAGGAGCAGCCAAGACCAAATCTGGCCCCCAGACCCCCACAATCACCCAGCTGTGTGACCCTGGGTAAACCACTCAATCCCGTTTGCCCTTCAACCCTCTTCAAAATAATGATGATGATGATGATGATAAACGTGCTTCAACCATTGACTCAATTTAAAAAATACACTTTACCTTTAAATTCAGCTCTCTCCTGTGCCTTGTCTAAATATACCCCTTCTAACTACTCCAGTAGATGAGAAGGTTCAGCAACAGCTAGGTGGTACAGTGCATAGAGTGCCAACCCTGGAGTCTGAGTTTGAAGTGAGTTCAAATCTGGCCTCAGACACTTAATTACCTAGCTGTGACCTTGGGCAACTCACTTAAGCCCATTTTGTCTTACAATAAAGGAGAAATTTCATGAAGAGTATTACGTGTATCACCTTCCCTTGATGCATACACACAGTTCAACACCATTAAATCTCTCACTTAAACCCCTTGTCTTACAAAAAAGTAGAAATTTCATAAAGAGTATTACCTGTATCACCTTCCCTTGAGGCATACAAGCAGTTCAACACCATTAAATCCCTCATAATTTGGCCTTATTGTCCACCGTCTCTGTGCTTCACTTGAGGCCTGGACTTGGAGATCAAACTGTCTGTGCAGCTCTGCTCATTTCAACAAAAGCATTTGAATTTCCCCCATTTCATTGACCTTTTCTGCATGGGCCTGTTAGTGGGCCAATGACCAAAACTTACTAGGTATATGGGTTGGGCTTTGCCCCTCTTTAAAGATATGCCAAAAATTGTGCCCTAAATAAAAATTTGGGTCATTTTGTAAAGTTATGTTTAACCAGGAAATTCCTTTTGCTAAGTAATATAATTTTTGTTTAAGAGTAAACATAATACCCCCCCAAATATAGACCCTCATGAGCAATAAAATAAAGAGAAAAAAATTACAACCCAAATAAAATAAAATAATAATAATAAAAATATTAATAGTAGGGGCAGCCAGGTGATATGTGGATAATCCAATAAATTTGTAATGATATTTGTAAGGCAAGTAACATACAGCAGGTGATTAATACATGCTTATTCCTTCCCTTTCAACTGGAAACATTTTTTATTAGGGGGGGTTTGTGGGGCAATGGGATGAAGGCACAGCAAGTGAACTCCAGTTCTCTACACACTGTGCCACCGAGCTGGCCCACAAAACTTTCCTTCACTTGGGGACCCCTTTTCGGTTTCTGCCAGCAGGTGGCTCGGGCAGGTGCCCCCCCCCACTTCCGCGGTGAATCCATACAATCTTCTTCCGTGACAAAGGTCAGCCCCAGCATGCGTTGCCATGGAACCCGGGCTGTAAATAATCACTGTTCACCCACCCTCAACTGTCGGGAAGTTCAGGTAAAGAAGGGGCTTGGGGTCTGGGGCGCCCCTTTTCTTATTTTGGTGGGGATGGGGAGGTGCGGGGGAGGGGGCATCCGGGCATAACCTGCTGTCGTCCGCGCCAATGTTAACCGTAACCTACCTCACCCGCAAGCCCGCCGCCATTGTAGGGCTCCATTTTGAATGTGCTCTCTGGCCATCCTCATGGGATCTGGAGGGGAGAGCTAGGTGGGGGGTGTGGAGCCGGTTTCAGTTTCGGACTTGGGGATCCTTTTTGTACATTAACAGGGAACTCCCCGAATTTAAGGGCAAGGAAAGCGGGGACAAGAAAGCTTGGGCTCAGGGGACCCGTCGCGTTCCCCATTTCTGATTGGGCGGCCATTGCCGATGGAGAAGATTGATTCAGACAGGTGATTATTGGGTTTCTTTAACTGGAGTTCACTGGTAGCAGTAATCTTTCCCCCAAAAGGCTAATTTGTGGGGGTTTGGGAAATCTTTCTTAGGTATTTACTTGGATAGGCGCTCCACGCGGGCAAAACGGACATTTGAAAACTCATCAGCCACAGAAGTAGCAACTCTTGGGTAAGACCCTTCAACCCCCCCCCCTTTTTTTTAGGAAAGTATTTACATTTCCACGCCTACATAGCGCGATATTGTTAGTTAACAGAAAAGTCCAAGGGGACTAAACACCCCAGGGCCTAACACTGTAGACCACATGTGTACCCCTAGTCCCCCACCACTCCAATGGGCTGCCTCGTTCCTCCCACCCCCTCCCATTTTAGGGCTTTATTTGGAATGTGCTCTTTGGCCATCCTGATGAGATCTGGAGGGAAGCTGTGGGTGGGGGATATTGATCCGTTTTCAGATGCAGACTTGGGGATCCCTTCAATATATTAACAGGGAACGTTCTGAATTTAAGGAAAAGGGAAGCGGTGAGGAGAAAGCTTGGGCTCAAGGACTGGACGGCCATTACCGATGGAGACGATTGATCCACACAGCTGATGGCTGGGTTTTTTTTTAAGTGGAGTTAATTGACAGCACTAATATTCCTCCCGATAGGCACATTTATTTTGGGGAGGGCGAATATTTCTTAGGATGGTCACTCCACCCAGGCAAAACGGACACTTGAAATCTCATCAGCCACAGAAATACCAAGACTTGGGTAGATCATTCTCCCCGGCCCCAATTTTTCTTAGGTTTTTGCAAAGCAAACGGCATTAAGTGGCTTGCAAAGGACCACACAGTGGGGGCGGTGGGGTGGCGCAGTGAATAGAGCACCGGCCTTGGAGTCAGGGGTACCTGGGTTCAAATCCGACCTTAGACACTTACTAATTACCTGGCCGTGTGGCCTTGGGCAAGCCACTTAACCCCATTGCCTTGAAAAATCTTTAAAAAAAAGGCCACACAGTAATTATTGTCTGACACCGAATTTGAACCCAGGTACTCCAGACTCCAGGGCTGGTGCTTTATCCACTAAGACAACTATCTGCCCCTCCCCCCACAAATTTCTAAATTTTTAGGGTTGTTTTTATGGTCCAACACTTACCGAGCCCTGCATTGTTAACAAAAAAAGTTCCAAAGGACTAAATCCCCCAGTGCCTAGCACTGTAGGCCACATGTGTACCCGTAGTCCCCCACCACTCCAATGGGCTGCCTCTTTCCTCACCCCCCCCTCCCATTTTAGGGCTTCATTTGGAATGTGCTCTGTGGCCATCCTGATGGTATCTGGATCGAAGCTGTGGGTGGCGGATGTTGACCCATTTTCAGATTCGTATTTGGGGATCCCTTCAATACATTAACAGGGAACAGCCTGACTTTAAGGATAAGGAGAGTGGTGAGGAAAAAGGTTGGGCTCAGGGTCAGGTCGCTCTCCCATTTTCTGATTGGACGGCCATTACAGATAGAGAATATTGATCCAGACAGCCTATGGTGGGTTTTTTGTTTATGTGGAGTTAATTGGTACCAGGAATATTCCTCCTGATAAGCACATTAATTTGGGGAGGGAATCTTTCTTAGGGTGGTCTCTCCACGCAGGCAAAACAGACACTTGAAATCTCATCAACCACAGAAATACCAACACTTGACTAGATTATTCTCCCCCCCCTCCAATTTCTAAAGATTTAGGGATGTATTTATGGTCCAACCCTTACCCAGCTCTGCATTGTTAGTTAAGAAAAATGTTCCACAGGACTAAATCCCCCAGGGCCTAACGTTGTAGGTCACATATTGTACCCCTACTCCATCCCCACTCCCATAGGCTGCCTGTTTCCACGTACCCCTCCCATTTTAGGCCTTCATTTTGAATGTGCTCTGTGGCCATCCTGATGGGAACTGGAGGGAAGATCTGGGTGGCAGATGTTGACCCATTTTCAAATTCCGACTTGTGGATCTCTTCAGTCCATTAACTGGGAACACTCTGAATTTAACGATAAGAGAAGCAGTGGGGTGAAAGCTTGGCATCACGGCACAGGTCACCCTCATCTTTTCTGATTGGGCAGCCATTACAGATAGAGAATAGTGATACAAACATGAGTTCAAATTTAGGCTCAGGCACTTAATCCTTGTTACCTATGTGACCCTGGGCAAGTCATTCAACCCCATTGCCTTGCAAAATAGAAACAAAAAAACATGAAAAGTATTACCTGTATCATCTTCCCTTGAGGCATACCAGCAGTTCAGCAACACCATTAAATCCCTTATAATTTGACTTTCTTTTCCACCCTCTCTGTACTTCACTTGAGGCCTGGACATGGAGATCAAACTTTCTGTTCAGCTCTGCTCATTTCAACAAAAACATTTGAATTTCCCCCATTTCATTGACCTTTGCTGCATGGGCTTGTTAGTGGGCCAATGACCAAAGCTTATTAGGTATATGGATTGGACTTTGTTCCTCTTTTAAAGATGTGCCAAAAATTGTGCCCTCAATAAGAATTTGGGTCATTTTGTAAAGTTATGTTTACGCAGGAACTTCCTTTTGCTAAGTAATATAATTCTTGTTTAAGAGTCAATATACTACCACCTCAACCCACAAAATTATAGACCCTCACGAGCAATAAAGAGAAAAAAATTACACTTAAAATTAAAAAATAATAACAATAATAGGGCCAGTCAGGTGGCACAGTGGACAGAGTACCGGCCCTGGAGCCAGGAGCACCCAAGCCCAAATCTGGCCCCAGATGCCTAAAATCACCCAGCTGTGTGACCCTGGGCAAGCACCCCAACTCCACTGCCCCCCAAAACAAAAAAAGTCAAATCAAATCAAAGAATAATAATAGTACTATTTGGGGCAGCCAGGTGCCTCAGTGGATAGAGCACCGGCCCCGGGACCAGGAGCACCCATGTCCAAATCTGGCCCCACACCCCCACAATCACTGAGGTGGAATATATGGGTCAGTGAGAATGCAAAAAACTCCAGGGCAATGTTCCTGTTTATTAGACAGAAATTATATGAAACATTGTTCATAGAAAACCTCTGTTGTCCACATCTCTGATCTGAACATTCCAAATGAAACTTCAGACCAGACAGGTGGCTGTGCAGAGTTCTCATCTCGGCAACTTACTTAGTCTAATCATTGTTTTGGTGTTTTTTTAGGCAATCGAAATCATTCTATGATGTCATCGAAGCCTCCATTCTGATGTCCCAGACTGTGCACTTGCTCATTTGCTTTGAAGCTCAAGACTGAGTGGAAGAAACGATTTCCCCTGTGAAATGTCTGGAAGACGGGAAATGGATTCTGATTATTCAGATCCAGAAGAAAAGTGTCCTCAATGGGAATCTGATGATTCTGACCACAGCAGTATTACTCTGACTTTTTCTCCTTCGCCGCCAGAGGAAGAAAAGACTTTTCCTCCGAGTTGTCCTGCGGCATCCTCCGGAGAGCCTTCAGCCAAAAGAACGTGCTACTCACTTCCTGATGAGGACTGGATGGAAGACGACGATTTTTTGTCCCTTACTTTTCCAAGGAAACTCTGGAAGTTGGTTGACAGCAACCAGTTTAGGTCGATTCATTGGAATGAAAATGGAAATTACGTGGTAATCCACGACACCTGGTTTAAAGAAGAGGTTTTGGGAAAGAGAGGCACTTTTAGGATCTTTCAAAGTGATAGTATGAAGAATTTCATCCGTCAGCTTAATCGCTATGGCTTTGTTAAGCTTAATGATGACTTAGCAAACTGTGACTGTCATTATGATTTTGCAGAGGAAGAAAGAGACTCTCCTCAAAACACCAAGGTAACTTAAGTAATAACATGATTTTAGAAAACTACATTTAATTGGTTTCAAGAAAGACCTTGGTTTTTATCTTGTGTGTTTTAAATGCAAAGGAAAAGTTTTTTAAATCAATAGATAATGACCCTGTAATATAAGTTTGAAAGTTGTGATGTAAATATAATAATGACAATGATAGTAATAATAATAATGATTGTTTTGGCTAAACTTCATTGCCCTTGAACTTGTTGGGATTTTGATAAATGCCCTCCTAAAAAGTATTTTCATAAAATTACCCTATTAGAAGTGGTAGAGTTCTTAAGTTAAGGGGTTAATAGTACAAAAAGTATTTCAGTGTTATAAAAGGATACTTTCTATTGACAGACGTAGAGTAATATCATCTTGAAATGTCTATGAATAAGTACCAGTACTTTTTGGTGGCTGCCTAATTAGCAGAGGTTTGCAGTATTTTTAAGTCTCTCAATCATGAATTAATCTTCTGTACTTTTTTAAATTTACCGTGCCTTTCCAAACACTTTTTAAAAGACATTTCCTCTTAGCATTTTGAGGCTAAATCTGTCCCATTATGCATCTTTTACTACGATGATTCTCTAGTGTACGAAATGAAGAAATTGGCTAAAGGTAATTTGAAAGGATTAGAAGGCTAAGGGTCATTAGCCAGCTCAAAAATCTGTGCTTTGAAAGGAAGAGAGTAAGTTTTTTTCCCCCTAGGAATTTCTGCCTGCTCCTCTCGGATTTTAAGAATTATTTCTTTTGGTTTTAATAACAGGTGTACTGCAATCCGAATTTCAGAAGAGGCAATCCTCACCTGCTGTTAAAAGTTAAGAGACGAGTGGGAGTGAAAAATGCATGCCGCCGCCCAAATAAGAGAAAGGCTTCCGCCCAAGGGAACGACCACACGCCACCAAGCAGGCCGGCCACTCGCGGGAAGAAACACCCTGCTCCCGCTACTGCGTTTACTTCTTTTTCTGATGCCACTCCTTCTACCTCCTCGTCCTCCCGATTTGGGTCTAAGCCTGACACCTGTCCTGCCTCTTCTTCCTATTTCTCCCCCTCTCATCAGAGTTCTTCCTGTAGTGTTTCTGGTTTGCATTCTCCTCCCCCTCTTGCCTCCCTTTCAGTTTCTCCTCCTCTCGTTTATGTGTCTCCTGCTTCTTCTTCCCCTTCTCTCCCTTCTCCCCCTCCTGTCTATACTTCTCCTTCTCAGATTTCTATTTCGGATTCTAGTATTTCGCCATCTAATTCTCCTATTTATGGTTCTGATTCGCCTTCTACTTCTCCCTCGCCTCCCGAATGTGAGTGTCATTCAGATCCACGGGAGACGAGGTCAGACGACGTGGAGGGTCAAGCTGCCGGTGAAAAGGAGAGCCCTAGCCGCCCAGTGAACGCAGGGGGCTCCTCTGCGCCGCCCGGCTCTCCAGGTGAGGCTCCGCCGGGGAACGGGCATCCATCTCACCAGACGGTGACTGCCCCAATGTACCTGGCGAATACGTGTGGATACGTCGCCGCGCTGAGTCTCCATCTGGTTACTAATTGTGATGCCTACCGACCTCAGAGGCACGCGGTCATATACTCGCATTTGAGAGAGTTAGAAGCTCATCTGACAAGTCTTCTGTCTTCGTGCGGCCCGAACCTCATACCTGCCTTGTCGGTCATCTCCGCCTTGGCAACGTATATGTACTTGGAAATGCAGCGAGCCTCTGAGCTGCCGCACTGTTGCACCTGCCGGTGCCAGCCTCGCCCTCCTGCACAAGAGGAACCCAAGGAGAAGTGAGCGCTGGCCTGCCAGGCGGCCTGGAATGCCTCTCCTTCCTCTTGTTACAATGCCAAGGCTGATTAAAGGTCCTTCAAGGGAATTATCACAAACATAACATTGGTTCACTCATTTTTGCTCACCTTGCTTCTCACACCTTCAGCTCGTGTGTATGGGGGTACGGGGGCGTGGATGCGGGGGGGGCTGGAAAGAATGGGCATGAACAAGGCCATGGCGACCTAGTTGGGCGCTGTCCATCTCCTTGGGGCCCCTTTGTAGGCGGGGTGAATAAGAAGCTCCCACGAGTGTGTGCAAGCCGCGGCTTGGGGAGAACCAGGAGACCACTCTCCCCGTGTCCTTCAACTGACCGCATTCTGCCTCGCTGTCACAGCCCCCTTCTGGTTCCCACCCGGAGGTTCAAAGTCCTGGCGGGTTCTTTCCCTCCTGCCGGGCTTGGGGGGTTTCCAGGGGGCGAGGTAGGGGGACGGGCGCAGCCTGCCCCGGAATTGCCGTGACTATGTTGGAATTTAAGGGGCGCTGGCGGGGGAGAGCGGGGGGGGGGGAGAGCAGGTCCTGTGAAGGGACCAGGAGTCTGAAGGGTCTGCAGCCTGTTGGGAAGGCTGGCGGCCAGGGTGAGGAGCCCGGCTCGGGGCTCGCCTCGGACCGTGCGGCCGTACCCTCTCGGCCCGGTAGGCTCCACCTGGACATCCGAGGAGAGGAAGGCGCCGCGGTCCTTGCCCTTGGCGTTCTGGTTTCCGACTCCGAGAGCTCCGGGCCGCCGGGGGGACGGGAGCAAGGTGGGGGCTGCGATGACACCGTCCCGGGGCGGGGGGCGGCGGGGGGCATCTCGGCCACAACGTCTCCCTCCGAAGGCCGCCTAGGCGGAAGCCTGGCGCCCGGGCCCCAGAGGCGGCAGCACCCCCGCAAGTGGCTGCCCCAAGCCGCTGTCTGCAGGCGCTGTCCAGCGGACCGAGTTCCAATCCCGCCTCGGCCCCTCAGGTCCTCCTGCTGCTGCTGCTGCCCCTTCGGGACTCCGTTGTGGGGGGAGGGCTTCTAGGCAAAAGCGCTGTCGTGACTCTTGCAGCTTTCTTTACACATGAGGAAACCGAGACAAACGGGGATGTTACTGGCCCCAACGTGGCCAAGGCTACGTTTCAACTCTGCTCTTCCTGATTCGGAGACACCCCCAGCCCGGACTCCCTGTTAAGGTCCGAGAAAAGTCCCCACTTACAGAACAGAGGCACTCGACACCATGGAGACGCAATAGCAAGTGTTTATTCCGTTCTAGGTCGGGCTAGGATCCTGGAACCCCGAGTAAAGTGAGGAGAGACCTTATATATGGTTTGGTAGGGCAGTTTCACACATCTGCCTGCAGATTGTCTTCAGATGGTGGCGTGGTCTTATTGGATGCAGGTCCTCGGAGAAGCCCCCGGCTGCGGCGTGGTCCGAGGGCTGACCAGGCAGAATCCGCAGGAGCTGATCTGGCAGAAACTCAGCTAGCTGACCAAGCAGGAACTTAGGGGCAGAATTTAGGCAATACTTCACAGTTTAGGGTCTTACAGGCATCCGGGCTATTGTTCACAGATTTCGAGACTCAGGGTCTTCCATTGCCTCCTCTTCTTGTTCAATCCGGGAGCACTCATGCTCCTCAAAGGGATGCACAGAACCCCCAGGGAGACTGTTGGAAGCCTGCCTGTGTACCGGTAGTTGGATAGCGTTACACCTGTTCCTAATGAAAGCAACCACTCGCTTTAACATGCAGGGCCCAAAGGTCAGGAGGAGTAAAAGCAGTATGACGGGGCCAATCAGGGTAGAGATCAATGTGGTGAGCCATGGGCATTGGTTGAACCATGCTTCAAACCATCCTTCTTGCTGTTCTCTTTGTTTGGCCAATGCCTCCCTTACTTTAGCCATTGACTCTCTGAACACGCCAGTATGGTCCGCGTAAAAGCAACATTCTTCTCCTGGTGTAGCGCATATTCTCTCCTGCTGTAGGAAAATCAAGTCTAAGCCTCTTCTGTTCTGTAAAACTGCTTCTGAAAGGGAGGTGAGGGATTTCTCCAGGCGTGAGATTGCGTCCTCTATTCTGCTAATATCCTCATCTACCGCTGCTCTGAGCTAGTCAAAATCTTTTTGAAGGAGGATGGGAGAGGAAGTCCCTGTGCCCGCTCCTACCAGACCTATTCCAAATAGGGTGGCTCTGGTTGTGGCGATGAGGGGCTTCCTTCTTATTCTGGCCAGGGGCATTCTCATTATCAAGGGGAGGTTACAAAAACAGATCCCTTGACAATACAATGTAAACATTGGCGAGAAATGGGAGAGATGAACTGGTCCAGTATCTCTGCTCTCTTCTTTTCTCTCCTGGAGACCTCTGATGTCCTTCTGCATCTTCTGAATCGGTTCCAAAAAGTTCTCTCCAGCTCGGGTTACTAGTTGAACTTTGTCTTCCGGTAAAGGATTTGCTTAGCATTTTACTGAGATCAAAACACATGTTTTCTTCACAAGGCAACGAGATTTTGGAGCTTAGTGCAATTTACATTTTGCCTTATTGCCATATTGATGCACATACTTAATTTTAACACAATACATTTTTACTATATGCGCGAACTCCCAATGAGAATTGTCATACTGTCTTAAGCTTGTATGAATCATTCAATAATCATCTTAGTTCAGAGTACCCAGCATATGGTTTAAAAATTTAACAATCTTAGCCTTTGCTCTTATTACAGTAATGGCTCAAACATCCTTAACCAAGAATGAAATTTTTCAAAATATTCTCAAATATACCATTGATTTTCCTTTTCCTGATATACTATCCATCTTTCATTCCTTTCCTTAAGCTAGGCCTGAAAACTATAATTATCCTAAGAATTTCCCATTCTTCTTCTTACCTAAATATCCCTTCTAAAAATTAAAGAAACTTAATTCCTATCATAACATGTAGCTGTTGGCAGGTGTCAGAGCCACACACCTAACCTATCTCTGCCTATTAGATCCAATTCACTTAAAATTTCTTTTTCTAGTTTGTTTAGTAATTAACCAGAAAGATCCAGGATATTAAAGGAAAATTCCTTTATAGATATTAATATTGCATGTCAGTGTCCAGGCAGAGGTCATGTGGGTAAGTCAAATGTCTTAGGCCAGATTTATTCTTCCAGGTGTGCTATTATCCAAATGTCATTTTGGGCAAATCAAGTCAAAGGGATCCAACCTCAGCCTTACTGAGAAGTCGCCCCTTTGGCGGTCCATCCCAGTCACCTGACATCTTGGCTTCCTTGGCTGCAAGAACATGACATTTACCCTATGGCATTTCCTTTTTGTTGACCATCCTGGTATTTGACATAAGATTTCATGGTGATGGGAAAGTGAGGGAAGAGTGAATCTCCATATGGAAATTCCTTCCACCCATGCAGATTGGCAGCTGTTCTGTTCTTAGGCACTAAGGGGTCACATTGCATAAGTCAGTAATAGGATTTGAGCCTAGGACTTCTTGACTTGAAGGCTGGCCTTCTAACCATTAGGCTGTCCTGTCTCTTTCAAGGTGTTAACCTTTCCAAAAGGCAAACTGTACTTGAGCATCCTCAGTACTTGATTGCCGAGGGACCAACATATAAATTAATCTTTCACTAAACTTGTAATCCTCATCAATCTGGACATAACTCATTCAGGCCTTCTCCTCATTTTCATTTCTTGTGCATCTTACTCTTTAAATTGAAGATTCACATGTTGAAGAAATACACACTGTGCTGGAAGCCTTTCTCCAGATCTCTGAATGTTCAATGTGGAGCTCTTGAGTTACCCATATTTTACCCATTAGTCTTAGATCTGTGAAATATCCACCTCCTTCTCTAAACCTGATGTTCTGAAGATACCTGCTATACCATTTTCATTGTTTCTTTAAGAAAAATATAGTTAGAGCAAAATTTGAAAAATGCTCTCTAGGGGGGGCTAGGTGGCATAGTGGATAAAGAACCGGCCTTGGAGTCAGGAGTACCTGGGTTCAAATCCGGATTCAGACACTTAATAATTACCTAGCTGTGTGGCCTTGGGTAAGCCACTTAACCCCATTTGCCTTGCCAAAAACCTAAAAAAAATGTTCTCTAGCAAACACTGTCCTTATCCTGACATCTATACACAGATTCATCTTCATACATATTCATCTTTGTCCTATACTCGCATTACATGTGCAATCATGAAATTTCTGGAACCAGGTTTTATTCAGTGTAGTGTCAACTACAAGAAAATTTAGAAGAGGGGCAGCTAGTTGGCACAGTGGATAGAGCACCGGCCCTGGAACCAGGAGCACCCAATGCCAAATCTGGACCCAGAAACCCAACAATCACCCAGCTGTGCAGTGTCAGGGAAGCTACCCAATTCCATTTGCCCTGCAACCCCCCTGAAAATAATAATAATAATAATAATAATAATAATAATGACAAATGTGCTTCAGCCATTGACTCCATTTAAAAAAATATTGTACCTTTAAATTCAGCTCTCTCCTCTGTCTTGTCTCAATATACTCCATCTAAATACTCCAATGGATGAGAAAGTTCAGCGACAGCTAGGTGGTACTGTGGTTAGAGTGCCAACCCTGGAGTCTGAGTTTGAACTCAGTTCAAATTTGGCCTCAGACACTTAATTACCTAGCTCTGACCTTCAGCAAGTCACTTAAGGCCATTGCCTTACAAAAAAGGAGAAATTTCATAAAGAGTATTACGTGTATCACCTTCCCTTGAGGCATACATGCAGTTCAACACCATTAAATCCCTCATAATTTGCACTTCTTGTCCACCCTCTCTGTGCTTCACTGGAGGCCTGGACTTGGAGATCAAAATTTCTGTTCAGCTCTGCTCAGTTCAACAAAAGCATTTGAATTTCTGCCATTTCATTGACCTTTTCAGCATCAGGCTGTTAGTGGGCCAATGTCCAAAATTTATTGGGTATATGGGGTTGGGCTTTGCCCCTCTTTAAAGATGTACCAAAAAATTGTGCCCTCAATAAGTATTTGGGTCATTTTTGTAAAGTTATGTTTAAGCAGGAAATTCCTTTTGCTACGAAATATAATTCTTGTTTAAGAGTAAACATACCACCCCTCCCCCCTAAAATATAGATGGCATGAGCAATAAAGGAATGAGAAAAAATTTACACTTTCAATTAAAAAATAATAACGATAATAGGGGCAGTCAGGTGGTATAGTGGATGGAGCACCAGCCCTGGAGCCAGGAGCACCCAAGCCCAAATCTGGGCCCAGACCCCTAAAAGTACCCAGCTATGTTACCCTGGACAAGCACCCTAACGCCACTGCCCCACAAAAACAAAATAAAAGTCAAATCAAATCAAATAATAATATAATAGTATTAGTTGGTGCGCCCATGTGGCTCAGTTGATAGAGCACCGGCCCTGGGACCAGGCGCGCCCAAGACCAAATCTGGCCCCAGACACCCGCAATCACCCAGCTGTGTGACCCTGAGCAAGCCACCCAACGCCATGTGCCCTGCAACCCCCCAAAATAATAATAATGATGATGATGATGATGAGAATAGTAATAATGATGATGATCTATGTGCTTCAGCCATTGACTTCATTTAAAAAAATATATCATACCTTAAAATACAGCTCTCTCCTGTGCCTTGCCTAAATATATTCGGTCTACCTACTCTAATGAATGAGAAACTTCAGGGACAGCTAGGTGGTACAATGGTTAGAGTGCCAACCCTGGAGTCTGAGTTTGAACTGAGTTCAAATCTGGCCTAAAACACTTAATTACCTAGCTGAGACCTGGGGCAAGTCACTTAAGCCCATTGCCTTACTAAAAAAGTAGAAATTTCATAAAGAGTATTACCTGTATCATCTTCCCTTGAGGCATACAAGCAGTTCAACACCATTAAAGCCCTCATAATTTGCCCTTCTTGTCCACCCTCTCTGTGCTTCACTTGAGGCCTGGACTTGGAGATCAAACTTTCTGTTCAGCTCTGCTCATTTCAACAAAAGCATTTGAATTTCACCCCATTACACTGACCTTTTCTGCATGGGCCTCTTAGTGGGCCAACAACCAAAGCTTATTGGCTATATGGATTGGGCTTTGCCCCTCTTTAAGATGTGCCAAAAATTGTGCCCTCAATAAGAATTTAGGTCATTTTATGAAGTTATGTTTAAGCAGGAAATTCCATTTGCTAAGTAATAAAATTCTTCTTTAATAATAATCATAATAACTCCTCCTCCCCAAATATAGACCCTCATGAGCAATAAAGAGAAAAAAATTACACTTAAAATTAAAAAAATAATAGCAATAATAGGGGCAGTCATGTGGCACAGTGGACAGAGTACCGGCCCTTGAGCCAGGATCACCCAAGCCCAAATTTGACTCCTGACCCCTACAATTACCCTGCTGTGTGACGCTGGGCAAGCACCCCAACTCCACTGACCAGCCAAACCAAAAAAAAAATGAAATAAAATCAAATAACGGGGCAGCCAGGTGGCTCAGAGGATAGAGCACCAGCCCTGGGACCAGGAGCACCCAAGCCCAAATCTGGCCCGAGACAGCCAACAATCACCCTGCTGTATGATGCTGGGCAAGCCACCCAATCCCATTTGCCCTGAAACCCCCTAAAAATAATAATATTAATAACAATAATAATAATGATGGTGATGATAACGACGATGATGATGATAAATGTGGTTCAGCCATTGACTCCATTTAAAAAATATATTATACCTTTAAATTCAGCTCTCTCCTGTGCCTTGTCTAAATATACTCTTAAATACTCCAATGGATGAGACAGTTCAGCAACAGCTAGGTGGTACTGTGGTTAGAATGCCAACCCTGGACTCTGAGTTTGAACTCAGTTCAAATCTGGCCTCAGACACTTAATTACCTAGCTGTGACCTTGGGCAAGTCACTTAAGCCCATTGCCTTACAAAAAAGGAGAAAGTTCATAAAGAGTATTACGTGTATCACCTTCCCTTGAGGCATACAAGCAGTTCAACACCATTAAAGCCCTCATAATTTGCCCTTCTTGTCCACCCTCTCTGTGCTGCACTTGAGGCCTGGATTTGGAGAACAAACTTTCTGTTCAGCTCTGCTCATTTCAACAAAAGCATTTGAATTTCCCCCGTTACATTGACCTTTTCTGCATGGGCCTGTTAGTGGGCCAATGACCAAAGCTTCTTGGCTATATGGGCTGGGCTTTGCCCCTCTTTAAAGATGTGCCAAAAATTGTGCCCTCAATAAGAATTTAGGTCATTTTGTAAAGTTATGTTTAAGCAGGAAATTCCTTTTGCTAAGTAATATAATTCTTGTTTCAGAGTAAACATACTACCCCTTCCCACCAAAAAATATAGACCCTCATGAGCAATAAAGGAAAGAGAAAAAATTTACACTTAAAATTAAAAAATAATAACAATAATAGGGGCAGTCAGGTGGCACAGTGGACGGGGCACCGGGCTGGAGCCAGGAGCACCCAAGCCCAAATTTGGACCCAGACCCCTACAATCACTCAGCTGTGTGACCCTGGGCAAGCACTCCAACTCCACTGCCCTGCAAAAACCAAAAAAAAAAAAATCAAACCAAATAATAATAATAGTAGTAGTTGGGGCAGCCAGGTGCCTCAGTGGATAGAGCACCAGCCCTGGGACCAGGAGTACCCAAGTCCAAATCTGGCTCCACACCCCCACAATCACCCAGCTGGAATATATGGCTCAGTGAGAATGCAAAATAAAAGGTCAGTTATCTTTCTTCCTGTGCTAGTCCAGTTGACAGGGAGGCAACTCTAAAGATAAGAACTCAAGGGCAATGTTCCCGTTTATTAGAAATTATATGAAACATTGTTCATAGAAAACCTCTGTTGTCCACATCTCTGATCTGAACATTGCAAATGAAACTTCAGACCAGACAGGTGGCTGTGCAGAGTTCTCATCTCAGCAACTTACTTACTCTAATCATTGTTTTGGTGTTTGTTAGGCAATCGAAATCATTCTATGATGTCATCGAAGCCTCCATTCTGATGTCCCAGACTGTGCACTTGCTCATTTGCTTTGAAGCGCAAGACTGAGTGGAAGAAACGATTTCCCCTGTGAAATGTCTGGAAGACGGGAAATGGATTCTGATTATTCAGATTCAGAAGAAAAGTGTCCTCAATGGGAATCTGATGATTCTGACCACAGCAGTATTGCTCTGACTTTTTCTCCTTCGACGCCAGAGGAAGAAAAGACTTTTCCTCCCGGTTGTCCTGCGGCATCCTCCGGAGAGCCTTCAGCCAAAAGAACGTGCTACTCACTTCCTGATGAGGACTGCATGGAAGACAACGATTTTTTGTCCCTTACTTTTCCAAGGAAACTCTGGAAGTTGGTTGAAAGCAGCCAGTTTAGGTCGATTCATTGGAATGAAAATGGAAATTACGTGGTAATCCATGACACCTTGTTTAGAGAAGAGGTTTTGGGAAAGAGAGGCAGTTGTAGGATCTTTGAAACTGATAGTATTAAGAGTTTCATCCGTCAGCTTAATCTCTATGGCTTTGTTAAGCTTCATAAAGACTTAGCAAACTGGGACTGTCATGATTTTTCAGAGGAAGAAAGAGACTCTCCTCAAACGACCAAGGTAACTTAAATAATAACATGATTTTAGAAAGCTAAATTTAATTGGTTTCTAGAAAGACCTTGGTTTTTATCTTGTGTGTTTTAAATGCAAAGGAAAAGTTTCTTTTTTTAATCAATAGATAATGACCCTGTAATATAAGTTTGAAAGCTGTGATGTAAATATAATAATGATGATAGTAATAATAATAATGATTGTTTTAGCTAAACTTCATTGCTGTTGAACTTGTTTGGATTTTGATAAATGCCCTCCTAAAAAGTATTTTCATAAAATTAACCTATTGGAAGTGGTAGAGTTCTTAAGTTAAGGGGTTAATAGTACAACAAGTATTTCAGTGTTATAAAAGGATACTTTCTATTGACAGACATAGAGTAATATCATCTTGAAATGTCTATGAATAAGTACCAGTACTTTTTGGTGGCTGCCTAATTAGCAGAGGTTTGCAGTATTTTCAAGTCTCTCAATCATGAATTAATCTTCTGTACTTTTTTAAATTTACCGTGCCTTTCCAAACACTTTTTAAAAGACATTTCCTCTTAGCATTTTGAGGCTAAATCTGTCCCATTATGCATCTTTTACTACGATGATTCTCTAGTGCATGAAAAGAAGAAATTGGCTAAAGGTAATTTGAAAGGATTAGAAGGCTAAGGGTCATTAGCCAGCTCAAAAATCTGTGCTTTGAAAGGAAGAGAGTAAGTTTTTTTTTTCCTAGGAATTTCTGCTTGCTCCTCTCGGATCGTAAGAATTATTTGTTTTGGTTTTAATAACAGGTGTACTGCAATCCGAATTTCAGAAGAGGCAATCCTCACCTGTTGTTAAAAGTTAAGAGACGAGTGGGCGTGAAAAACGCATGCCGCCGCCCAAATAAGAGAAAGGCTTCCGCCCAAGGGAACGACCACACGCCACCAAGCAGGCCGGCCACTCGCGGGAAGAAACACCCTGCTCCCGCTACTGCGTTTACTTCTTTTTCTGATGCCACTCCTTCTACCTCCTCGTCCTCCCGATTTGGGTCTAAGCCTGACACCTGTCCTGCCTCTTCTTCCTATTTCTCCCCCTCTCATGAGAGTTCCTCCTGTAGTGTTTCTGGTTTGCATTCTCCTCCCCCTCTTGCCTCCCTTTCAGTTTCTCCTCCTCTCGTTTATATGTCTCCTGCTTCTTCTTCCCCTTCTCTCCCTTCTCCCCCTCCTGCCTATACTTCTCCTCCGATTTCTATTTCGGATTCTATTATTTCGCCATCTAATTCTCCTATTTATGGTTCTGATTCGCCTTCTACTTCTCCCTCGCCTCCCGAATGTGAGTGTCATTCAGATCCACGGGAGACGAGGTCAGACGACGTGGAGGGTCAAGCTGCCGGTGAAAAGGAGAGCCCTAGCCGCCCAGTGAACGCAGGGGGCTCCTCTGCGCCGCCCGGCTCTCCAGGTGAGGCTCCGCCGGGGAACGGGCACCCATCTCACCAGACGGAGATTGCCCCAATGTACCTGGCGAATACGTGTGGATACGTCGCCGCGCTGAGTCTCCATCTGGTTACTCGTTGTAATGCCTACCGACCTCAGAGGCACGCGGTCATATACTCGCATTTGAGAGAGTTAGAAGCTCATCTGACAAGTCTTCTGTCTTCGTGCGCCCCGAACCTCATACCTGCCTTGTCGGTCATCTCCGCCTTGGCAACGTCGATGTCCCTGGAAATGCAGCGAGCCTCTGAGCTGCCTCACTGTTACACCTGCCGGTGCCAGCCTCGCCCTCCTGCACAAGAGGAACCCAAGGAGAAGTGAGCGCTGGCCTGCCAGGCGGCCTGCAACGCCTCTCTTCCTCTTGTTACAATGCCAAGGCTGATTAAAGGTCCTTCAAGGGAATTATCACAAACATAACATTGGTTCACTCATTTTTGCTCACCTTGCTTCTCACACCTTCAGCTCGTGTGTATGGGGGTACGGGGGCGTGGATGAGGGGGGGGCTGGAAAGAATGAGCATGAACAAGGCCATGGCGACCTAGTTGGGCGCTGTCCATCTCCTTGGGGCCCCTTTGTAGGCGGGGTGAATAAGAAGCTCCCACGAGTGTGTGCAAGCCGCGGCTTGGGGAGAACCAGGAGACCACTCTCCCCGTGTCCTTCAACTGACCGCATTCTGCCTCGCTGTCACAGCCCCCTTCTGGTTCCCACCCGGAGGTTCAAAGTCCTGGCGGGTTCTTTCCCTCCTGCCGGGCTTGGGGGGTTTCCAGGGGGCGAGGTAGGGGGACGGGCGCAGCCTGCCCCGGAATTGCCGTGACTATGTTGGAATTTAAGGGGCGCTGGCGGGGGAGAGCGGGGGGGGGGGGAGAGCAGGTCCTGTGAAGGGACCAGGAGTCTGAAGGGTCTGCAGCCTGTTGGGAAGGCTGGCGGCCAGGATGAGGAGCCCGGCTCGGGGCTCGCCTCGGACCGTGCGGCCGTACCCTCTCGGCCCGGTAGGCTCCACCTGGACATCCGAGGAGAGGAAGGCGCCGCGGTCCTTGCCCTTGGCGTTCTGGTTTCCGACTCCGAGAGCTCCGGGCCGCCGGGGGGACGGGAGCAAGGTGGGGGCTGCGATGACACCGTCCCGGGGCGGGGGGCGGCGGGGGGCATCTCGGCCACAACGTCTCCCTCCGAAGGCCGCCTAGGCGGAAGCCTGGCGCCCGGGCCCCAGAGGCGGCAGCACCCCCGCAGGTGGCTGCCCCAAGCCGCTGTCTGCAGGCGCTGTCCAGCGGACCGAGTTCCAATCCCGCCTCGGCCCCTCAGGTCCTCCTGCTGCTGCTGCTGCCCCTTCGGGACTCCGTTGTGGGGGGAGGGCTTCTAGGCAAAAGCGCTGTCGTGACTCTTGCAGCTTTCTTTACACATGAGGAAACCGAGGGAAACGGGGATGTTACTGGCCCCAACGTGGCCAAGGCTACGTTTCAACTCTGCTCTTCCTGATTCGGAGACACCCCCAGCCCGGACTCCCTGCATGCGCTGCTCCGCCGCCGCCTCACTTGGACGGTTGAGCCCTCGCGGGTGTATTTCCAGTTCTAGCCCTACACATCTCAGCATTGTTAGTTAACAGGGAAGTCCCAGAGGACTGACCCCCCCCCCCAGGGCCTGGCACTGCAGGCCCCATGTGTGCCCCTTTCCCCCCACCACTGCAATGGGCTGCCTTTTCCCTCGTCCCCCCTCCCATTTGAGCGCTTTATTTGGAATGTGCTCTCTGGCCATCCTGATGGGCTCTGGATCGAAGCTGTGGGTGGGGGATGCTGACCCGTTTTCAGATTCGGACTTGGGGATCCCTTCAATACATTAACAAGGAACGCCCCGAATTTAAGGATAAGGGAAGGGGTGAGGTGACAGCTTGGGCTCAGGACCAGGTCGGCCTGGTCTGTTCTCATTGGACGGCCATTACTATTGGAGAAGATTGATCCACGGAAGTGATTATTGGGTTTTTTTTTTTTTTAAATGGAATTAATTGGTAGCGGCAAACTTCCTCCTTAAAGGCAAATTCTAAGTTTGGGGGTTGGGATCTTTTTTTAGGGTGGTCGCTCCACAAGTTTTTAAATGAACAGCAGACAAAATGGCAACTTGAAATCTCATCCACAGAAATGCAAACTCTTGGGTAGACCCCTCTCCCCCTCTGCCCCTCTGCCCCTCTGCCCCTCTGCCCCTCTGCCCCTCTCCCCCTCTCCTTTTTTTCTAACGTTTTCTGGATGTTTTCATGGTCCTACCCCTACCCAGCTTTGCGTTGTTAATAAAAAAAAAAAAGGCCCACAGGACCAAACGGGCCAGGGCCTAGCATTGGAGGCTACATGTAGCACCCATAGTCCCCACCACTCCAATGGTCTGCCTCTTTCCTCCCCCCCATAATCGGTGCAGTCATTTGCTCTGGGTTCGACTTGATAGTGACCCTAAGATCAAATGGGAGAAATGCTAGTGTTTGGAAGAGGGTTCAGTATCCTAGCTGGAACAAGAAGAAACAAGAAAACTGGGCTCTCCTCCCCTGACTTGATTCCCATTCCCATGTGTGATATGGAGGGGACTGTTGAACTGCCTTTTAGACCCAAGGGAGTCCTGACTCTTGGAAGGCCACCATGATCCCCGTGAACCTCACTCACCCAGAAAAGACAGACAGAGAAGCCGAGTCAGAGAGACAGATATACACAGAGGAAGAGACAAGAGACAGAGCCTTGTGATTGCCTGAAAGAAACTGACCCCTCCAACATCTTTTGGCAAATGACTGAAAACTTCTTTGTTTTAAGGTAGAGCACACACTTCAAGGCCAGAACTGTGTGTGGGAGAGAAAACTGCACACTGGTGCCAAGTAAGTCCTCCTCCAGCTCTGAAATGTAGGCCTTTTCCCACTTTATTTTCCCTCTCTCCCACTCCCTCCTTGCTCCTTCTGCCTATCTTTCTGTTTCTTCCTCTGTCTCTCTCTGCCTCTGTCTGTCTGCTTCACGTCTCACTGTCTCTCTCTCTGACTCTTGTCTAATTGTCTATCTCTACCTTAATTCTTTGACTCATTCTTTCTGTCTCTGTCACTGTATCTATCTGCCTCACTTTGTCTCGTTCTCTGCATCACTCTTTCTGCCTATGTCTCTATCAATCTTTCTCACTATCTCTCTCTGCCCCTGCCTGTCTTTGTCTCTCTGTTTCAGTTTGTATGTCTTTCTGTCTCTTCCTTTCTCTGTCTCACTGTCTCTGCCTATATTTCTGTTTGTCTCTGTCGGTCTTTCTCCATCTGTCTCTCTGCCTCTTAGCCTCTGTCTGTATGTCTGTTTCAGTCTATGTCTCACTCTGTCACTTTGTCTCTGCCTGTCTCTCTCTCTCTCTCTCTCTCTCTCTCTCTCTCTCTCTCTCTCTCTCTCTGCCTCTTTTTCTCTTTGCCTCCTGCCTGCCTGTTTCTCTCTCCCTCTGTCTCAATGTCTCAATATGTCTGTCTCTGTCTTTCTGTCTCTGCATCTGTCTCTCTTTACCTCCAGATGTTGGTCTGTGTCTCTCAGTATGCCTCTGCTCTCTTTCTCTGTCTCTCTTTCTCTGCCTCTTTTTTCTTTGCCTCTTCCATGCTTGTTTCTCTCTGCCTGTCTCACTGTCTCTGTCTTTCTTTCTGTCTCTACTTTCATTTTTCTCTGTCCTTTTCTCTCTACCTCTAGCTGTTGGTCTGTCTCATTTAGTGTGTCTCTCTCTCTGCCCGTTTCCCTTTGCTTCTTGCCTTCCTCTCTGCCTCTGTTTCACTGTCTCAATCTCTTTGTCTCTCTATCCCTCTTTGCCTTTTTCTTTGCATCTGGATCTCTACCTTTAGCTGCTGGTCTGTTTCTCTCAGAATGTCTCTCTTTGCCTCTCACCTGCCTGTTTCTTTCTCTCTCTGACTGTCTCTTTTGCTGCCTCTATCTCTCTCTCTACTTCTAGCTCTTGGTCTGTTTCTCTTGATATGTCCCTCTATCTGCCTCTTTGTATTTGCCTCCTGCCTGCCTGTCTCTCTCTCCGTTTATCTCACTGTCTCAATCTGTCTGTCTCTGTCTCCCTTTTTCTTTGTCTCTGCATCTGTCTCTCTCTACCTCTGGATGTTGGTCTGTCTCTCTAAATATGTCTGTCTGTCTGTCTCTCTCCCTTTTTCTCTTAGGTTCTTGCCTTCCTCTTTATCTCTGGCTTTTTTTCACTGTCTCAGTCTCTCTGTCTCTCTGCCTTTTTCTCTGCCTCTGGATCTATACCTTTCACTTTTGGTGTGTTTCCCTAAGAATGTCTCTCTTTCTCTTTGTCTCCTGCCTCTGCCTGTCTCACTGTCTCAGTCTGTCTGTCCTTATCTTTCTTGGCTCTGTCTCTGCATCTGTCTCTCTCTTCCTCTAGCTGTTTCTCTCTCTCTCTCTCTCTCTCTCTCTCTCTCTCTCTCTCCCTCCTGTCCTGTTTCTCCTGTTGTCTCAACTGTATTTTGTCTGTCTTTCTGTCTTTATTGTTTTTTAGTTTTTGCAAGGCAGTGGGGTTAAAGTGGCTTGCCCAAGGCCACACAGCTAGGTAATTAGTAAGTGTCTGAGGCTGGATTTGAATTCAGGTACTCCTGACTCCAAGGCCAGTGTTCTATCCACTGTGCCACCTAGCTGACCCTTTCTCTATTTTTCTTTGTCTCTACATCTATCTCTCTCTACCTCTAGCTTTTGCTCTTTTTCTCCTGATATCTCTCTCTCTGCCTCTTTTTCTCTTTCCCTCCTGCCTGCCTGTTTGTAGCTCCGTCTGTCTCACTGTCTCAATCTGTCTGTTTCTCTATGTCTTTGTCTGTGTATCTGTATCTTTCTACCTCTAGATGTTGGTCTATATCTATCAGTATGTCTCTGCTCTCTCTGTCTCTCTCTCTCCCCCCCCCCCTTTTTCTCTTTGCCTTCTGCCTGCCTGTTTCTCTCTCCATGTGTCTCACTGTCTCAATCTGTCTGTCTCTGTGTCTCTGTCTTTGTCTCTGCCTGTGTGTCCCTTTACCTCTAGATGTGGTCTGTCTTTATTAGTATGTCTCCTCTCTCTCTCTCTCTCTCTCTCTCTCTCTCTCTCTCTCTCTCTCTCTCCCTCCCTCCCTCCCTTTTTCTCTTTGCCTCTTGGCTTCTGGTTTCTCTCCACTTCAGTTATAGTGTCTCAATCTGTTTGTGTCTCTCTGTATCTTTTTCCTTTTTAATTGCATCTGTTTTTCTCTACCTTTAGCTGTTGGTCTGTCTCTCTCAGTCTGTGTCTGCTTTCTCTGCTTTCTCTCTCTCTCTCTCTCTCTCTCTCTCTCTCTCTCTCTCTCTCTCTCTCTCTCTCTCTCTCTCTCTCTCTCTCTGTCTCCTGCCTGCCTGTTTCTCTCTCCCTCTGTCTCACTGTCTCAATGTCTCTGTCTTTCTATCTCTCTTTACCTTTTTCACTGCATCTGTTTCTACCTTTAGCTGCTGGTCTGTTTCTCTCAGAATGTCTCTCTTTCTCTTTGCCTCTTGCCTGCCTGTTTCTCTCTGCCTCTGACTGTCTCATTCTTTCTCTTTCTCTCTTTCTCTCTCTGACTGTCTCTTTCACTAAATCTCTTTCTACCTCTAGCTGTTGGTGTTTCTCTCAACATGTCACTCTTTGCCTCCTGCCTGCCTGTCTCTCTCCCCCTCTGTCTCAATGTCTCAATCTGTCTATCTGTCTCTGTCTCTGCATCTGTCTCTCTCTACCTCTAGCTGTTTCTCTCTCTCGCTCGCTCGCCCTCTCTCTCTCTCCTCTCTGTGCCTCTTTTTCTCTTTGATTCCTGCATGCCTGTTTCTGTCTCCCTCTCAATCTGTCTCTTTGCCTTTCTCTCTGCTTCTGTTTCTCTCTACCTCTAGCTTTTGTTCTGTCTCTCTTCTTATGTCTCTCTCTGCCCTTTTTTCTTTGCTTCTTGCTGTTTCCCTCTGCCTGTCTCAATTTGTCTGTTTCTCTCTTTCTCTTTGACTCTCTTTTACCACCTCCGGCTTTCACCACCTCTAGCTGTTGATCTCACTTATTATCTCTCTGTCTCTGTCTCTCTGCCTTTTTTTCCTCTTTGCCTCTTGCTTGCTTGTTTTCCTCTGCTTCTGTCTCACTGTCTTTATCTGGTTGTCTCTCTGTCTCTCTTTGTGTTTATTTCTGTATATTTTTTCTACCTCTAGCTGTTGGGCTGCCTTTTTCCTCTGGCCTACCTGTTTCACTTTGCATCTTTCTGACTCTCAATCTGTTTGTCTCTCTCTTTGACTGTCTGTCCCAGTCTGTCCATCTCTCTATCTGTCTTTGTCCAGGTCTCTACATTTGTTTCTATCTACCTCTGCCTGTTGGTCTGTGTCTGCTTATCTGTCTCATTCTGCCTTTCTCTCTACTTGTATGCCACTTTCTCCATCTCTTTCTGATTGTCCCGTTTTGTCTTTGCTCTCTATCCCTACCTCACTCTCTGTCCATATATTTTTGCCTGTTTTTCTCTTTGCATCTGCTGCCAGTCTCTTTGTCTGTCTGTCCCTGTCTCCCTGTCTCATTGTCTCACTCTGTCTCATTGTCTATATATCTCTGTCTCTGTCTTTCTGCCTCTGCTTGCCTGTCTCTTTCTTATTCTCCTGCCCTCTGTCTGTCTGTCTCTGACTCATTGTGTCTGTTCCTGACCGATTCTCTTTTTCTGTCTCTCTGTCTGTAGATGTCTGTCTCAGTCTCATTCTCTTTCTCTGCATGCCCCAATATCTTTGTCTGTCTCTGCCTCTCTTGTCTGCTTGTCTCTCTTTGTCTCTTCTTGTCTGTCTCTGCCTTCTTTCTCTCTGCCTGTCTGTATCTGTCTCTCTCACTCTGTCTCTTTTTGCCTCTGTCCCTACTTCTAACTGTAGGTCTCTCTGCCTGTGTCTCTGTTTCTCTCACTGTCTCTGCCTCTTTTTCTCTCTGCCTCTAACTGCCTGTCTCTATTATTGTCTCACTATTATCTCTCTGTCTTTGAGTCTCTCTCTGCCTTTGTCTGTCTCTGCCTATTTCTCTCTGCTTGTCTGACTGTCCCTGTCTCTCTTCCTGTCTATATATAGCTGCCCGTCTTTCTGTCTCTCTGTCTCTGTCTCATTCTGTTTTTTCTCTTATTTGGTCTGTCTCTGTCTCACTATATCTGTCTCACTCTGTATGTCTCTGTTTGTCTTTATTTACCTCTAGATGTCAGTCTCTCTCTCTCTCTCTCTCTCTCTCTCTCTCTCTCTCTCTGTTGGTATGTCTCTTTCTGTCTATCCCTTCCTCTGTCTCTCTGTGTCTGTCTTTCTCTGTCTCTCTGCCTCTGTATGTCTCTGTCTCTATTTGATTCTATTTGTCTCTCTCCAAATATTCCAAAAGTTTCCAAGAAGTTCAATTTAATATTTTGGACATGAGTTCTTGAATAAAGGAAAGAATGAATAAATGAATGACTGTGAATACCTCAGGTGCTAAAGGATCTCTATGGTCCCTTCATTTAGACCTTCGGATCGAATCTAAATACTAGGAACCTCATCTTGCTTGCAGGGTTGCCATCTTCCAGGTTTTAAGCTTAGTCTTTTCAGACTTGCCACATTTCAGGGTCTGAAATCCCAACAACTGTCACTTCAATTTGTTTAATAGTCTAGAATGTTCTCATATGTAAAGACAGAGAAACTGATTAATATTACTAGTTAGTAAATGATATTAACTGAAAATGATGAACAGGGACTTCGTGAACACCTTAGCAAGAAATAAAAGAGTTCTGAAAATTTTTATGAACAAGTAGAACTATGTGAGACTGGACTTAGTCCCATTGCTCTTCACTCCCCTACCATCTCTCAAGATATGGGATGAATTCTGTTTCTCTCTCTCTCTCTCTCTCTCTCATATATATATATAGTAATATAAAACATGATAAAATATCTTCACTGAAATTGTAATTTATAAGCACTTACCCTGTGAGCTTCAGTTTCCTCATCTGCAAAATGAGGTTATATGAAAGAATCTCTAATGTCCCTATCAGTTCTGCTTATATGAAAAAGAACTTATAGATTCATAAGACATTAGCATTCTCTAGTCCTCATCTCCAATATGGTCCAAGGCCAGATGATCACTTGCTGAGTTTGGTATAGATTGTACTTGGGTTCAGATGACCTTGATTAACTCTGAGATCCCTTTTTAACTTTGGCATTCTCTGTTTCTATAAGCGTTGGAAGGGAGTTTATACGTCATATTTGATCAGAGTTGGAAAGTCAGTACAATCCTTTCTTTATATAAATGAGGAAATTGAGATGTCTCAAAAATAGTAGGCTCTTAATGAATCCTGTTGTGAGTCAAGTCCATTCAGATTAAATGACTTGCCTAATGCCATCCAGCTGTTTTAACTGGTTGGTGCTATTTCAGCTCTAGGGGGCTCCTTAGGGTAGCTTTTTGCAGAGGTTCTGCCTCCCTTCAGCTTGGTGAGATCTCTGATCCAGTCTTCATTGGCATAGGGACCTCTGTTTTGGGGGTGCTTGCCTCAGATTTCCAATGACTTCACCATATCCGAATGGAGCATGGGGGAAAGGAGGAGTGTAGGGAAGAGGATCATAGACACACAAAGTATTCAAGACACTTCAGAAACACACTCATCTCTGGTCTTTTTTCACAAAAAATAGTGGCTCATTTTCCTTTGGCAATGCCATATCACATAGCAAGGCAGGCTCATGGTGAATCTGGTTTCACCAAATTTCTTTTAGCCCCCAGACAGCCACCCAATTGTGACCCCTCACCCCTCTCCACACATGTGCAACTGCCAGCCTGTTCACTTGCTCCTACCCCCAGGTCCCTGAGCATCCCCTTACTTCCCCCAACCTTCCTAATCTGGCAAAAAAAAGGTCAGTGAGGAAGTACTTTCCTCCAAATCTTCTCTAGGGTGCTGATTCCCTCAGCCCCCCTCCCCCCCATTCTTTTCCTTGAGATTTCTCGCATAGAATTTTAAATAGAATTCTGTCTTTTGAACTCATAAAGTGTTGGAAAGCTTTGATCTTTCAGTAGGCTTCTCCCTCTATTTTTCTTCCAGCCCCCCATTTACTTACTAATATAAATTAATGGTCAATTTCTCTCCTTTAATTGGGTTTCATTAAAAAGAGAGAAAGTGAAAAATCAACAAATATGACTCAGCAGAGATCCTTTTCAAAAATGATATTAACCTATTGTCCATGTGGTCGACCAATCAGGGAGCTTGGAATTTTGGCATCACTCACCTACAGAACACTGCTGTGGTTTCAACTGTTGTGTAAGATTCTAGAATTTTGCCATCAGTATTAAATGTTTCTCCTGCTGCTTAATTCATTTTAGACTAGACAGATCAGTGGATATAGTGGGTGAAAATGTTTTGTAAGAGTCCTTAGTTTTGTGGCAAATTACTGAGGGTAAGGCTAGGGATAAAACTGAAACCCCAATGGGTATATTGAATTCTGAAGAGCCAATTCAAAGGGTTATTCGTTTTTTGGGGGGTTTTTTTTGGTAACTGACCAGGAAAAGGTCAAGAATTTCTGGACCTTTGTAGAATTATGAATAGAGATACTGTTTTCCCAGAAAGGGAAATTAGTGGGCATGGATTTGGCAGCAATTCATGAAATGCTAAATTACTCCTTTCCTAAAAAGCTTTGGAAAATAGTAGAGATTGATCACTTTAAGTCAATCAAGTGGAATGACAATGGAGACTCAGTGATCATTGAAGTAGAGTTTTTTCAAAGAGAAGTTTTAGATAAGAAAGTGTTAATAAGGATTTTTGAAACCTCTAGTCTGAAAAGTTTTATCCGACAGCTTAATCTTTATGGATTCTCTAAAGTTTGCATAAACTTGCCTTCAAACAACCTTCATCCGGGGACCAAAAAAATAATGGTAAAGTAGAAAATTCATTCTTATACTGAAGTAATTTCTCTTTTTTATAGTTTTCTGTGCTATTATGGCAAATGAAGGAATTAGTGACAAACTCGAACAGGAAATACATACTTGAAAAAGTTTTATCCCAGGACAGGTAAGCCTTAATGGAAAGGGGTGAGGAAAGGTTCATTTCTTTAATATTTTGGGTATTTTTCAATTACCTAAAAGTCTCCAAAAGTCTAGTTTATTTTAAAGGGATAGAGTCACTCATTATCAATGGAATATTTTCATTATATGAAGTTTTAACATGGAAACTTGACTGAAATATACAGGGCTTTTCACTACTCAGTCAAATCGGGTTGACTGTTCTCATAGCACAGGATGAAATGATCATAAGATAATTGTGTTTTGTGACCTGTAAACTGAAGAGGGGTGAACTGAAATCAAAAAATGAGATCCTATAGCTAATTGAGAATGGCTAAAACGTGTTTGATTTTCTTTGCAGATCTATCACAATTCCAACTTTCGAAGAGACTCTCCTTCTCTGCTTGAAAGAATAAAAAGAAAAGTGGATAATAGGATCAGTGTTCCATCAAGGTCTACATCTCCTCTTCCAAAAAGAAAGAGAGTTCAAATCGTGGACAGGCAGTTTTCCTTTAGGGAGTCAAAAATGAATAGTTCTGGCAAGTGGGAAATATCCAAGAATGGGGAAAAGGTACTGAAGAAATCCCAGCCAACCCAGAACATGGGTCAAGAATGCCAACCCCAACCACCATGGCCTGTGGAGAATTCCACTAGTCATCCTAGACCAGCCCCACCCCAAGTTCCCCCTGAGGGAGTCCAAAACAACTTTGGGTTAAATTATTTTTTACCCCAAGAAGCACATGTGCCAACTGTGCCTACCATTGTGGGGATGATAGTACCACTCTACCCTGAATTTATGTGTCTAAATGCTGAAACAATTGCTTTAATGTCTTTATATAACCCATGGTTTAGGATGTTTCTGGCTACATCTGAAACTCTCCCTCTATCTCAATTTAATGAGCAGCAGATTTATCCCACAAACCAGAACTGCTCTGTTTGTTGTTGCTGCCATGGTAGCAAGCCATCAGCTTAGTCTGTAACACGCTAAAAGCCATAGAGTTCTTCTGATTAAAAAGGCTACAATTTTGTAACAAATACAAAAATCTTATTTTTGTCTTTATAAAAATCTATACAGATTAAGCTATTTAAAAACCGCACGGATGTTTTTCTCCCTCCTAGTTTTTTCTTAATACACTGCATCAGCCTGTGAGGATGAAGTAGAAGTGTTCTTTACAAAGGTATACACTTTAAAATAAAATCAATGGAAAGATTTCTCAGAGCCCCTTAGTTTGGATTTGACATGTAAAGGGGATTTTGTCTATTCATTCAGCACCTATCTATGGATATAAGACACTGCAGGGAGAATGAAGATGAAGATGCTCATTTAGTAAACACAAGTATGTAAATCTGAACTTAATACACAGCATAATAGCATCTCATGCTTTTCATATAGGATCTCATTTCATCCTCACTGACTCATCCATCAGGGAGATGATTACTGTCTCTTTACCAGTAAGGAAACTGAAGTTACCCTGGGTTACATGGGGACATGTCCAAGACAGATTTTAAACTCAGATTATCCTGCCTCCAAGTTCAACATTCCATCCATTGTGTTACTTTGCTGCTCAGTTCACCCACTTAGTAAGAGGTCTTAAATTAAATGCTAGAGGATACATGGTCCTAAAGAGGGTGATACCACAGTTGACTGAGGGGGTCTAGTAGTGTTTAGAGAGGGAATGTAGGAAGTATTAGTGAAAGAGCCATAGGAACAGATGAATCAAACTCTAAGAGAGATTGTAAAGAGAAGAAGGCTGAGAACAGAAAGCTCTGGGATATCTCCATTCAGGGGCAAGGGAATAAAGAATAAATGAGAGAGACCTAGAAGGAGAATCAGGAAACCAGAAGGATAAAACCTGTCCCTCTCTCCTTTTCTTGGAGAGATGGAAGTCTACTCATAAGTGCACTTTTCTGAATATACTGTCAGTAATATCCGACATTGATTGATTTTCTAATTATTTTTCTTTTTTCCCAGGGGAAGGTTCACTGAATGATAGTGCTGTGACAGGGATGTGGAGGACGGATAGATATACCTATCTGGCAACAACTTCCACATAAAAACAAATGGCATCAAGAAAACTTTTATTTTTAAATCCACTTAGTCCAAGATTTTAATATTTTGGTAATGGTGACCTTAGGGAAAATAGGATTTAAAAAAATGGGTGATGGAAACCAGATTATATGGAAATTAAGGACTATGTCGACAGGGAGAAAGTATACTATTATAGATTGCTGAATTTTAAAGTTTGGAAAGAGGGAGAAAGAGGATGGTAATTTTTACGAACAGAAGAATATCTGGGGCAGGGAGGGAGGCAAATGTTTTTTTGATAAGATAAAAGTTATTGTTTATGGTTTAAATACTGTTTGAAGGTCACTCTCCTTTTCCTATCAGAATCTTGCTGTCTGTTACTTTTCTTTATGAAAAGGAAAGGTTCCATGGGGGGGGGGGGGACAGAGAAGTGAGAAGAGAGGCTATATCAGGAAGTGTCTATGATCTCAAAAGAATCATCAATACCCAGTTTTCTATAATTAATTTAAATTATGGCATTGGTTAGAATCTTTAGATCTCGAATAAGGCTTTCCCAGTCAATATCTATTTTGATTGAGGGTCTGATTTGAGCAATAGCCTTGGGTAAGACATAGTAATGCCATTTTTACTAGAATTAACATAAGAAGGCACATAAACGAAGCCCCAAAGAACAAACTTCTATTAAAAATGGCTTATTATTACAGTCTTGAAATGAACAGAATTGAAATGGGATAAAAATAGTAACAGGATGACATTTTTGGCCGATGCCACTGCCTGCACGAGACTTAATGATCTGAAACATTACAATTAGTAGGTGAAAAAGATACATATCACACAGCTGCTTTAGCATGAAAATCATGATTTCTACTGATAGGCTTTTGAGAAATGATAATTGTTTTTTGAGTTTTTTTTTCCTGTAGAGTACATCTAATTCAATTAATCCAAGAAAAAGAATTTACAGTTTGACTCATATGGGGACCATATCCATTGAAGAGGTTTGGTACAGTTCTCTGCAACTTTATTCTTGGGAAGGCATGATCAAATTTCCCTACTCCAAAGGGATTAGTTCTTTGGGGATCTCAACTTGAAATATATCCTTTTCACCTTTAGCAACTATTGGTTTTAACAGCCACCTTGGGTTTGAAAGAGTTGTCAGATACTTTTGATTCAAATCAGTCAGCACAGCTTTGTTTTCCAGATCCACCAACTTCTCCAGAGCCAGATCTCCAGGACACTGCAATGTTTCCCCAATGTCCACGAGCCCTGATTAGAAAGAAATAGGTGTACATGAAGGCTTTTCCCCCCTTGATTGAACAAGAAGGTTTGGGTGTATTTTTTTTTTAATTTTTGGAAGGCAATGGGGTTTAATGATTTGCCCAAGGTCACACAGTTAGCTAATTATTAAGTGTTTGAGGCTGGATTTGAACCCAGGTCCTCCTGACTCCAGGGTTGGTGCTGTATCCACTGTGCCACCTAGCTCCCTCCCTGGGTGTTTTTTTTAACATGTGAAATATTCAGTTATTAAAAGAACACAGCTCTCTATGTGAAAAATGAGGAACAGGAAATGTATTAATTTATCCAAAGATGTTACAGACTGGAGTTAATCCCCTCATTGTATTTCAAGAGTTTTATGAGAAAAATGAGAGGCAAGTCAAAGATTATTGATGGTATTTGTCTGTGAAGTTTGTACTTAGGAAGCCACGAAGCCCTGTGTTCAAATTCTGTTGGAGATCACCTATAGGACCTCTGGCAAGTCACTTAATGTCTCTCAGTCACAGTTTAAACATCTGGAACAAAGAAGATAGAAATAGTATCATGCCCTCAAGGGTTATTGTAGGGATTAAAATAGATAAGGTATGTGAAATAAGACCCCAAAGAAATATCAGCTATTAATTGTTATTAAGCAGGTAGGTGATTCTGCAGAGGATAGACTGGGGGTGGGGGTGGGGCTGGAGTTAGGAAGACCAGCCTTTAGTAAGCCCAAGGTCAAAGATCACTCACCAGCAATAACTCCTCTACCAAATTTCTCTCCTTCATCCAATAACGCCTGGATTTGAGTTTCTGTCAACCCGAGCCTCTCCACCAGTATATATTTCCATGAATCATCTTCCCAATCTTTCTGAGCGATGTGAATAGCAATGGTACAGCTGTGCTGGCTTGCCAGCAAAGGACGCCAACGTGTCTCTAGGGTTTTGACTCCATTTAGGACTAGCCCAGCATAAGGTTGCCGGAAGGAAAGACAGCCAAATTTCATCTCTCTCTGTCTCTCAAGGCTCCAATTCATTTACCATTAGTCTTTCACCTATTTCAAGTTTAAGGGGGGAAAAAAGATAAGTGAACTATTTGAGCCCAAAGTATCATTTTTCACGCACCTCCTCAATGACCAGTAGACAGTGTCCCTGATTCTGGCAAATATCACAAGCAGAAGCAGTTTGCCCACACTGAATGGGGAAATATATAATTGTGTAGCAAGGATGAATTATAGAGCATTTTTTTTTTTTTAGTTTTTGCAAGGCATTGGGGTTAAGTGGCTTGCCCAAGGCCAGACAGCTAGGTAATTATTAAGTGTCTGAGGCCGGATTTGAACTCAGGTACTCCTGACTCCAAGGCCACTGTTCTATCCACTGTGCCACCTAGCCGACCCTATAGAGCATTTTTTAAAAAAAGAATACAGCTTTCTTACATTCAAGTCTATAACTCTGTTGTTGGAGAAAGGATCAATGAGAGTTTAGAGCTTTGACTTTGAGAATCCTAAGTTTTAAGCAAATAGGAATTCAAAGAGGACCAATGATCAGTGTGGGGAATTCTGGTTATCAAACTGTAACAGAGGAATAAGGAAATTAATTATATACCTGGTGAACTTTAGAAAAGTCTTGAAAGACTTGCCTGCACTTATGCTGAGTAAGTGAGCAGAAGCAGGAAAACACTATACATAGGAACAACAACACTGTGTGTTGATCAAATATGATGGACACAGTTCCTCTCAGCAGTTCAGTGATTTAGGACAATCCTTTGAGATCTGTTAAGGAAAATGCCATCTACATTAAGAGAATAAAAGAAAAGCATGCAATGTTCACTTTTTCAAACTTTTGTTTTTTTACCTTTAGTTCTGGTTTCTCTTTTACAACATGACTGATAAGGAAATATGTTAAATGTGATTATACATATATTACCTATATCAGATTATCAGATTGTTTGCTGCAGGGGGGAGCAAGGGGAAGGTAAGAGAGAGAGGAGAGAGAGAGAGAGAGAGAGAGAGAGAGAGAGAGAGAGGTAGAAAAATGTCAAAGTCAAAAGCTTATCAAAAAATGGATATTTGAAAACAATCTTTGCAAGTAACTGGAAAAAAAATGAAGTAACATTTAAATGATGATATATAGCCAGGGTCATAGTCAGAATTTAAGTTTTCCTAACTCCAACTTGCTTTGGTTTTTAGGTTGAAGAAGCATTTTCCTTAAAACATTTTTGTGGGGGAGGGCAGAAAAAATAATGCACAGCAACACAAACTACATACAAAGGAAATGCAAAATAATTTAAGGCCTCCTGCCAGAAGTGCTATTGGCAGCCTGTTTCCTCATTTCTGAATTGGAAGGAGCTGGCCTGTAATCCTTTCAAAATCCATCAATGTTCTCACGGGGCATTATTTCCCACAAACAGTGAGCCCTCTAGACCTGCCAATGCTGGGTGACTGCTATAAGGCTCTTTCAGCTCCAAAGCTATGACAGGCCAGCCTGGCACCCAAGGGAGCTGGGGTCCCCGCTTCATGGCAACAATCTCTTTACTCTGAGTTTGGCTCCAGAATCATTTTCCAGGAGTTGCTACTTTCTGCTGTGTATGGTCATTCAGGCAGTCCCCAGCGTGTCAGACTGTGACAAAGGAGAAACCGCAGCAAAAGGATCCCTGCCTTCACGCAGGTTACCGTCTGGGTGGAGGGAAGAGGAAAGGCAGGCCTTGGGGGAGGGGGCCATCCAACGAAGTCGGGGGGTACATCGGCCAAGTTAGCCACCTCCCTAGGGAAAACTGATGACCTCGAAGTGGAAACTGAGGCACAATTTTCTCATCTGCTTTACTTTGGGGGGGGGGCAGGGAGACTTCCGCTTCGGCTGCCGTGTGAGCAGGTCAGGCCACTGAAACTCAGAGGATGGTGATCGGGTCAGTGGAGGGCCCCGTGGGTTTAGAGCCGGAAGGGACCCCACCGCTGTCACTTGGTCTCTCCCCCCCACCGCGGGAGAGCAGTGACTTGTCCCGGCTGCCGGCCGCGGATTCCCCAGGGGCCTGCGGCCGCCCAAGCGCAGGAGGCTTCCCCGTGGGCTTCGAGGCCCCCCGCTCGCGCAACTCGGACTTGGGGGCCCCTGGCCTGCCCGAAACGGGGAACTCGCGAAGGAGGGGCACGTCTGGGGCCTTCGGCCGCAGGCGCGGCCTGGCCGCCGCCGCCCGGGGGCGCTCTGTCTCAGCTCCGCGAGCCCCGGGCCCGGCCGGGGGCCTGGCCGGGCGGAGCGGGAGCCGGGGCAGGAGCCGGGGCAGGGGCCGGCCGGAAGGGCCTAGAGCGGGCCTAGAGGCGGCCGGGCCGGCCGGGGGCGGGGCCGCCCGAAGCGCACCCGCCCAGCGCGGCCCAATCCTGAGGGAGGGGGCGGAGGAGCAGGGGAGCGGGAGGGGGAGGGGAGGCGCCGCCGGCGGGGGGGGGGGGCGGGAAGAGAGCGCGGCCCGGGCCGCCCCGCGCCGCCCCAGCAGGCAGCGCCGCTCGCTTACGGACCCGGAGAGCGGGAGAGCCGGAGAGCCGAGGCGAGCCGGCGGCGGCAGCCGGGAGCGCGGGGCGGCGGGAGCGGGGAGCGCGGGGCGGCGGGCAGGAAGAGGAGGAGGAGGAGCTGGGGGCGGAGCCTCGGGCCAGCGTGGGTGGGTGTCTGTGTGTGTGTGCGCGCGCGGGTCTGTGTGTGAGTCCCCGCGTGAGTCCCCGTGGCCCCTTGTGGGTCCGTGCGGCTCCGGGGGCGCGTCCGCGTCGGGCTGCCTCGGGGGCCCTGGGGACACTCTGGAGACTTTGTAGGCTCTGGGGTGTGTGTGTGTGTGTGTGTGTGTGTGTGTGTGTGTGTGTGCGTGTCCACTCAGGGTGGCTGGACTTGCTTTGTCTCTGTGATGGCAGAGATTTGGGGAAGTTGTGCCTCTTTTTGTAGGGCTCCGTGTCTAAGTGTGGGTGTCCACTTAGGGGGTCTGGGGGGCGTGCTCAGTGTGTCTGCGTGCCGTGCAGTGATTTGTGGAGTTGGTGCCTCGGGGTGTGGGACCACCTGGGCTACCTGGGGATACTTGGTGTGTCTGCGTACTGGGTATCTGGGCATGCTTTGTGTGTGTGTCATAAGGCTGATTTGTGTAGTTTGTCTCTCGGTGTGTGACCACTTGGGCTATCTGGATATACTTTGAGTATCTGTAGACTGGGTTTCAAATGGGGAGGTTGTTCCTCTGTGTCTGTGGGGGGGGCGGGTATGTGTGTGTGTGTCTGTGTCCACTTAGGGTTTCTGGGAGGCATATTTGTGTGTCTGATGGGGGTGATTTATGTAGTTTGTGTCTCTGTGTGTTTGACCATTTGAGTTATCTGGATAGGCTTTGTGTTTGGGGGTGATCTGGGTGATTTGTGGACATTATTCCTTTATATATGGGGATGTCTGTGTGTGTGTGGATATGTGTGACCACATAATGTGTCTGGGCATGTTTTATGTGTATGTGTGATGGGTATTATTTGGAGCTGTTGTGCTTCTGCGTGTGTCCCTCTGTGTGTGTGTGTGTGTGTGTGTTTGTGTGTGTTTCCACTTAAGGTGTCTAGCCATGATTTATGTCTTTGAGATAAGTATTATTTGGGGAGTTTGTGGATCTGTACAGTGGGGGATGTGTTTGCATTTGTGTGTGTGTGTGTGTGTGTGTGTGTGTGTGTGTCTGGGCATGATTTAGGTGTCTCTGTGATGGGTGATATTTGGGGAGGTTGTTCTCTGTTGGGGGAGAATGTGTTTCTGTGTGTGTGTCCACCTAATGTTGCAGGGCATCTTTTATGTATCTGTGTGAAAGGTGTTATAGGGAAGGTTGCGCTTCTGTGTGTCGAGGTGTTGTGTGTATGTTTGTATGTGTGTGTCCACTTAAGGTGTCTGGGCAGGGTTTACATGTCGGTTGCATGGGTGTGATTTAGAGAACTTGTGCCTCTGTGTGTATGTGTGTGTTGTGTATATACATGTTTTTGTGTATGTCCACTTAAGATATCTGGCATGATTTAGGTATCTGTGTGATGGGTGTTATTTGGGGAATTTGTGCCTCTGTGTCTGTGTATGTGTGTGTGTGTGTGTGTTTCTCCACTTAAGGTGTCTAGGTAGGGTTTATGTGTCTGCGTGATGGGTGTTATTTGGGGAGATTGTGCCTCTGTGAGTGTGGGAGGGATGTGTGTGTGTCCACTTAAGGTGTCTGGGCATGATTTATGTGTTTATGTGATGGGTGTTATTTGGGAAGGTTGTGCCTCTGTGTGTCTTTGTGTGTATATATGTGTGTTTTCTCTGCGTATCCACAAAATGCATCTGCGCATGATTTATGTGTCTGTATAATGGGTGTTATTTAGGGATGTTGTACCTCTGTGTGTGTGATATGTGTTTGTGTGTTTGTGTCCACTTAAGGTGTCTAGGCATGATTTGTGTGTCTGTGTAATACCTTTATTATTTGGGAAGTTTGTGGCTTTCTGTGCAGTATCATGTTCACTTTTGTGTGTATATGTTTGGGTGTTTGTGTATGAGTGTGCCCACTTAAGGTGACTGGGAATTATTTGGGTGTCTGTGTGATGGGTATAATTTGGGGAGGTTGTGCCTCTGTGTGTGTGTGGGGATGTTAGTGTGTCTGTGTGTGTTTGTGTGTGTGTGTGTGTCCACTTAAGGTGTCTGACCATGACATATGTGTCTGTTGTATGGTTGTTATTTAGGGAGGGTTGTGCCTCTGTGTGTCTATGTGTCATGTGTGTATTTTTGTGTATGTCCAGTTAAAGTATCTTGGCATGATTAATATATCTGTGTGATGGGTGTTATTTGGGGAGATTCTGCCTCTATGTTGGGGAGGAATGTGTATGTGTGTGTATGTTTGTGTATGGGCATGTATGTGTGTGTGTGTGTGTGTGTGTGTGTGTGTGAAAATGTAAGGTGTCTGGGCATCTTTGATGTATCTTTATGATACGTGTTATATAAGGATGTTGTGCCTCTTTCTGTGTGTTGGGGGGCATGTGTGTGTGTTTGTGTTTTTGTATCTACTTAAGGTGCCTGGGCATGATGTATATGTCTTTGTCATGGGTGTTATTTGGGAAGGCTGGTACTCTGTGTGTTTGTCTGTGTTATGTTCTTATGTGTGTGTGTGTGCAGGGAGGTTGTGCCTCTTTCTGTGTGTTGGGGGATGTGTGTGTGTGTATGTCCACTTAAGGTGTCTGTGCATCTTTTAGGTGTCTATGTGACAGATGTGATTTGGGGATGTTGTGCCTCTGTGTGTGTATGTTGCAGAGGTGATTGTGTATGTGTGTGTGTGATGTGTGATGTGTGGGTGTGTTTTTGTTTATGTCCACCTAAGGTATCTGGGCATGATTTATGTGAGTGTGATGGTTGTTATTTGAGGAGATTGTGCCTCTGTGGGGGGGCGGAAACGTGTGGGTGTGTGTCCACTCAATGTGTCTGCGCATGCTTTATGTGTATGTATGATGGGTGTTATTTGGGGAAGTTGTGCCTCTGTGGATGTGGGTGTGTGGTGGATGTGTCTGTGTGTGTTTGTATGTCCACTTAATGTGTCTGGGCATGATTCATATGTCTTTGTGATGAGTGTCATTTGGGGAGGTTGTGACTCTGAGTGTGTGGGGTGTGTGGGTGTGTGTGTTTGTGTGTCCACTTAAGGTGTCTGACCATTTTTTATGTGTCTGTGGGATGGGTGTTATTTAGGGGGGTTGTGCCCCTGTGTGTCAATGTGTCGTGTGTGTGTGTTTTTGTGTATGCCCAATTAAAGTATCTGGGCATGATTAATATGTCTGTGTGATGGGTGTTATTTGGGGAGATTCTGCCTTTATGTTGTGGGGGAAATGTGTTTGTGTGTATGTATGTTTGTGTATGTGCATGTGTATGTGTGTGTCTGTGTAAAAACGTAAGGTGTCTAGGCATCTTATGTATCTGTGTGATAAGTGTTATACAGGGAGGTTGTGCCTCTTTCTGTGTGTTGGGGGGATGTTTGTCCTTTTGTGTTTCTGTGTCCACTTAAGGTGTCTGGGCATGATTTATGTGTCTGTGTGATGGGTGTTATTTGGGGAGCTTGTGCTCTGTGTGTGTGGCAGGGATGTGTGTGTGTGTGTGTACGCGCACCTTTTTGTGTATGTGTGTCTGTGTAATGGGTGTTATTTGGGGATGTTGTGCCTCTGTGTGTGTTATGTGTTTGTGTGTGTGTGTGTGTGTGTGTCCACTTAAGGTGTCTGGGCATGATTTAGGTGTCTGTGTGATGGGTTATTTGGGGAGGTTATGCCTCTGTGTGTGTGTGTGTGTGTGTGTGTGTGTGTCCACTTAAGGTGTCTGGGTTTGATTTATATGTTTGTGTGTTAGGTGTTATTTAGGGAGCTTGTGCCTCTGTGTGTGTGGGGGGGCATTGTGCATGTGTGTGTGTTTATTTGTCCACTTAAGGTCTTTGGACATGATTTATGTCTCTGTCTGATAGGTGTTATTTGGGGAGGTTGAGAATCTTAACGGGAGGGAGGGAATGTGTGTGTGTGTGTGTGTGTGTGTGTGTATGTGTGTATGTGTGTGTGTGTGTCCACATAATGTGTCTGGGAATGATTTATGTGTCTGTGTGATGGGTTTTATTTGGAGCTGTTGTGCCTCTGTGTGTGTCCGTACATGTGTGTGTGTGTTTCCCCTTAAGGTGTCTGGGGAGGATTTATGTGTCTGTGTGATAGGTATTATTTGGGGAGCTTGTGCCTCTGTGTGTGTGTGCGTGTGAGGGATTTTTGTGTGCCTGTTTGTGTGTGTGTGTGTGTGTGTGTGCGTGTCTGTGTCCACTTAAGGTTTCTGGGCATGATTTATGTTTCTGTGTGATGGGTGTTATTTGGGGAGGTTGTGCTTCTTGTGTGTGGGGGGGTGTGTATGTGTGTTTGTGTGGGTCCACTTAAGGTGCCTGGGTATGATTTTTGTGTTTGTATGATAGGTGTTATTTGGGGAGGTTGTGCTTCTGTGTGTGTGTGTTTTTGTGCATCCACTTAAGGTGTCTGGGCATGATTTATGTGTCTATGGGATGGGTGTGATTTAGAGAAGTTGTGCCTCTGTGCCTCTGTGTGTATGTGTGTATGTGTGTGTTGTGTGTATATGTGTTTTTGTGTATAGCCATATAAGATATCTGGCCATGATTTATGTGTCTGTGTGATGGGTGTTATTTGGGGAGATGGTGGCCTCTGTGTGTGTTGCAGGGATGTGAGTGTGTGTGTGTGTGTGTCCACTTAAAGTGTCTGGGGAGGGTTTATGTGTCTGTGTGTTGGGTGTTATTTGGGGAGATTGTGCCTCTGTGAGTGTATGAGGGATGTGTGTGTGCCTGTTTGTGTGTGTGTGTCCACTTAAGGTGTCTGGGCATGATTTATGTGTCTGTGTGATAGCTGTTATTTGGGAAGGTTGTGCCTCTGTGTATGTGTGTGAGAAGTGTGTTTGTGTGTTTGTGTCCACTTAAGGTGTCTAGGCATGATTTATATGTCTGTGTGATAGCTGTTATTTGGGGATTTTGTGGCTCTGTGCAGGGAAGCATGTTCACTTTTGTGTGTGTATGTGTGTATGTGTTTGTGTATGTGCATGTCCACTTAAGGTGACTGGGCATTATTTAGGTGTCTGTGTGATGGGTGTAATTTGGAGAGGTTGTGCCTCTGTGTGTGGGGGGGGATGTTTGTGTGTCTGTATGTGTGTTTGTGTGTGTGTGTCCACTTAAGGTATCTGGGAATGATAGATGTGTCTGTGTGATAGGTGTTATTTGGGGAGGTCGTGCCTCTGTAAGGGGGGGGTAATATGTGTGTGTATGTGTGTGTCTATATAATGTGTCTGGAAATGATTTGTCTGTGCGATGTGTGTTAATTTGGGAGCGTGTGCCTCTGTGTATGTGTGCGATGTTTGTGAGTGTCTGTGTGATAGGTGTTATTTGGGGAGTTTGTGGCTCTGTGTGGGGAGGATGTGAGGATGTGTTTGCTTGTGTGTGTGTGTGTGTGTGTGTGTGTGTGTGTCTACTTAAGGTGTCTGGGCATCTTTATGTGTCTGTGTGATAGGTGTTATATGGGGAGTTTGTGCCTCTGTGTGTGTGTGCGGGGGAGATGTGTGTGTGTGTGTTTGTGTGTGTGATATGTGATGTGTGCGTGTTTTTCTTTATGTCCACTTAAGGTATCTGGACATGATTTATGTATCTGTGTGAAAGGTGTGATTTGGGGAGTTTGTGCCTCTGTGTGTGTGGGAGAAGATGTGTGTGTTTTTGTGTATGTCCACTTAAGGAATCTGGGCATGATTTATGTGGGTGTGATGGTTGTTATTTGCAGGGATTGTGCCTTGGGGTGTGTGTGTGTGTGTGTGTGTGTGTGTGTGTGTGTGTGTGAGATGTGTGGTTGTGTGTCCCCTCAAGGTGTCTGGGAATTATTTATTTGTCTGTGTGATGGGTTTTATTTGGGGAAGTTGTGCCTCTGTGTGTGTGTGCGTGTGCGATGTGTGTGTGTGTGTGTGTGTGTGTGTGTGTTTGTCTGTTCACTTAAGTGTCTGGGCATGATTTAAGAGTCTGTGTGATAGATATTATTTGGGGAACTTGTGCCTCTGTGTGTGTGTGTGTGAGAGAGAGAGGGATGTTTGTGTGCCTGTTTGTGTGTGTGTGTGTGTGTGTGTGTCTGTGCCGTCAGGTGTCTGGACATGATTTATTTGTCCGTGTGATGGGTGTTATTTGAGGAGGTTTTACTTCTGTGTGTGTGTTTCTCTGTGTGTGTGTGTGTGTGTGTGTGTGTGTGTGTCCACTTTAAGGGTCTTGGCATGATTCATGTGTCTGTGTGATGGCTGTTATTTGGGGAAGTTATGGCTCTGTGCATGTGTCCAATATGTGTGACTCTGTGTGTTTGTGTGCCCATTTAACGTGTCTGGGCATGATTTATATGTCTGTCTGATAGTTGTTATTTAGGGAGGTTGTGCCTCTGTGTGTGTGTGCAATGTGTGAGTTTGTGTTTCTGTTTTAACTTAAGATGTCTTGGCATGATTCATGTGTCTGTGTGTTAGGTGTTATAAGGGGAGGTTATGCCTCTCTGTATGTGTTGCAGGGATGTGTGTGTGTGTGTTTCTGTGTCCACTTAAGGTGCCTGGGAATGATTTATGTGACTTTGTCATGGGTATTATTTGGGGAGTTTGTGGCTCTGTGTAGGGGTGGGATGTGTGTGTTTGTGTGTGTGTGTGTGTGTGTGTGTGTGTGTGTCCACTTAAGGTGTCTGGGTATGATTTTTGTGTCTGTGTGATGGGTGTTATTTGGGGAGGTTTTTCCTCTTTGTCTGTTGGGGTGTTGTGTGTTTGTGTCCACTTAAATGTTCTCGGCAGGATTTATGTGTCTTTCTCATGGGTGTTATTTGGGAAGGCTGTTTCTCTTTGTGTTTGTATGTGATGTGATCATGTGCGTGTGTGTCCACTTAATGTTTCTGGGCATGATTTGTGTGTCTGTGTGATGGCTGTTATTTTGGGAGGTTGTGCCTCTGTGTATGTCTGTGGGATGTGTGTATGTGTGTGTCCACTTTAAGGGTCTTGAAATGATTTATTTGTCTGTGTGATGGCTGTTATTTGGGGAAGTTCTGGTTCTGTGCATTTGTGCAATATGTATGCATCTGTGTGTTTGTGTGTCCATTTAATGTGTCTGGGTATAATTTATGTGTCTGTGTGATAAGTGTTATTTAGGGATGTTGTGACTCTGTGTGTGTGTGTGCAATGTGTGGGTGTGTGTTTATGTGTTCACTTAAGTTGTCTCAGCATGATTCATGTGTCTGTATGTTAGGTCTTAAACAGGGAGGTTGTGTGTTGGGGGGGATGTGTGTGTATGTGTGTTTGTGTTTCTGTGTCCACTTAAGGTTCCTGGGCATGATTTATATGACTTTGTTATGAGTGTTATTTGGTGAGTTTGTGGCTCTGTGCGACAGTGCAATGAGTTTGCTTGTGTGCTTGTGTGTGTCCACTTAAGGTGTCTGTGCATGATTTAGATGTCTGTGAGATGGGTGTTATTTGGGGAGGTTGTGCTTCTGTGTGTGTGGGGGATGTTTGTGTGTTTGTATGTGTGTGTTGGTGTGTGTCCACTTGAGGTGTCTGGTCATGATTTATCTGTCTGTGTAATAGGTATAATTTAGGGAGTTTGTGCTTCTGTGTTTTGGGGGGGATGTCTATGTGTGTGCATTTGTGTTTGTGTGTGTACACTTCAAGTGTCTGAGTATGATTTTTGTGTCTGTGTGATAGGTGTTATTTGGGGAGGTTGTGCCTCTGTGTGTGTGTGATATCGGTGTGTCCATTTAAGGTGTCTGCATGATTTCTGTGTCTGTTGGATGGGTGTTATTTAGGGAGGTTCTGCTTGTGTGTGTGTGTGTGTGTGTGTGTGTGTGTGTGTGTGTGATGTATGTGTGTATGTCCACTTAAGGTGTCTGGGCATGATCTGTATGTCTGTTTGATGGCCGTTATTTGTGGAGGTTGTGCATCTGTGTATGTGTATGGCATGTGTGTGTGTGTGTGTGTGTGTCGACTTCAGCTGTCTGGCAATGATTTATGTACCTGTGTGATAGGTGTTATTTGGGGATTTTGTGCCTTTCTGTGTGTGTGGGAGATTTGTGTGTGTTTTTGTGTATGTCCACTCTAGGTATCTGGGCATGATGTATGTGGGTGTGATGGTTGTTATTTGGGGATATTGTGCCTTTGTGTGTCGGGGGGATGTTTGTGTGTTCGCATGTGAGTGTGTGTGTGTGTGTCCACTTAAGGTATCTGGGCATGATTTATATGTCTGTGTGATAGGTGTTCTTTGGGTAGGTCGTGGCTCTGTACAGGATGGGGGGAATGTGTGTATGTGTATATGATTATGTGTCTGTGTCCACATAAGTTGTCTTGGCATGATTTATGTGTCTGTGTGATAGGTATGATTTTGGAAGATTCTTCTGTGTGTGTGAGATGTGTGTTTGTGTTTGTGTGTGTGTCCATTTAAAGTGTCTGTGCATGATTCATGTGTCTGTTTGATGGGTGTTATTTGGGGAAGTTGTGCCTCTGTGTGTGTGTGTGTGTGCGCATGCACACACGCAATGTATATGCCTCTGTGTCTTTGTGTGTCAATTTAACATGTCTGGGCATGATTTATAGTTCTTTGTGATGGGTGTCATTTTGGGAGGTTGTGCCTCTGTGTGTGTATGTTTGTGTGTATGATATGTGTGCATATGGGTGTGTGTGTCCACTTAAGGTGCTGTGCATGATTTATGTCTCTGTGTGATGTGTGTAATTTGGGGAGTTTGTGCCTCTGTTTGTATGTGAGATGTGTGGGGGTATGTTTCTGTGTCCACTTAGGGTGTTAGGGCATGATATCTTTGTCTGTACAATAAGTGTTATTTGGGGAGGTTGTGCTTCTGTACAGGAGGGGGTATGTGTGTATATGTGTGTTTGTGTGTGTGTCCACATATTGTGTCTGGGCATGATTTATGTGTCTGTGTGATGGGTGTCATTTGGTTTGCTTTTGCATCTATGTGTTTGTGGGATGTTTGTGTGTGTGTTTGTCCACTTAAGGTATCTGTGTATGCTTTTGTGTCTGTGTGATAGGTTTTATTTGGGGGAGGTTGTGGCTCTGTGTTTGTGTGTGATGTGTGTGTGTTTGTGTGTTTGTGTCCACTTAAGGTGTCTGGGCATGATTTATGTGGGTGTGATGGTTGTTATTTGGGGAGATTGTGCCTTTGTGTGTGTGTGTGTGTGTGTGTGTGTGTGTGTGTGTGTGATGTGTGGTTGTGTGTCCCCTCAAGGTGTCTGGGAATTATTTATGTGTCTGTGTGATGGGTATTATTTGGTGAAGTTGTGCCTCTTTGTGTGTGTGCAATGCATGTGTTTGTGTGTTCACTAAAGTGTCTGGGCATGATTTAAGAGTCTGTGTGATAGGTATTATTTGGGGAGCTTGTGCCTCTGTGTGTTCGGGAGGGATGTTTGTGTGCCTGGTTGTGTGTTGAGTCTGTGTGTCTGTGCCTACTTCAGGTGTCTGGACATGATTTCTGTGTGTGATGGCTGTTATTTGGGGGAAGTTGTGGCTCTGCTTGTGTGCGATATGTGTGCCTCTGTGTGTCTGTGTGTCCATTTAATATGTCTGGGCATGATTTATGTGTCTGTGTGATAGGTGTTATTTAGGGAGGTTGTGCCTGTGTGTGTGAGTGTGTGTGTGTGTGTGTGTGTGTGCATGCACGCAATGTGTGGGTGTGTGTTTCTGTGTTCACTGAAGGTGTCTTGGCATGATTCATGTGTCTGTGTGTTAGATCTTATACAGGGAGGTTGTGCATCTCTGTGTGTGTTGGGGGGATGTATGTTTGTGTTTCTTTGTCCACTTAAGGTGCCAGGGCATGATTTATATGACTTTGTTATGAGTGTTATTTGGGGATTTTGTGGCTCTGTGCAGGGGTGCAATGTGTTTGCTTGTGTGTGTGTGTGTGTGTGTGTGTGTGTGTGTGTGTATGTGTGTGTGTCCACTTAAGGTGTCTGGGCATGATTTATGTGTCTGTGTGATAGGTATAATTTAGGGAGTTTGTGCCTCTGTGTTTTTTGTGGATGTCTGTTTGTGTGTGTGTGCATTTGTGTGTGTGTGTGTCCACTTAAAGTGTCTGTGTATGATTTATGTGTCTGTGTGATGGTTATTATTTTAGGAGGTTGTGCCTCTGTGTGTATGTGGGGGATGTTTGTGTGTTTGCATGTGAGTGTGTGTGTGTGTGTGTGTGTGTGTGTGTTTGTGTCCACTTAAGGTATCTGCGCATGATTTACGTGTCTGTGTGATAGGTATAATTTTGGGAGATTCTTCTTCTGTGTGTGTGTGTGAGAGAGATGTGTGTTTGTGTGTGTGTGTGTGTGTGTGTGCATGTGTCCACTTAAGATGTCTCATCATGATTCATATGTTTGTGTGATAGGTGTTATACAGGGAGGTTGTGCCTCTATGTGTGTGTTGGTGTGTGTGTGTGTGTGTGTGTGTGTGTGTGTGTGTGTGTGTTTGTTTCTGTGTCCACTTAAGGTGTCTGGGCATGATTTATATGTCCTTGTCATGGGTGTTATTTGGGAAGTCTGTTTAGTTTTGTGTGTGTGTGTGTGTGTGTGTCCATTTATGTATTTGGGCATGATTTAAGTGTCTGTGTGATAGGTATTATTTGGGGTACTTGTGCCTTTGTGTGTGTGTGGACGGGATGTTTGTTTGCCTGTGTGTGTGAGTGTGTGTGTGTGTGTGTGTGTGTGTGTGTGTGTGTCCACTTAAGTTTTCTGGGCATGGTTTATGTGTCTGTGTGATGGGTGCTATTTGGGGAGGTTGTGCCTCTGTGTGTGGGGGATGTGTTTGTGTCTGTATGCGCGCGCGCGCGTGTGTGTGTGTGTGTGTGTGTGTCCACTTAAGGTGTCTGGGCGTGATTTATATCTCTGTGTGATGGGTGTAATTGTGGAGTTTGTGCCTCTGTTTGTGTTTACGATTTGTGGGTGTGTATTTCTGTGTTCACTTAAGGTGTCTGGGAATGATTTTTCTGTCTCTGTGATAGATGTTATTTTGGGAGGTTGTGCCTTTGTACAGGAGGGGAGAATGTGTGTGTGTGTGTGTGTGTGTGTGTGTGTGTGTGTGTGTCTGTGTGTCTGTGTGTCTGTGTGTGTCCACATAATGTTTCTGGGCATGATTTATGTGTCTGTGTGATGGGTGTTATTTGGTGAGGTTGTGCCTCTGTGTATGTGTGCAATGTTTGTGTGTTTGTGTGTGTGTGTGTGAGTTTGTTTCCACTTAATGTGTCCAGGCATGATTTATGTGTCTGTGTTATAGGTGTTATTTGGGGAGGTTGTGCCTTTGTACGGGGGGGGACGGAATATGTGTGTGTGTGTATCCACATAATGTGTCTGGGCATGATCTATGTGTTGTGTGATGGTTGTTATTTGGGGAGGTTGTGCCTCTGTGTATGTGTGTGATGTTTGTGTGTTTTCATGTGTGTGTCTCCACTTAATATGTCTAGACATGATTTATGTGTCTGTGTTATAGGTGTTATTTGGGGAATTTGTGGCTCTGTGCAAGGGGGGATGTGTTTGTTTGTGTGTGTGTTTGTGTGCATGTGTGTGTCCACTTAAGGTGTCTGCACATGATTTAGGTATTTGCGTGATGGGTGTTATTTTAGGTTGATTGTGCCTCTGTGTTTGTGGGATGTTTGTGTGTGTGTATGTGTGTGTGTCCACTTAAGGTATCTAGGCATGATTTACATTTTTGTGTGATAGGTATAATTTGGGGAGGTTGTGCCTCTGTGTTTTGGGGGGATGTCTATATGTCTGTGCGTTTGTGTGTCTGTGTTTGCCCACTTAATGTGTCTGGGTATGATTTTTGTGTCTGTGTGATAGGTGTTATTTGGGGAGGTTGTGGCTCTGTGCGGGTGGGGTATGTGTGTGTGTGTGTGTGTATGTGTTTGTCTATGTCTATGTTTGTATGTCGACTTAAGGGGTCTGGACATGATTTATGTTTATATGTGATGGGTGTTATTTGGGGAGGTTGTGCCTCTGTGTGTGTGTGCAATGTGTGTGTGCTCATGTGTCCACTTCAGGTATCTGGGCATGATTTATATGTCTGTGTGATGGGTGTTATTTGGGGAGGTTGTTCCTGTCTGTGTCTGTGTGTGTATATGTGGCCACTTGGGCTATCTGGATATGCTTTGTGTATCTATATACTGGATATGATTTGTATAGTGTATGTCTGTGTATTTGTTTTTTGTGTGTCTGTGTGTATCTGTCAGTGTGTCAGTATGTGTGGGTCGCAGGGCTGGGAATGAGCTACCAAATGACTGGGCTGGACTTCCCTTCCTTATTCCCCAAGATACAGGGAATGAAGGGGATTGTTGCCATGGAGCAGGATCCCTGTTCCCTTGAGTTCCAGGGTGACCTGTCATAGCTTTGGAGCTCATAGGAGTCACCTAGCATTGGCAGGCCTGGCTGGCTCACGGTTTGCACCTTGAGAAGGAACGTCCAGATGAGATCATTAACAGACTCTTTAGGATTGAAGGAATCAGAGGCCAACTCCTTCAATTCAGAAATGAGGAAACTGAGGCCTCCAGAAGCACCTCTGACAGGAGCCCTTAAATTACTTTGTATTAACTTTGTGTATGGTTTGTGTTGGTGTGTCTATTTTTTTCTTTCCTCCCCCCATCCCTAAAATGTAATCTCCTTGAGGACAGGTCTAACACAAATGGTTGTTTGAGGAGATGAATAAATTCCATAGCTAGGAACCAACAGTAAAGCCAGAATCAAATTTAACAGAGGATCTCAACCAGTCAATTAAGCTTCTACTAGATGCCTCCCAACGTGTAAGCCCTAGGGTCACAAAATTCTAAGTGAAATGGTCCCTGTTCTTCTTGCCCAAAAGTCTTGGTGCAGACTTAAACACTTTAAGAGACTAAGACTTAGGGGGCACCCTGTATATGTACAGTTCTGGGCCAACTCTTACAAATGATAACTATTTTTTTTAGGTTTTTGCAAGGCAAACGGGGTTAAGTGGCTTGCCCAAGGCCACACAGCTAGGTAATTATTAGGTGTCTGAGACTGGATTTGAACCCAGGTGCTCCTGACTCCAGGGCCAGTGCTTTATCCACTACGCCACCTAGCTGCCCCTAAAAATGATAACTATTATTAGTGTCCTTAATATATAAAGCAAAGGCCACCAGGGCCTAGGGAGCAGGGCTCATGATCTGAAAGACCCGACTTCAAATTGTGCCTCCAACTCTTTGTAGCTGTGTGATCCTGGAAAATCATTCAACTTCTGTTTGTCTCGGTTTCTTCATCTATGAAATGAGGTGATTGGTCTCAATGGACTATTTAGTTCCTTCTGACCCTAAGCCTTTGATCCTATGGAAAACAAAACAACTTTGGGGGTAACCACAGGACTTAACGGGGTTCAAAAGAATTTGCTTCTTTTTCCCTCCTAGTGAGTCCAAGGTTCCTGTTATGTGTCGGATTCATACCGAAGTTCACTGGCAAACTGGATAAGTTGACGTGGAAAGAGTTCTGTTGCCTGATAGGTAAGAAAACATCCCATGATTCCAATTTGCTAGCATATATTATCCTCTTTGCCTTGGCTGATGGTTGTCCTTCATTCTTGAAGAAGACAATGCTGGGGCGGGGTGATGTAATGACATGCAGGTGAATTGGATTGGAGTGAGGGGGTGCTGTGCTAAATCAGCAGCCTCACTTTCTCTACCAGAGCCATCTGGATAGAATATTCAAGTGCAGAGAGTATAAGCTGCTTGCTTTGCCCACTGTCAAAGTTCTGGTCCTACCCACCTGCAACTACATCACTTTGTCCTGTGGAGAGAGCTCTAGGTTCAAAATCTTGCCTTTGAATCTTTTGACCACTGATACCTTGGACAAGTCACTGCAGTTTTCTAGACCCCAGTTTCTTCATCTGTAAAAGGAGGAGATGGGACTAGATGGCCACCAAAGTCCCTTCCAACTCTCAATTGGTGATCCTATGATTTTGAATACTAATTCTTCAAAATTTGGAAGCTCAAGCATTTTAGAAATGGTCCAGGTCCGAGGCCTTTTAAACCTTATATGGTTGTTTAGGAAAATTCTGTCCCATATACATCCCATATATATTCTGTATATGAGAATTCTGACCCATATACATCCCTCATATATATGTATCTGCAGATATACATATATAAAGTATTTTGCTTATCTTTCAAATTACATGCAAAAATAGTTTTCAACAATCATTTTTGTAAGGTTTTGAATCACATTTTTCTCCCTCCCTTGCTTCTCTCCCCCTCCCAACAGAAAGCAATCTAATATAGATTATATGTGGATAACTGGTAAATATACTAGATATGTATTTTTGAAAATTAGGTGACGTATCGGTATTTTATGTGTATACTGAGAAGTAGTGTACACATTAACATCTTCCTATTCTTAGGAGTTAAAAAGTAAGGGTCCAGCTTCTGTGAGGTTTGATGTGGGTAGGAGGAAGGGAGAAGGAAGAGAAGGGAGAGGAGCCAAGAAATCCAGTAGCATTAATCCACTGAGGAGCTACAAAAGAATATGGATTCATTCTCTTCAGTTTCTCTTGGTTTATATAGCAAGTGATAGCAGAAAAATATCATTGGATTTCATCAGGTTTCTAGGCATTTGCTGCATATGTAAATCTCACTAAATTAGTAAGTGTTCATCCTGAAACTAGATTCTATAAAAAAAGAGGAAGGAAAAAAAAAAAGAAAGCTTACCTTCTTCAGTCTTGAAGACGTCTTGCTTCTAACTGCTCTTTATTGTTCCCTATTTAGCATTTCTTTATTTTTGAAGATAGTGAAAGGTTTCAAAGAAAAGTATGGCAAAAGGGAAAGAGTCCAAGAAAATGAAGGGAGAGTTCTCCATCAACAGGATGGGTAGTGTTCCATTTTGACCCAGTAGCCAGCATTTTTCCTGACACCAGGTAGACAGTATCACACCTGTATTTTATTAAACCTAATTCTGTTGGTTAGATTTTGTTTGCATATGGGCCAAGAACTGATATTTTTTCAAGCTTCTGCTTTTATCCCATATTAATACAGTGTCACCTACACTGAAGCTCTCCTCTGATTGTCTCTTGTAGCTTAGTAGTGAGCCTTCATTTTCAAAAGTCCTGTCAGCTGACTGTAAGCTCTTGCAGGCCCAAACAAGCTCTAAAAGGGTCTTTAATCTGATAATCAGCTTTAGTAAGTTCAAAGAGTTTCATAGGCAGAAAGTTGGTAAACCTAGTGATATGAATGCTTTGGGCCACTGTAACTCATGCTAGTTGTCCCTGGTTGTGTAGAGGGTTTGTGACTTTCGGTGAAGACACTACCAGCACCAAGGATCTTTTGAAGTAACATAGCTTCATTTCTCTGACACTTGCTTAAGTGGATTTTCCAGATGTCTGAGGTACCAATACTTGAAATTTTTTAACAAAAATCTTTCTAAAATGTGTAATGCTCTTCCCTGCTTTGTAAATACAAAATGACAATTATGAACTTTGATCCTCAAAGGTGTTTGTGACCTTTGTTGAGCTAGAGAAATAAGATATGGGTATGACGTGCCTGAGGGAATTTCTCCATAGGTGGGAGGAATAGAACAGTTGAATAGGCATAGGTTTCCTTTCTGGGAAGAAGAAAAACCTTAAAGTATTATATAAATGTATGATATTCATAATAATGCAATTTAACCTTTTCTTGATAACTTCAGATCATCACAAAAAACATCAGTTATTGTGAAATACTGAACACTGATGTGTTGATGGTGTGGGGAATGAGGGTGAAAGGGATTTAATCTTAGGGAGTATCCTGAACTTACCTCCTCAACAAAGTTACAGATATTAGCTTACTTTCGGGTTATTTACCTGTTGTTTTTTTTTTTTCATAATAGTGGCATTAAAGATGTGTTACTATATGACCTCCAAGTAGTGTGTGTGTGTGTGTGTGTGTGTGTGTGTGTGTGTGTGTGTGTGTGGTTGGTTATAAATGCATATAAAATGAGTTTTTGAGTCAAATACCAAAACAACCTGCTCCCAAGTGGAAGCCCCCAAGAAAAATCATTTTCATCTAAACAAAAAATATTTGTTAATTGCCTGTGATGTTCAAGACTATGTTATCCATTGATTTGTTGACAACCTTCAAAAGTTATTATTTATGTGTCACCACTAAGTCCATAATACTTTTTTTGTCAGCTTTCACTTCCCTATTTGCCTCACTTGAAGTAAATTTGTTGATGCTATATAAAGGAGCATCCTCTATCATTTATTTTTAAAATAAATTTATGAAATTTTTATTGATGTCTTTTTGTTGCCTACATTTTTCACTATTTCCCTCTTCTTTCTTCTTCCATATTCTGTCATAGATTGTCCAAAAAGAGAAAAAAAAACACCAGCAAAAAGAGAAAAAAGAACACCAGCAAAATTAACCAACTTTCCACAAAGTTCAACATATAGTTTCCATACCCATAGTTTCCCTTCCCTTTCTGTAAAGAAGGAAGGCATATTCTCTTTCTTTTCTTTAGGACCATGCTTGACTATAGGACTCATTGTTATCGTTATTCTCTTCATTTCCATTGCTATATTTTTTCCAGTCTAGAAAATAATATGTTCAATTCATGATATACTTTTTTCTTTTAATAATAAATTTTAACGCTCTTTTCTTTCTACATTGTTAATATATATATATATATATATATATATATATATATATATATATATATTGTTTTCCTATTTCAGATTACTTAACTAGGCATCAGATCATATTCTTCCCATACTTCTCTGTATTTACTGCAGCCATCATTTTTTTCTTTTTAAAGATTTTATTTATTTTGAGTTTTAGAATTTTCCCCCTAATCTTACTTCCCTCCCCTCACCCCCCCCCCCCCCCACAGAAGGCAACTTGCCTGTCTTTACCACATTCATCATTTTTGACAGTACAGCGATATCCCATTTCTTTCATGCCCAGTTTGTTTAGCCATTCTTCTGTTTCTGGACATCTTGTTTTATAACCAGTTCTTTGCTACTACCAAAAATGCTTCTATAAATATTTTAACTTCTATGAAATTAAAAAAAAATCTGTGAGCTTCTTGGGGATATATGCCTACTATTAGGATCTCTGGGTCAAAGGGTATGGACATTTTAGTATACTTATCTTTGCAGGGGTCCTATGGCATTGACTATTTGCATCTTTAGCCAGTTTTGCCAGTTTGCTAGATATGAAGTAAAATTTCTGAGTTGTTTGTTTTTTCATTATTAATGATTCAGAGCAGTGTTTTCATATGGTGGATAATAGCTTGAAATTCCCTTGAGAGTGGTTTGTTATTATCTTTTTACCATTTATGCATTAAAGAATGACTTCCCATCTTATTCATTTATCTATATCAGTTTATTTGGGAGGCAATTGGGGTTCAGTGACTCACCCATGGTCACATGGATAGTAAGTGTCTGAGGCTGGATTTTAACTCATGTCCTCCTGACTTCATGACCAGTGCTCTATCCACTGCTCACCTAGCTGGCCCATGTTATATATTTATGTCAGTTCTTTATATATCTTGCATATCAAACTCTGATGGAAATATTTAATGCAAAAATTGTGTGTTAATTTTGTTTATATAAAACCTTTTTAATTTCCTGTAATCAAAATGATCAGTTTTGCCTTTGGTGATGCCTCTATCCCTTGTGTAGATGAGAATTCTTCCTCTCGTCCTAGCTGTGAAAGAGACCTAATCCCTTTTTCTGCTAACATATTCTTATAGAATTCCTGATCATTTCAAGAATTGCTGATAGCGTATTTGGGAAAGGACTTACATACAGCTTGTTGAGTCTTTATCTTGGGAGGATATGATTGCAGATTTGATACCAGATCATCATTTTCTCCAACCTCTTTTTAAATATTTGATTTTTAATAGTTTCAAGCACAAGCAATGGGAATCTTATAATGAGAAAGTCCTAGAGAGATCCATATTCTGGAAGCCTTAGAGTGGTGGTAAAAGATGGTATTTTCCCATTGGAAATGTTAGAATTTGCAGTTAAGTGTCTAATCAAGAATTGCTCATCAAATAATTCACATATAGGCCCCAAACTGATAAAAGTCAAAGATTGAGCAATTAGAAAACTCTGTTATCTTTGAAATAGTGAAAATATGCTCCATTTCCTATAAAATATACAGAAACATATAATGCACATGGTTTCTAGATGGTCCCCAGTGGTTCTCTAAAGCTCCCTATTACAAAGAAATAGAACTCTGCTGCATCTTCAAGTTGAATTAAAAATGATTTTGCTGTTACAATAAGCATTATTCATTGCCTTAATAATTTTGTTCCTGCTTTAGAATTTAGAAAGGCCTTGAATAAATGATTTTAGGTGGTGGATGTCTTTACAAATCTGCCCCAGATCATTTGAGCATCAGCTTTTAAGTTCCTTACAACAAATATCTTATTGATGATGGTGATGTTACCCACTGAAAAGCATTTTTATGAAGATTCTGTCAACTTTACCTTTCCTACTTTAGTTTATTCAAAGCTACAAATACTTATGATTGCATCCATCTCAATCTCTATGTAGCACCTCTTACTTTAACCGGCTCCTTTGTCTTGCCTTGACTTTCATGACATTAAAATTTTTTAAAATAGATTTTTATTCATATGTTCTGATTTTACATGGCCTGGATTTCCCCTTACTTTCTGTTTCTTTCCCTCTCACAAAGAACCATTCTTTACAACAACAAAATTTTTAAAGGGGAAAAAAAGGAATGAAGAGAAACAAAATTCAGTTAAATTAATCAACGCATTGAAAAAGTCTGATATTCTATGCAATGCTTCACACCTGTGGAACCTGATATCTGAGGCTGGGGGCTGGTTCTCATATCTCTTCTTTGGGGCCAATTTTGTTCTTTAGAGTTTCTGCAACATTTCGTTTCGCCTGAGTCGTGATGGTTGTTGTTCTTTTCATTTTCATAAAGTCATATTTTATATTGTTTTCCTGGCTTTAATTCACTCTGCATCCATTCAGCCAGGCCTTTCCATTTCTCTCTCTTTTTATACCGTGCTCATTATTTCTTTTGTTAAAGGTTTGTTGTTGTTGTTGTTTTGTTTTGCAAGGCAAATGGGGATAAGTGACTTGCCCAAGGCCACACAACTAGGTAATTATTAAGTGTCTGAGACCGGATTTGAATTCAGGTACTCCTGACTCTATCCACTGTGCTACCTAGCCGCCCTTCATGCTCATTATTTCTTAAAGCACAGTCATATTCCAATTCATCTGTGGACCACAATTTGTTAACCATTTTCCAGTTGGTGAATACCTACTTTTTCCCAGTTCTCTGCTACCACAAGTGTATGTGTGGGGGAGACTTCATTTTCTTTTTATCAATTATCTATATGCTTAGTAGCCAAGGTATGCATTCTGCTATACCTGTTTGTCTTTCTTCTCTTTAAATCTATCCTCGTCTGTTTTTTCCCTCTTCAAATATCCTCTTAATGATTTCCTCTATTTCAATGTATTCAATTATAATTTCTATGTAAATGGTTTCTAAGTCTGTCTCTGACCCCAGACATTCCTAAGAGCTTTCATTCTATATTGCTCTCTACCTACCTAAATATGTCTGGTACTTGGGGTGCAGCATGTCCATAATAGAATGAACCATGTTTACCACAAAAATTTTTTCCTCCCCCTAAAATCTTTATTTCTCTTAATGACATCACCATCTTCAACCACATAGGTTTAAATCTTGATTTATCTTTGACTGTCTCTCATCCTTTAACTATCATATTGCCCCAACACCATTCAGTTCTAGAAGTCAAGGATTTCAGAGTTATAAAGGATTTTGGAATTGAGATCCAAGAGGGAAAAGCATTTATTTGTAGCTTGGTGGGGCAGTGAATAGAGCACAGACCGAGTATTAGGCCTGAGTTCAAAATCTATCTCAGATACATACTAGCTGTGTGACCCTGGACAAGTCACTTAACCCTTCTTTGTCTCAATTTCCTCATCTGTCAAAAAGAGATCATAATAAATACCTGTTGTAAAGATGAAATGTGAGATAATATTTGTGAGTTCCTTTGTAGCCCTATCACCAAGAACAGTACATAGTAGCCACTTGGAAAATTTTTGTTTTCTTTTCAAAGCCTGCCCCTCTCCTAAATTTCCAGTCTTCTTTAACATTCTTCACCTCCACTCACTCTGCAGTCCAGACGTACTGCCAACATTCATTTCCTGGCTCTGTGCTTTTGCATCAGCTGTTCCCTGAGCTTGAAGTACTCTTCTTTCTCTTCCTTCAAGACTCAGTTCAAATACCATCTCCCACCCTGCAGTTCTTCACCTTTGTGTACCCTCAATCCCCTAGGTAAAGTCTGTGGACCCTTCTCGTAATCAGGTTTGGTGCCTGCATTCATAAATAAACGTATTAAGCTTCAGTTGAAGCTTAGTGAGAAAAAAGATGTATTTTTCCCATCCACCTTCACAGATTCTCCCCTACATCAGGCCTTTCCTGATCCTGCTAACTACTGCTCACTTTCCTTCCTTGCCAACCTTATACTTATTTACTTATTTTCTATTTCTTCCACACCTGCATAATCATATATATATATATATATATAAATGTATGTATATATATATATATATATGTATATGTTATCTCCCCAATGACATTTAAGTTCCTTGAAAACAGGAATTGTTTCATTTTTGTCTTTGCATCCCTAGTACCTGACTCAGTATTTGCCATACAATAGGCCCTTAATAAATACTGTTGATTGATTACTTGAAGTATGAACACAAGCAATAATTTTGTTTTGTATTTGTATTGCAATTTGTAATAGTTGTATATAAGCTCCTACATGTTTCAGTCCATTCGAGGTCTCTCTGTTCCCAACAAATGGTCTCTAGTATAGCCATTCTTGGATACTTCCGTTTTTGACTTCAAGAGAATAAATGGAACCTTGTACTCTTTGACTAACCAGTTTAATCTCCAAGCTTTAGTTAGTGATGCTGTATTTAGAACATTCCTTTTATCACTCTCAAATCATACTAATGATCATAAAGTAATAATGGAAAACAACCACTGTTCCATTGTGACCAATTTATTAGAAAGTTACAAAAGGAGTTAGAGGTTACTTGGCTGTCATAGAAGCCAACTAATTCAACCCTCTCATTTCACAGGTAGGCAAACTGAGGCCCATCAAGGTTATATGACCTGCCCAAGATTACATAGATAAGCATCAGAGATAGTATTCAAACCCAAGGCTTTTGATTCCAGAGTGATGGAGTGTTCTTTTCCCTATACCACATTGCCTCTAGTTCAGCCCCTCTATTTTTACAAATATCCTATTTATTACTTTCCATTTGGGGTTAACTCTTAGGGAAGTTTTTTTCTTACAGTGAACCTGAATCTGCCTTTCTATGTTTCCATACTTCAGGTCACATAGATAGTAACTGGCAAAATCTGAATCCTCTTACTTCAGATCAAAATAAAGTCAGGGGATAGGGAATTCAGTTATTTGGGAACTTTAAAAAAAACAGCTTGTGAAATTGACCTATGGAATTCCAGTTGTTTCTTGCACTTAACTGAGATTGATTGGTCATTTCTTGGCTTAGGCCTTAACTATTTGCTAGTTGTCAGCTCACCAGCCACTCTGGACCTTCCTTCACCATTTGTTTTAGGTTTTTGCAAGTTAATGGGGTTAAGTGACTTACCCAAGGCCCCACGGCTAGGTAATTATTAAGTGTCCGAGGTGGGATTTGAACTCAGGTACTCATGACTCCAAGACCGGTGCTCTATCCACTTTGCCACCTAGCCGACCCCTCCTTTCACCATTGTACCTTCCTTTCTTAGCCCATTCCTCTGGGAGATCCTTTCTTGGTCTTCCTTATGTTCTTCCTTATCCAAGATTTCATGGCCTTGTTCTTCCTCTTGGCAAACTTTTGAAATTGCCCGAGTGCTTTCAGGCAGCGCCGGTGACTGCTCTGACCCATGGGAGGAAATTAGTGTTGTTTCACAGCTCCAAAGAGTTTGGTTTATGTCCATCACTTGGGGCTAGCTGGGACAACTTACACTGAGTCTTTGTAAAGGAGGACTCCCAAGATGAAACAACTTCTTATGACAATGCTCTTCCTCCTCCTCCTTAGGGTTTGCAGAATAGCTCCAAGTTGCAGTTGTTTTTTCATCCTTTCCAGCTGTTCCTCTGACACAGTGTGCAAAATGACAGGTTTTTTCCTTTTCTTTGCAGATCCTGCTTTCTTTGAAAGTTTTTTTAACCTGATTTTAAAGAGCCTCTTGCTTCAGAAGAAATTAGAAAGAATAAACCATATATGACAGCTTGAAATTTCTAATCAGTCTTTGACTAATCTACTTTTCTAACCCTTTCCATTTTGCTCTTTCTCTGCTTCCTCTTTTCTTGTTTCTCCTCTTCCTCCTCCTTCTCCTCCCTATCTCTTTCTCTCTTTAATTAACTTCCCCTTCTATCTCTCCAGTGGAGACCTGGAGTCTAATGTTTCTAAAATTTATATGGAAAATTTCTCTTAAAATGAAGCATTTTGGGGTGGCTAGGTGGCGCAGTGGATAGAGCACCCGTCCTGGAGTCAGGAGTACCTGAGTTCAAATCCGACCTCAGACACTTAATAATGATCTAGCTGTATGGCCTTGGGCAAGTCACTTAATCCCATTGCCATGCAAAAACTAAAAAAAAATGAAACCTTTCTTTTCTTTTCAACTAAATGCTAAAGACTAAACTTAAAGACAGTTTTTATTACAGAACTTTTGTTTATAAGGTTTGAAGTATTTGTTTCCAAGTGAGATTTGGGGTTTGTGTTTAAATCAAATGCATGTTTTCCAGTGAATACAATTCTATTCCCCTCCTTATCATGGAAAAGCATCCTTCATAGTCAAAGAGCATTTATTATGAATATGATTTTAAATACCTTTTAGCTAGAGGAAAGATTTATTTATAAATTACAGTGTTTGTGAACCCTGTGATATTACATGAGCTTTGCACATTTCCACAGAAGGTTGTAGGTTTTCATTTTCCCTTTTTTGTTTTCTCAAATTTGAGTGCTATATTGCTCTTTTTCACCCCTTATAATAAGTTATAGTAAGTAATTCCAGAATATGAAATGTTTACTTGTTATGTTTGTGAATGCAATTCAATATTTGCAATAAATTTGTTGTTTTAATTTCCAAGCTTAACAGCAGAGTAAATTTGCATAGTCAGTATAATGAGTGGTCTCTACAATTACTGTGGAGAGGACTGAGTTTAACAGTTTTCAAAGGAAATTATTATTGTAGTTAGAAATGCTGGAGCCTGAAACTGTATGGAATATGAAGTTGGTATGACTCTGAAAAATTACCTCTTTGGGGAATAAAGACAAGATGACCCATTTTTCTTATTCTCTCTGGTAAGAGCTTTTGATTTGGAATCAGTAGAACTGGGTTCAAAGCCTGATTCTGCCATTTATTAGTTGATTTTACTAAGTCCTTTAATTCATGTCTCTGAACTTCAGTTTGCTCATCTGCATGATGAAGGCCTTTCCAACTTTTAAATTCTGTGATGTAGCGTGCCCCAAATGAGAGGATGTGAAGGACTTGAGGACAGTGAGACTTGGGTTCAAATCCTTTCTCAGGCACTTAATATATCTGTGACTCTAGACATTTCATTTAACCTATTTTCCTCATCTGTAGAATAAAAGAGTTAAAATTCCATGGCTATTCTAAATCTATTAAACCTGAAAATTGATGCTTGTAAAATGCTTCAGAAAAGAGACCTCCTTTGGTCCTTAAGGAAAAATGTTAAGGACTAGAATGGAGTGCATTTACTGGTCTATTCCTTATATTGCTGGCTCTTGATGAAATTAACTCCCATCTCTTTTCTTTTAAAATAGTAAACACAAAAGGGTAGGATTCAATAATAGCTTTTGAATTAGGAAGCTAAGAATATATTATGACAGTGGCATAGATGATTGTGTCTGTTCAGCATTTACCTGTGTGAGTATTCCTCTTCATGGTCAGTGACTCATGATTCTTTATCATGAAGCAATTGAAAAACATTACTATTTCTACATTTTCCACCACTGTTCATACCCTTACTAACTTCCAAGGGTTTACAGTTGTTCTTCCTGAGTCCATCCCTTTAGGAATGGAATGGACTTCAAGTTCATTTAGTCCAGAGCTTTTCTGCTGCTAATGAGGAAACTGAGGCTTTTACAGATTATATGACTTGCCAAAATAACATAGTAGTTGAGCAGAGATTTGAACTCAGATCTTCTGACCTCAGGTGAAATGAGCATGGAAGCTGCTAGTGGAGAAGAAATTTACTTAGAGGCTGCGGATTTTGCTTACAGCATTATATAGATCCTTTTGTGAAGAAATTTAAAACTTTTGCCTACTACTGGGCAAAAGCAATTCGTTTCCTGCTTTCAAACCAAGTATCTACCCCAAACACTTGCTTGATAGTTGCCATACTATAGACACTGGAAAGAAACATACAATTGACCTCCATCTTTTTTTCAAGTGCTGTGAAATGAGTGTCGCAAATGATGAGATTTAGTGACCCCTCCCTAAGACCTCTTCCAGTCCCCACTCTGGCACTCACTAGTTATATGACCTGAAGGCACTTCACCTTTTTGAGATCCAGTTGCTTCTTCTGTAAAATGAGGATAATAATGCCCATATCTCCTGATTTAACAGGACTCTTATCAGGTGAGCACTTCATTATCTTTTATGCTTGATCAAAATGAGGTGTGATGACAGTAGTGGTTATGGCATTAGTCCCCTGCCCCTTTCTTAGAGTCTTTGAGAAAGGGCCTTAACACTCTTAAAAGTAGAATTTTTGCCTTTAGAATACAGCCTTCATTGACAAGTACAGTTTCTGTCCCCCATCCTCTGTGGAAAGAATTAAAATTTTTCATATTATTAGTATGTGTGTATATATATATATATATATATATATATATATATATATTACAAATATCATCGATTAATATGAAAATCATAATTCTTTCCACACCTCCAACATTCACTTTTATCAACATGACAGAGGGAAAAGAACAACAGAAATCTATAAAGTTCCTACCATTTGCCAGGCAATATGCTAAGCCATAGGGACACAAAGAAAGAAACACTGGACTTAGAACCAGACGACTTGGGTTCAGATCTTGACTCTGACATTTATTAACTGTGTTGATCCATGGTCAAATAACTTTAACTCTCTGAGATTCAGTTTTTCTCATCTATAAAATGGGTATAATAATACTTTCCCTTCATGGGATCATTGTGGGGAAAAGTACATGATAGACATTTATAACACCATAAATATATGAGATATTACTGGTTTCAGATTAGGAAGTATAAATGCTAAAATGAAAGAATTTCTTAGCCAGATATAGAGTGTCAACATGTTAAAATGATCTGGCAATCAAATATTGTGAATTCGATTTAGCCAACTTTTATTAAGCATCTTTATGTACAAGATTCTGTATATCCAAAGACAAAAAGGAAGTATGGTCACTGGTCCAAAGGACCTTAGCTTCTACAGAGGAGTGAAACAAGCACATACAGATAACATAAATGTCTGAATATTTGTGACGTAAGAGAATGAGATGGTATGATACAATAGAAAGTGCTAGGTTGAGTCAGAGGACTTGGGCTGAAATCTTGACCTTGCTGTTGGCTACCTAGGTAATTCTTGTGCAAGTTATTTTACTTTTCTTGGACTTTCTTTATCTATCAAAATAGATGATTAGAAAAGACCTCAAAAATCCCCTCTAGTCCAAAATCTATGACATTATTAATACTTGGGGGTAGGAAAAGGTGAGATGTGAATGCATTTAAGGCATGGGGTATGATATATGTGAGATCATGGAGATGGGGAAAATGGATTGTTGAGTTCTGGAGGGAAAGAATGGGTAGGTGGGAACTGGATTAAGGAAGGATTTAAATACCAAGCTAGATTAAATGTTTTACCCTAGAGGCTCAGAGTGATGTGGTCCGATCTGAGTGGCTGAGAGCATGGTAGAGTCCTTAAGAGAAGAGGAAACTTTGGAGCAAAGGGAAAGAGTGAAAATGAGAGCTGTTTTTGTAGGCATCAGAGAAGTAGCCAGTAGATAGAAAGAGAGTGGTAAGCTCCCAGTATAGATAGGAAGGGTTAGGATCAAGGGTTCAAGTAGAGAAGTGGACCTTGGCAAGGAGAACAACCATCTCTTTGTGATTAATTTAATCAGTTAATAACAATTAGCTTTTACAAAGAGATATTCACTGCAAAGAAATAACAAGAACAGAACTACAAACCATTCCCCCTTCTAACATCTGGGGACATACTTTCCTCTATATCATCAGTTTGTATTGGGAGTAGAGTCTCTACACAGCATTAGTTCCACTAAGTTGGAAATTTGGCAGAGCCGATGGATGAATTGCTATAACTCTCTCTCTCTCTCTCTTGGCTACCTTCAAATATTTAGTGAAGATTTACTATCTGCCATGGATCCATTCAGAGTGCAGAAAGTGAAAGCAGACATAGTCCTTGTCCTCACAGACCTTAGAAACGGCTAGTTTATTATAATGAAAAACAACTCCAAAGTATATGCATTACTAATGATGGGTTGGTATAATAATTTTTTTGTATAAGGATGGCATTTTCAAAATTATTTATAGTATAATCTGTGGCAAAAATCTGCTCTGAAAATCCAGGTAGGCCCTGTTTTCACATGTGACAATCTGACAATATTGATACAATATAATTAAACTTGTTCAGGACAACTAGCAATCTCTCTGATATTAGGACAAGAAGGCTGGCCTAATTGTATTAAGATTACAGAGCTTGTGTTTTGTAGTATGGTTAGAAAGGATTTAAAGTGTAATCTCTGGAATACAAACTTTACACTAGCTATTAGAAAAGGTTAAATCAAGTCTACTAAGTTACTCATCACATTTCTTTGGAGACTGTTTCTATAGTACCTTTTACAATTCAGACCATAAGTTCCAGAGTTCCTAATAGTTTCTTAATAACTCAAAGGACTGTATGATACAGTTTGATGCATTAGTTCAGATTTGGACCCACTTCTTTGGCAAGGTCCAAAACTAATTAGCCAGGAAGGTCCGTAATTCAAGTGACTTGCATTTTTGACCATTTTGAAGGCCAAGGAGCCTGCTCTCAGATGTTCAAGACAGTAAGCAGTGGATTTCAAATCAATGTACTACTTTCCTTTCTGTCACAGTTTAGCAAGACATTTTGTTGGGGAAGGGAATTACTGAATAAAACACAAAATCCGGAGTAATTTGTGGATTGCTATTATATGCATTAATACTATCCCTTGACAGTACAGGTGCTCAAGACTTGGCTAGCTTGAATGTTAAAAAGTTCTATTAGTAGGCTTCTTGTGGTTGTGACAAAATTGAAGGTTATTTTAGTTGGTTTGGAATGGAGTCATTTTTAATATGTGCAACTTACAGATATATTTGGTTTGATGGCAAAATAATACAGTTCCTTTAAAAAAAATCAGATAACTAAATCATGCTGAGTCATTGAGTTGTTCACCAGAGACAGCAAGGGAAGAAATTAGAAACAGCTGGAACAGACAGAAATTGAAAACAAACTCTCTTTCTCTTCCTCTCTCTTTTCTCCCTCTTTTTTCTCTCTTTTCTCTCCTCTCATTCTTTTCTTTTCTCTCCTTGTTTCTTTTCTCCCTCTCTCCCCTCTCCTCCTTTCCTTCTCTCCCTTTCCCTCCTCTTGTTTGCATGAATTGTCAAAAACCAAACTTCTGACCAGCTTAGTTAAGGTTGGGGGCAGTGGATTTAGAGTTCAAAACCTAGTGCTCTGCCTCAGCTTTGCTTTTTTACTGTGTGACCTTGGGCCTGTCATTTTCCTCTCTCAAAACCTGAGTTTTCTGCCCTGTAAAACAACATTCCTTTCCAGTTCTAAAATCTTATGATCCTAGTTTGGGAATCATAAGATAATATATGGATTTTAAGCTGGTTCAGGACCTCAGAGGATTGTCTAGTACTACTCTTTCATCTTACAGATGAAGTAACTGGAGGTAATGTGAATTTTCCCAGTGTTAACAAAGGTAGAAAGTGACAGAGTTGGGAACTAAGCCTGGGTCTTCTGACTCTGAGTCATATTGTTATTTTCACCATATCAAAATCAGAGGAATTTCATGGGCATTTACCCTATTTGAACATTAGCAAAATGGCAGTCTCTTAATAAGACAGCAAGACATGAACTGGAAAGTGGATCAGTGAATTGGTGGATTGATAGACCCAGTACCAATTGTATTGATTACTAGTTTGATTTCAAGTTAGAGGAAGGTCATGTTAGACTGCCTCAGAATTCTGCTCAACTTTTTTTTTCTAATCAGTGACTTGGATGAAGGTTTATAGATGCAGGAACCTGAAAAGAACTAAAAAGTCAAATCAAAATCCAAAAATCTCTTGTAACAATGCTCGGTAAGCAGCTGAAATTTAACAGGGATAAGAAGTAAATCCCTACACTTTATTGCAAAAAATCAGTTGTAGAATATAATCAAAGTTGTACTGGAGTCAGCTTTAAAAGGAGAATCAGTTGTTCAAATTTTAATGTGGGCATACATATATACTTTGCAAATCAGCAAACAGTAACAAATCAGAGCTTGATTTATTTGTTGATTATCTCTAGACTTAAGAAAGTGATAAAAAAAGAATGTCTTCAATACATATATTCAATTTAAAAGTGTGAACTACATGCGTCATTCTCCCAGTTCAACATTTACCAGCACAGCCCTGGGTGGAATTAGAAAGCAGTCTTTGTGAAAACCCCTCCTTGTTCTTACATATAGAGCCCCTTTGGAATTTTGGGGGCCAAGTGGCTCATTTTGCAAATGAATCAGCTGAGCCATCTTAGTTCCTAGCCTGGTTGTACTGTTATGGGTAGTTGTGGGACTTGGTTTCTTTTTAAGCAATGGGACTTACTCTGTATTTAGCTTAGGAAGAGAGAACCAAAGTAGTAGAAAGACCTAAAGAAAAAATAATTTTTCAAAAAATTAGACCTATTGTATTAGTTGTTGATTGGTTGTCCTTAATTCTTAAAGAGGACCAAAACAGCATCATTATTAGAAATAAGTTAGTGTGTCTGACTGGCTGATCAGATCAGTATGACTAGAATGCTCTATCATAGGTTGGGCATAAATACCCCATGTGTTGACTCTAAACTTATATATCTCACATTTCCTTTGAGCTGCTTCAGAGGGCACACCATGCTGGGTGATCCTGTGCCTGTGTCTCTCATGCTGCACAATTCTAAAGTTCATAAGAGAGATCTTCAGAGTGTCCTTGTATTGCATTTTCTGACCTCCCTGTGAATGCTTGCCCTGTGAGTTCTCCATAAAATAGTCTTTTGGCACACATACATTTGGCATTCGAACAACATAGTCAGCCCCTTGGAATTGCACTCTCTGTAGTAGAGTTTGAATGCTTGGCAGTTTAGCTTCAGTGTCTAGTATCTTCTCTTGCCAGGTGGTCTTCAGAATCTTCCTAAGACAATTTAAAAGGAAACGATTCAGTTTCCTGATATGGTGCTGGTAGACTGTCGAGGTTTCACAGGCATACAATAATGAGGTCAGCACAACAACTCTGTAGAACAGTAGTCAGTCTGATACCTCTTTTCTTCCACACTTTCTTTTGGAGCCTCCCAAATACTGAGCTAGCTCTGGCAATATGTGTGTCAACCTCATTATCAAAGTTTACTTCTCTGGAAAGTACACTTCCAAGGTAAGTGAATTTATCCACAGTATTCACAACTTTTCCATTTGTGTAATCGATGGTTCCACATATACATGATGTGGTGCTGGCTGATGGAGCACCTGGGTTTTCTTGTTGTTAATTGTTAGGTCAAAGTTAGCATAAGCAGCAAAGAATCAATCCATTTTTTGTTGCATCTCAGCTTCAGAGGCTACATTGAGTACACAATAATCTGCAAACAGAAGATCATGCACCAACCCTTACTCCACTTTGGTCTTGGCTTGCAACCTTTTCAAGTTGAAGAATTTGCCAGCAGTGTGGGTAGCTGATCTTAATGCTATGTTCATCCTCAGTGAGGGCATCGAATAACACAGCTGAAAAATTCATGCTTGAAAGCATGGGAACATATCCTTGTTTCACTCCATTGGTGATTGAGAAATCTCAAGAGCACCATCTACTAGCCAGAACCCGAGCAAGCCTGCCATCATGAAAGTGCTGTACAATACTGATGCACTTTCCTGGCCAACTAAATGTTGACATAATTTCCCATAAGCCCTCACAACTGATGGTATCAGAGGCCTTGGTCAGATCTACAAACATAGTATACAGACCTCTCTTCTGCTTCTGATATTTCTCCTGCAGTTATCAGGCAGCAAACACCATATTGACTGGTTCTCCACCCTTTCTGAAGCCATACTGGCTCTCAGGTGGGTGACCATCTTTCAGGTGAAGGACCAGTCTATTGAGAAGGACTCTGGCAAGAATCTTACCAGCAATGACTAAAAGAGACACACCCCTGTGATTGTCACAGGACAATATATTCCCTTTACCTTTATAGAGATGGATGATGGAGCATCCTTGAATTCCTGGGGGATAGCCTCTTTGTGCCATATAATCTGGCAAATTTCAGCTTTTGGATGAGTAACGGACCACTCACCTTGTAGATCTCAGATGGAATAGAATTCAGCACCAGGTGCTTTGCCATAAGACAGGAGCCTAATGACATGCAAAATCTCTTCAACCAGAACTTTTGAGGCAAATGGTCAGTGGCTTCTGCTTTGATGATGGTTTGTTAAACACATATTGGAAGTGTTCAGTCCATCTCTCTAGGATCATGTCCTTATCAATAATCAATGTGGCTCCATATGTCATATTATTAGTAGTTGTATTAGTATAGGGAACCCCCAATGAGGAAACTTAACCAGTGCAGGACTGGGCATGCTTTGCAGTTTATAGTCTCAAAACAACTAGGGAATTAAGACTTAAAGTGTTTAGTCCAAGTTCACCCAACTAGCTGGCACTGCAGTGTATAGAGTTCAGGTCTGGAATCAGAAAGACTCATCTTCCTGAGTTCAAATCCAGTCTCAGACACTTTTAGGCTGTGCTTACTTCACTTTCCTTATCTGTAAAATGAACTGGAGAAGGAAATGACAAACCACTTCAGTATCTTTGCTGGGAAAATTCCAAATGGGGTCACAATGTGTTGAATATGACTAAAATGACTGGACAACTCCTGCCACAGCATCTGACTCACTACCACTATTCCTCTGAAGAGACTCTTAGCAGTGGGATTATGCTTCAGGCATCTGTGGTTTTGTCAGTGTGACCCTTTCTTTCAATAAATAATATTGCAACTCCTTCATGCCTAAAGGTCAGATTTGTTGTAATCACTAAAATGATCATGCTTCAATATAGCAAAGGGACTTTCTGAATTTAGTCAAGCTGTTTCTCAGAAGACAGACATATAATACATCACTGGGTCCATCCTTGAAGCCTTCCTAAGCTAGGTATAGGGTCTTTAAAGTCTGTGCTCAGTTGGTATAGCCTTGAAGAAATTCTTATTGCTATGTGCCCCACTGAGGCACTGGAGTTATCTTAACTTACTCCAATATATTAAAATGGAAATTGCTTTGCTCTGTACTTGGAAGATTTTTTTCATTTTTGATTCATTTACTATGTATATGATTACTTGTGTTTTGTTGCTCTAAATCAAGGGTTCTTAGCTTTTGTGGTACCTCAGACCCCTTTGGCAGTCTGGTGGAATCAAGGAACCACTTGTCAGAATACAGTTTTTGATACATACAATAAAATACATAATATTACAAAGGAAACCAGTTGTACCAAAATACAGATATCAAAACATTTAAAAACCACAAATTTACAGACCTTTGCTCTAAGTAAATTTTTTTTCAGAGGAAGCATAGTGGAGAGAATCATTCCTCTACTTTTTGGTCATTTTTCTTCATTTTTTAAAAACTGCCCAAGGTTATTTATTACTAAACCACCATCTTTTCATCTCCAAACTAGAAACCACACATAGTAGCAATGACTTAAGGGTCAGGAAAAAGCTCTGGAAGGCAGTAAGCCGCCCTCTAAAACAAAAACCATTCAGAGAACACCAAATGGTGACTGTTTTAATACAGTTTATACTTTAAGATGAGCTAGGATTCAAAGCCTGTTCTTCATTTAATCCTAATTTGTGGCCTTGCTCTAGTTAACATGTTTTGGTCAAAAGGGACTCTTGTTTTCACTTGGATTCTTATAAAAATAGGTAGTTTAGGCCCTTCTTGAATGGCTCTTTGAATGAAGCAGGTGTACCTCAGGACTACAGGTTTCTTCCTGATAGCTAAAGTTTTATTATTCAAGAGAAGAAAGGCAGTTCTCACCAAGAAAGGATGTGGAAGCATTGGCTGGACTTCTTCAGTTTTTAGGCCTATGAGACCTGAGGCCTGGCAGTGACTAAAAGCAACCTGAGGTCTGTTGCTTCCTGTCTAGATAAGTGAAGAAGGTTTCCTGGAGGGAAGGAGGAGGACTAGGCCACCTATCTCCCCCTAGATAGTATTTATTGTAATCTACCCAAAGGCTAAAACAACCACAGGAAGAGGGAAAAGAAGCAGCTTCCAGTTTTTTTGTTCCTAGTCCCTCTGCCAGAAATAAGAGGTGTGCTATGTGAAAAAGCTCTCTAAGTTAGCATACTCAAATGTACATTTAATCATATCCAATGGGGTTTGTTTTTTTTCAAAAATCCAGCTGTTTCACACTATTAATCTGTTTAATCTGCTCTTATACTTGGAAAGTATCTAATCATTAGATAATAATGCATTTGGAGGGAGGCAACCTCATAATAATGTCTAGCCACTTGTAAGTTGGGGAAATTGTCCAAGTAGTCATCTTATACCTAAAAGCTTTGGATTATATTATAGTGATGATTAAAGTAATGTATGACTATTACCTCTGTGAAAGGCAAAGTGGTATAGTGTCTAAAGGACTCACTTTGGAGTCAGGAAGACTACGGTTTAAAGCCAGCCTCTCAGTACTGGCTTCATACTGGCTTCTACAAGCTGCTTGGTTTGTAGACAATTCTCCAGGATGCTGCCTTTCAGAGAAGATACCACATCAGTTAGATTTTCACACCTGAAGTTCCCTTCATTAGCAAAATCATAGGAACTAACTACCCTCCTCCCTCTCCAAAACAAACAAATAAAAACCAAAAGCAAAACCCTTCTAAAGCAAAACACTACAACAGAAAAGTTAACTTTGATAGGTGTAAAATAAAATGGAGCCTGATTATTTAAGTTGCTGCCTCTGGATTTCAATTTTATTTTCTGTACAATATTGGGGTTAGGTTGGTTCTCCAAGGTCCCTTCCAGAACATAAAATGTAAGATTTTTATTTTTTAAATTTATTTTAAAATGTTATTTTTTCAGTTACATGCAAAGATAACTTTTTTTAGGTTTTTGCAAAGCAAACAGGGTTAAGTGACTTGTCCAAGGTCACACAGCTAGGTAATTATTAAGTGTCTGAGACCGGATTAGAACTCAGGTCCTCCTGACTCCAGGGCTGGTGCTCTATCCACTGCACCACCTAGCCGCCCCCAAAGATAGCTTTCAACATTTATTTTTTTCTAAACTTTTGAGATTTGTATTTTTCTATCTCCCTCCCTTCCCCACACTTTCCCCATGATAGCAAATTATCTAATATAGATTATACATATGCAATCATGTTTAACATATTCGCCATGTTGTGAAAAAAGAATCAGAACCAAAGGGGAAAAATATGAGAGAAAAAAAACGTAAAACATAATTTTTTTTCTGAACGTGGATGGCATTTTCTATCACAAGTCTTTCAGAATTGTTATTGATTACTGAACTGCTAAGAAGATCTGATCCATCATAGTTGATTATCACACAGTATGGTTGTTAATGTGTACAATGTTCTGGTTCTGCTTACTTCACTTAGCATCATTTCTTGTCTTTCCAAAGCCCAAGATTTTTAAACAATTAAATCACATCGTTTAGTGTGGGAAGCACACTGGTGATGGAGTCAGAGATAGTTGTTCAGTTCTTTGAGTTGTGTCTGACTCTTTGTGTCCTCATTTGAGGTTTTCTTTTCAGAGATACTTGCGGTTTGTCATTTCCTTCTCTGGCTCATTTTACTGATGAAAAAAACTGAGGCAAGCAGGGTTAAGTGACTTACCTAGGGTCACACAGCTAGTAGGTATCTAAGGCTGGATTTGAACTCACTCAGAGTAGTCTTCTTGACTCTTGGTCCAGCACTTTATCTACTTTGCCCCCTTCCTACTCTGGCAGTGTACAGTCTTGTTTCTGATGCTACTTGGGCCTTAGATTCTTTATCTGTAAAATGAAGAGTTTGAACTATATCCTTTACTTTAAGTATATGATCTCAACATATAATAGTATATGTCACAGTTTATAGTTAACTGCTTCAGTTAAGACTTTTGTATACATACTGGCTACCTTCAACAATATTCGAATAGAATAAAAATGTTGTGAGGTGTGTAGGTTTTCCAAGTTCCTATTCTGGCACCAGGCAAAACAGGGCACAGTTGGTAGATTCCCTTTAAGAATAGATTTTATTGATATTTTTTATTTTCATGTCTCTTAGGTTCCCCCTTCCCCTGGTGAGAGCCATCCCTAATAACAAAGATTTTTTCCAAAAAAGGAAGAAGTGAAGAAAACATCAGCAAACTGATCGATACCTTGAAAAAAAATCTGATATACATGTGATATTATTCAACAGTGGATCCCTCTGCCTCCCCTCCCCATCCCATCCTCCTCAAAAGAGCAGAGGTCAAGTGTCTTCTCATGTCTTTTCTTTGTCAGTGAAGCTTGTTCTTTCTAATTTTACACCATTTATTTTCTTTTTTTAAGAAAGATTTTATTTATTTTGAGTTTTATGGTCCCCCCCATTCTTTGCTTCCCTCCCCCCACCCCCACAGAAGGCATTCTGTTAGTTTTTACATTGTTTCCATGGTATACATTGATCTCAGTTGAATGTGATGAGATACATCATTTATTTTCAAATGAATGTGGGTCTTTCCATTTACATTCTTGTTGTTATCATGTATATTATTTTTCTGGCTCTGTTCATTTCATTTTGAATCAGTTCATTGAAGTCTTTCCATGAGTCTCAGTGTTGCTCATACTCATCAGTTCTTGTAATATTCCATTCCATTCTTGAACCACAGTTTGTTTAGCCATTCACCCAGTCACTGGCGATCTGCTTTGTTTCCAGTTTTTTGTGGTTGGTTCCTTTTGAGCTCTAGATATTTGTGGTGCTTGAAGTGGCTCATTCTGGAATGGTTTCAGGTCTGTCTGGAAAGCAGAAAGACTGGATCTTTCTTTATCTTTCCCATCTCTAACTTTGCTTAGTAGGAAGAAGCTTTTCAACTGCTTTTCTTGCTAACAATCTGGCTTATATTTTCTGAGCAACTATAGGAAGGGCTATTTGACTTTAATCCTAAAGTTTTACATGTTGCAAAATGTAGTCTTCTTAGGGATCCTAAATCATTTGTTCAAGCATGTTTGAACACCTTCTTTTATAGCACTTGCTAAGAAGTTTTGAGATTGGAGGTTGAGGAAGCAAATGAAATAATCTATGTCAAATGCTTGGTAAAACTTAAAAATGGCTTTAGAACCATCAACTGCTGCTGTCGTTATTGTTACTTACCTGAGGCTTACAGAGAGAACTCAAGTTTGTAAGCATGAATAGGAAAAAAATTATATCTTTATTTTCACAAACCTCTAACTGAAATTGAATATTTACTTTAATTATTTAAAAGCATTATTCTAAGGAGAGAACATTATGTAAAAATACTTTAGAGAAAAGCACATGTGGATTTAATTAGACTGCTCAAGGGATCCCTGACAAAAAGGGTTCAGAACTCTTGCTTCAAAGTATATGCAACACACACACACACACACACACACACACACACACACACACACACACACACACACACACACACACTTCTCTAGGACTACTCAAAGCCCCATAACAAAAACGAGCTTATTTCATGTTTCTTTCTCTGGTCCCTTTGGGGTCTAGTACTAACAATGATGTCACAGGGTCAAAGGTCATGCACAGTTGAGTGATGTTGGGGACAGAGTTAAGCAAAATGGCTTGACTAATTCATAGTGCCACCATCTTGCATTAGTGCTTTGGTACCATCGCACCCCTCTTCTTCCAAATTTTATTAAATGATTTTACTGAATTTTGTTATTTTATTATTGTGCCATCTGAGTTAATAATTGTGCCACAAATACTAGATTCTCATAAGGTCCCCACTTTCCATGTAAATTAGTTCCCCTAGTCACATGATTCTCTAATAGCAATTTAGTTACTATTCACCCCTAATTCTTTTTCTCTAGCCCTTATGATCAAAGGAAACTCCTTTAAAAATCATAAACTTTTGGAAGAAAGAAAACAAATGTCAGACCTCTTCAATCATTTCCAAATTATCTTCCTCTCATTCTCAAAGTGGCATTTTTCTGGGGAAATTACTGACAAAAGAGGACTTTTAGAAACTATAGATTCAAATTACTTTTGTAATTTTGGTAAAAGTGTCTTGAAATTAATGAAATTTGTTTAAATTTGTTGATGTTTGTCCAGTTCCTCTTCCCCACACCTTTTTAGCATAGGGGATGAACTTCAAGGATCTGCTTAATTGAGACCTGATGATTTGCCAGAGTGGGCATGATTGAAAATTTCATCAGCCTGGGATTATCTTGATGGGATGCCTTTACCTTGACAGGATCAGTCAGGATTTGTATTCCACTAGCATAGATTCTAAAACTGTGCCCTATAATAATCAGATGAAAGAACTATGAATGCTTTGCCTGGAGAAGAGAAGATGTGGGGGGGGGGTGAGTATGTGGGAAAGGGAACCATGATGAGTGTGTGGGAAAGGGAACCATGATAGCAAAAGATTAGTCATTTGAAAGCCTGATGGGTCAAAAAGGGATTTGATTTCTTTTGTGTCATTTCAGAGAGCAGAACAAAGACCAACAGATAAAAGTTACAGGGTGGCAGACTGGCTCAATATAATAAGCTATCTTAAAGTTAGGAAGTTGTTAGGAAGTTAGGAAGTTGAACTCTCTATTCCTGGAGATTTTTAACAGAAATCGTAAGAATGCTTTGCAGGAATGGTTGTCTATATTATCTAGGGGGTTAGACTATATGACCTTCAAATGGAAGGACAGCCTGTGTTTTGAGGAGAGTGGGCTTGATCTGACATAGACCTAGACTATATTTTTGCCACAATAACTAGTTCGTCACATTGTTTTGCTCCTGGATCATTTCATCAACATCCAAAGGCACTAATATCAGTCCTAAGCATACTTCATTATGCCTTTGGGAACTGCAGACACCTGCTTCCCCCTAAGTGTGAGGGCCTCTTTTTCCTTCCCATTAGGTCCCTCAAGTTGACTTAAGCTTCTAACAATAAGGTCTTGTCTTATTCTGTGATTCTGTTGTCTGCATTCCTAGCTAGGAAAGGGGAAGCACTAGCTCCTTTCTCCCAGAATTTGGTTAGGGAAACTGACAAAATGCAAATGACTCTATCTGCTTACATTATGGAGTATGTGCACCCTTACTTATTAATGATATCTTAACATTGGACTGTTTAAGTAGCAAAGAGGTTCTCCCTTCTCAAAGAGAATGCAACTGTGATGTGCTGGCCATGTTATTCCAATGCCAGGCATACACTTGCCAAAAAAACTATTTTATGGAGAATTTACACAGGGCAAGCATTCACAGAGGGGTGAGAAGAAGCGATACAGGGATTATCTCTCTTAAAAACTTTAGAATGGATTGTTTAGCATGGCAAACATGGGCAGGACCACCCAGCATGGCGTGCCCTCATCAGAAAGGGTGCTGTGCTCTTAAAAGCAAGGTAGAATGGAAACAGCTCAAAGGAAACATGAGATACAGAAGTTTAGAGTAAGCACTCAAGATGTTCACCTGGACTATTTGTGTCTGACCTGTGCTAGAACATTCCAAGCTTATATTGGACTGATCAGCCACAGTCTGACACATTCTAACTCATATTTAGCATAGTGATGTCGATTTGGTCTTCTTCAATAACAAAGGACAAGAAGCAATAATCCATCTAGGTTGTGCTGCCCCAGGGAATTGACGCAAGCTTTTAGGACCTTCAAAAATATGGTCATTGTTAAGCAAAAAATGAATTAAACTGAAAAATGACAAACCCTGACTTTTCAGAGGAAATGTACAGAATGTGGCTCTAAAGATTCATAGGATGCTTTTGACATCAATTGACCATCCTTCCATTAAGTCTACAGGTCCAAATTCTTTATACTTTGACTTGACATTTAAAAAGGTTACTTGAAATAAGTAGACATAGTGACATTTTTAGTAGAAACCTTTTTGTCAAATACGTAGGTACACTGAGCACTAGTGGTAGCCTGGGTGACCTCAAGCCCATACTTAGTTACTGTTTATCTAATTTTGAAAACATAAACAGTAAAATACAAAGTTCGAAAAACAGTTCTTGAAAGGAAAGAGTCAGATGATAAAAATTCTATGGTTGGCTTTAGGTTGTACTGAATTTTGCATGATTTTTTGTTTTTTCTTAAGATAATGTTCAGTATCATTTTTAGTATAAAGGGCAGCCTAGAAATTGGTTTTCAGGGGCGGCTAGGTGGCACAGTGGATAGAGCACCGGCCCTGGAGTCAGGAGTACCTGAGTTCAAATTCAACCTCAGACACAATAATTACCTGTTGTGGCCTTGGGCAAGTCACTTAACCCCATTCCCTTGCAAAAAAAAAAAAAAGAAATTGGTTTTCAGAATGAATATTTTAATAAAAAAAATGCTTTCCTTATGATTTTACCTTTGTTAATAATGGCTCAATAATGGTTTTTCAAGTTTATTTATCAGATTGGATTCTGCTGCCAGTGATATAACTTATAATCTCTTCATCCTTAGAACAGTGACTGACATATATCTGACAAGTCTGACTCTTCATAACCCCATTTGGGTTTCTTTTGGCAAAGATCTTGGAGTGGTTTGCCATTTTCTTCTCCAGCTCATTTTACAGATGAGGAAACCGAGACATGCAGGGTTAAGTGACTTGCCCAGGGTATCACACAGCTAGTGTCTGATGCCAGATTTTGCTGACATGATAGCCAGAGGTCCTATGCTCTATCCATTGCGCCACCTAGCGTCATTGTTAGTGATAGTCTTTGTAAACGATTGTACACAGAAATGCAGTTCAGACATCTCTGAGACATTTACGCTGATGAAGTTGGCAATTGCTGTAAAGTAGTTTTGCTCGACTTAATTTTTGTGTGGGGGTATAATGTAGTTGTGGGAGAGGGTTTCTTTGGGAATTAGTTGGGAAATGTCACATCAGAACAAAACGAAGAAAAGAGATTTTGCAGTATTTATATAGTAAAAACGTTTCATTGGTATTCCTTTATTACATGAGAGAAATAATCTCAGAAACCATTAATTGAAGTAAGTTTCTAATGGATCTTTTCTTGAGACTTTCTGGGAGAACATAGTCAGGAGTCACATGGCATGAGAAGGGTATGGGGACAGGTTTTGAAAGTGAGGGAATAAAATTTTCAAAAGTATCTAGACAAAATTAAATAAACAATATACATATATATTTATCTAACAAAGAGTAGCTATTCAATAACTATAAGAAAGATGTTGTCCTGGCTCCTAGGAGATGCAGAGCAGAGTGGGAGGGACAGTGGAATAGGGATCAGGAGACTTGGATGCTTTTCTTGTCTCTGTCACAAACCAGTTCAGTGACCTTGGACAAATCACTCCCCTTCTCTGGCCTTCAGATTTTGTAACTGTAAAATACTAATTGTATTAGATGATTTCCAAGATTTCTTTCAGCTCACTATCTGCTCTAACAAGCATTTATAGAGCTCCCTATGAGTGAGGAACTGTGAGTACAAAGATACAGTGAAAAGCAGTGCCAGCTTCCTGGAACCTTTCTTTTCATAGCCCTAACAAGCTGTGATTGATTTTGAGAAGCTTTCAATCTAGAAGATAACATAGACTATAGTGTAAATATTTTTTTACCAGGAATTAGGAGACGTAGATTTGAACCGTGCTGTGACTCTGTGGTTTTGGTACATGTTATTATTGTTATTATTATTATTATTATTACCAGATATAATGTATTAAGTTCTATCAGAGAGGTATTTATCATGGATAAGATTTGAACAGACAGAGTTAGGGGAGGGGATGTCTTCTAGGAAGAGGGAGCAGACTGAACAGAGATAAGGAAACTGGAAAGTATGCTAATTCATGGATTTTTAGAAGAAGATATGGACTATCAAACTTCACTATCTGAATGAAAGTGACCCATTACATTAATGCATATTAATTCCTAACAAACCATTGTCAGCCATTAGAATTTGGAAACAGGTTCAGGATATTTTTATCCTTAACTTGTTGTTACCATTTTTGTGATGTTTCCTATGATCTTTGTTTTCCTGTGTATTTTTAAAAAATTTTGTTTATTTGAATTCCCTCTTTACTATTGTCTTTACTGCTTATTGTGACCATCTTCCACTAGGTGGCAATATCACCCATAAGACCCCAAGTAGAGGCATCTTAATAATACTAATGCTAGTAACTAGTATTCTATTGTGCTTTAAAGTTTTGTGAGCACTTTATCTATATTATCCCATCGGTTCTTCCTATCAACCCTGTGAGGTAGGGGCTATTATTATCTCCATTTTACAGATGAGATAGTGAGGCAGACAGAAATAAGATGGCTACCTTCCTAGATAGAACCACATAAATGACTAAGTGACTGAAGCAAGACTGAAACTCAGGTCTTCCAGACTTCAATTCCAATAGTCTCTCCACTGATGCACCTAGCTGTTGTATGCGAGATTTAGGATCATCAAATGCAAATCTGGAAGGCACCTTTGAAATCTTCTAGTGCAGGAGAAATATGTAGTTTGATTACAGGAGGTCCACAAACTTAAGTGGGGGAAAAGTGTATTTTTATTTTCACTAAATTCTAATTGGGGGGCGGCTAGGTGGTGCAGTGGATAGAGCACCGGCCCTGGAATCAGAAGGACCTGAGTTCAAATCCGACCTCAGACCCTTAATAATTACCTAGCTGTGTGGCCTTGGGCAAGCCACTTAACCCCACTTGCCTTGCAAAAAATCTAAAAAAAAATTCTAATTGGAACTCGATATTTCCTTCAGTTATTTAAAAATATTATTCTGGAAGTGGGCCCATAGGCTCTATGAGACTGCTCAGGGCTACCATGATAAAAATAAGTTAAGAAACTCTGATCTACATAACTCTAGATAACAATTTGTCCCCCCCCCCCCATTTAGTGATAAGGAACCTGAGGATATCCCAAACAAGCTGGTATTGGTTTGAATAAATGGGATTCTGGAAGACATGGATGATCCTGAGAAACCAGCAAGTTGGATTTGTTTAGCTTGGCGAATCTGACTCCCTCTCAGTTACCATGGAAATTGGGTACCCAAAGATTGTTGAAAATAGTTGAGCCCCAGGATTCTTGCCTCAATGATATTCTGGCTATACAGTCTCCTTCCTTGGGTATTTAGCTTTGTTTCCTAGTTCCAGTCTTGTTTCTGTGCTTAGTTTTCTTCATGGAACCTTCTTTTTTTGGATGTTGTTCTAGTGTGTCTTCCTGACCCCATGGATCAAACTGTCCATGAAGTGGTTTGACTTTTCCTTTTCCAGTGGATTAAGACAAACAGATATGAGTGACTCTTTCCCAGGAATACACAGCTAATTAGTGTGAGAGGCTGGATTTGAACTCAGCCCTTCCTGACTCCTGACTCAACAGTCTATCCACTCAACCATTTAATTGTCCACCTTTCTTGGATAGTATCATATAGTTTCATTTGAGGTCCATGATTTTCTTAGTAATGGAGTATATAAAACTTAGTAGAATTTGACTTTATGGAATTTCATTGCCCCTAAGGTTCTGGGAGAAGAGTGAAAAAATAAATTGCAATAAGGAAATCTTTAGTACAATCATGACTCAGAGGGTGCAGCTGTCAGCTAGCTCTTCCATTTGACAATCTAGGCTATGGACATTATAGCCCTATAGTTGCTGTTGTCTAAGTCTCCCATTTCTTTGGTTTCTGTTAACTGGCAACCTTTTGGTTTCCCCAGGTTCCTCTGGGGCACAAGTGATAGAACATAAGGTCAGTGCAGGACTGCAAATGTCAACAATTCAGAAAAGGCCAACTTTCCTGGATGAGTAAGAATGGTAAATATCTATTCTGCTACATGATTTCTATTAGAGGGGAAGTAGAAAGGCCAGACCCTCTGTAGAACATTCTGTACAGGCATACAGAAAAACTCTCTAGTGGACTCTTGCTCTTCAGATAATAGACCTTGGCTGCTTGTTGAGTCAGGAAGCAAAGTTGAGTGCTTTCAATGACCTCACATGAGTCATTCTTGAATGTATGTCTTAGGACTCCTTGAACAGGCTTTACAATTTTAGAAAGCAATTATTGAAAGAAATGTTTTAGCTTATAAAAAAAATTTTTACATTCTGTTTTTGACAGTGAAAAAGTTTCTGGCTGCCACATTGATAGATTGAATAGATAGGAATAATGTGTGTGTGTGTGTACATATATATACATATGCCTATATTTAAATAATGTATATAAATACATGCATATATGCATATATACCACATGTATGTGTGTATGTATGTATATCATCTCAAGCTAGGCACCAAGTAAACTGTAAATATGAACCTTTGCCCATTGATTGATTGGAGAAGGGCAGAAGGTACATAATGTTCACCTTCTTCCCTGCCCCAATACATATCTTCCAAAGACAACATTGATGTGGAGGAGGTCTTTGGAACACAAAGTTCTTGACATGTTAGAGAAGAAGGTGCCAAGCCTCCTGAAGATCTACCTTTAAAATAACTAGAGGGTGGCTATATTATTGACTGTTCCATTGAGGATGACCACATTGAGACTGTGACTTAGGCCCAGTTACTGATCAAGGTCTTCTTTGAATCCTTCTGGCCAGGGAGAAGATTGATTCTGGCATCTAGTATAGGGCAAGATTTATAGGTAGAAGTTTGGAAAGTTCAGTGTTGCAGGAATAGGAAGTCAGACAGGTCAACACATATATATCCTGCTATATGTTGAAAATTTTCTTTTTTTTTGTTTTTTAGGGTTTTGCAAGGCAAACGGGGTTAAGTGGCTTGCCCAAGGCCACACAGCTAGGTAATTATTAAGTGTCTGAGACTGGGTTTGAACCCAGGTACTCCTGACTCCAAGGCCGGTGCTTTATCCACTGTTCCAGCTAGCCGTCCCTAATGCTGATAATTTTCAAAGAAATACAATATAATTAAATTCACTTCATTCTAAAGCATCTCAATAAACCTCCTTTATCTTTGGACTCTAGTGGTACAGAAGTTCTGGGACCTTGGGAAAAAAGGACATTTCTAATGTTTCTTCCATTTCCAGGTACCCAGTGATGATCTGTCAACTGCCGCATGACCCAACCATTTTTTTCTTGTAAGAGACTAGGAGTACTTGTTCACTTATAATCAAATAGTTCTTTTTTTTACCTACACATTGCTTCACTACTTACTTAATGGACTTTTTCCAGTGGCTCTGATTTATGTTATTATTTCAAAAAGGCAAACTCCTGCTTGGATGATCTTCCTTTTTCTATTTTCAAAAGGCTGGTTTTTTGGTAAATTGAAATCCATTTCCAGAAATAAAAGGTTCTCCTGAAGTTAAATATATGAATGTCCTTGCTTCTAATGCATGACTTGTCCAGGTACCTGGGATGACTTGCATCTGCCGGATTTTGTATTTTAAAAACATTTGTATTTAAAAAAATTAAAAACATTTTAAAAACAAAGTTTCAAGGACACAGACTAGTGCTAATGATCCCTCTTTACCATTTCTCAAACTTGTTCACATATATTATTATTATCTCTTTATATATTAATTATTAATATATATTAATTTATATATTATGTATATTAATATATTATATGTTAAATTATATATTAATATATATTATCTTATACCAACTCTGTATAAAGGCAAATCAGGCATTATTAAGCCTGAATTGGAATTTTAGAACTGCAAGGGATCTTAGAGATTCGCTCACCTAGCCATCTCATTTGGAACACAGTCCCTAGGACATTGTAGATGCTTGAATGTTTATTGAATGATTGAATTTTATAGATGAATCAACTCTGGTCTAGACAGAAGAAATGATTTGCCCACGTTCACACATTTAGCAAGTGCAAGAGTCCAGGCCCAAGCCCTTTTCACTCTACCCCATTTTACTGATGAGGTACCTGAGGCCTTGAGAGGAGAAGCAATTAGTAAAGTTCTGACATTGAATAACAGTCCCTAATATATGAGGATAAGATCATAGGTTTAGGGCTGGAATATCTCTGAGGACATTTTGTACAACTCCCTCATTTTACAAATGATGAATCTAAGCTCCAAACAGGGAAAGTTACTATATAGAGCAGTAAAAAGGGAAATGGAATTTTGTCTTTCCTCTTTTCTTGTTGAAATCCCATCCATTAGAACTCAGCTCAAATATCAACTTCTCTATTAAGCTTTGCAGGTATTTTCCTTTCCCAAGCCCAAGCTGGAAACTCTGTCCTTCTGGTTCCTTATGGTCTGTGGTATTTCTTTTGCATCTATCATATTCTGTTTTATCTCTGAGGCATCATGAGTTCTCCAAGGTTATGCCAATGGATATTGCCCATCTGAAAGGGCTTCCAATATAGCCATGATAGACTTTCTGTTGTTGTTGGAGGCCCAGTCTAGATAAGTTCAGAGAAGCTCACCTGACCATAAAGTGACAGATTTTTTATTTAGAGCAACTACTCAAAGCTCAACGAAGGCCTTGATAGGACATGATCTGTGGAATCAGTATCCACATCATGAATATTATGACTTCTAAGTGTATTAAGGAAATTCTTTGTGACCAAAAAAGCCCTTAGAGTGACTTTTCTGAAACGAGGCAAAGTGAAAACAGCAAAATTGAAAGAATTTAGCACACAGGAAAAGGGAATTTCATTTCAATTCATTAAACATTGGTGAAGCACAGTGCTAAGTATTGGAGATTAAAAAAAGAGTTGGAGGCAATCTTTGTCTTCAAGAAGCTCACAGTCTAATGAAGGAGAAATTTAGATAAATGTGGAGAGGGAAAGGGAAAAGGGAAGACCAGGCTGAATGTAACATTTGGTAGTAGTGAGAGACAAAGTTGAATAGGTAAAGTACCAGAACGTGGAGAGTCTCAGATGCCAGGGTGAGATGTTTTTCCTCATCTGGAAAAAGAATGAGTTGTATTGATTATCTCTTTCCAGCTTGAAATCCTTTGATCCTGTGACCCTGTAGGACACTAAGAGCTCATGAAGATTTTTGAGAAGAGGACGGACAAGGACCCAACTGCATATGAAGAAGATTAGGTCTGCAGGTTAGCTTGGGATGGGAGACTAGTTACATTATTAGATTCATCTAGGCATGATGTGATTGTGAGAATGAGGATGATGACAAAAGGAAGAGATAGATGAGAGATTACCATCTGGGTAAATTTGTCTAAGTTCTTATCTGGGGCTTCAATTTTCTTCTCTGTAAAATCAGAGGATTATACTAGATGATATTTTGCAGCTCAATGATTTTATGATTCTGCCTCCTTTCTCCTCTCCCACTCTTTTTAAAAATTGTATTTTTTCTAAATTCTGAATTTAAACACCCAGAGAACATTTCCACAAAGGACATAAAACTGTTTTCTCTATGAAACTGTGAATCCTTATTACACACTTGTTGCTTTAAAAAAAAACAACAAAATACCTCATAATAAATCCTACACATTGCTTTCAAAACTGTCCTGTTTGTGCTTCCTTCTGTTCTCTTTTGCACATTTAAAAAATGTTACAATGCTCTCTTTTTTACTTGGCCTCATTATTGCTCCACCACCCCCACCCCCACTTCATTAACCTAGAGTTAGGAAGGAACAAAAAAACCCCTTGTAAGAAATCAGCCTAGTCAAGCAAAATAAATCCACATAGTGGCCCTGTCCAAATATATTTGTCTCTTTCTGCATCTTCTGTCTATCACCCTCGGTCAGGAGGTGGGTATCATGCTTCATTATAGAACTCCTGGAGACATCATTAGTCTTTTCTTTGATCATAATACTTAAGTCTTTCAATGTTATTTTTCTTTACAATGTTGTCATTATAAAAATTGCTCCCCTGATTTTTCTCAATTCACAATGAATCATTTACTCCCCAGTCTTCTCTGAAATCATCTCTTTTTTCCTTTCTTATGACACAATAATATTCTGTTACATTCATATATATACCACACTTTGTTCAATTATCTAAGAGGCTGCCCATTCTTCTCTTTTCCTCCCCTCCCCCTTTAACTGTCCCTACAGGAGATTTTTTTTGTCTTACCTGTGAATATTCTTTCCTGATATTGTTGTTGAGTCATTTTCCATGATGCCCAACCAACTCGTCGTGAGCCATTTGCAATTTTCTTGGCAAAGATACTTGAAATGGTTTCCCACTTTCTTCTCCAGCTGATTTTGCAGAGGAGGAACAGAGGCAAATAGTTAAGTGACTTGCCCAGGGTCACACAACTAGTAAGTGTTTGAGGCTGAATTTAAATTCAAATTCTCCTGACTCCAGGGCCTTTGCACTCTCCACTGTATCAGCTAACTGGCCCCGGTATTATTCTCTCTTAATTCACACTGTCCCTGCCCACCTGCCTTCCATCCCCTACCTTGTTTTCCTCACCCCATTCCTTTATATTTGTGTATCCTCATACATCTCAATTATGAGAAATAGCAAATATTGCCTCCTCCTTCTTCCTTTCCTCACTTGTTTATATTTTTACCCTTCCTTCTCTTTTCTTCACTTCAGACCCTCAAACAGAGCTAATCTATTCCCAGGACCTCTCTTTTTATTTGACTCCCTCATTACCTTTTGAAGATATTATAACTGAGAAGGGACACACACACACCATCCTCTAACACTTTACAATTGCTCAAATAAATATAGTTTTTAAAATTTCTCTAGAGTCTTGTGTTTGTATTTTGGAGTTTTTTCTTAACTCTGATCTTTTTATCAGAAATGCATCAAAGTCCTTGAATCCATTAAGGATCTTTTTTTCCCTGTAAGAATATACTTAGCTTTTAAGGGTATGTTATCTTTGGTTGTAAGCTTATATCTTTTTGCCTTTTGCAATACTATATTCCAAAATCTTTCTTCCTTGCTTCTTTGTTTGTTTGTTTGTTTGTTTCTTTCTTTCTTTCTTTCTTTCTTTCCTTTGTTTTTTTGCAAGGCAACAGGGTTAAGTGACTTGGCCCAAGGTCACACAGCTAGGCAATTATTAACTGTCGGAAGCTGGATTTGAACTCATGTTCAACTCAACTCTGCACATCTCTATTTTTAATTGAAGTTTCCAAATGTTATGGGAACCTGATTGCAGTTAACTGATACTTGAATTCCTTCTTTCTGTATACAATGAAGTGTTTTGGGAGCCATGGATTTTAGCTCTGACATTCCTTGAACTTTTTCTTTTGTTTACATTTTTGTTTTAGGATGTAAAAATTAGATTCTAGCTTTACTTTGTCTTCTGGATCTAATAAACTGGGCAGTTTTCATTTTTGATTTCTTCAAATTCAAATTTCTTCAAAGCTGGTGTGCCGGCTTCTTTTTACTTCATGGTTTTCAGGGAGGCAAATGATTCTTAAATTCTCTGTCCTTGACCTGTTTTGAAGTCAGTTGTTTTTGATATCAGATCCCTTATATTTTATTCTATTTTTTCAATATTTTGATTTTGTTGTAATATTTCTTGCTGTCTCATGGAGTCATTGATTTCTGTTTGCTCTCTTCTAGTTTTCAGAGATTCTCCATTTCTTGAGTAAATTTTACTTCTTTTTCTTCCAAGGTACTTATTCTCCTTCCAGTTCTTTCCTTAAGAACTTTTAATTTTTTATTTCTTGCTTCATTTCTTCTAGGTATTTATGTAATCCTTATAGAAAATGTATGTTTTCCTTTGAATCTCTGGGTTCTTATATAGTTAAATTTACAATAATTTTTACACAGATCAGTACATTTTTTACTTATTTATCTCTCTATTTTGAGTTCTTGACCTGGGCTTTTATGCCAGAGCAAAGCTTTGCCTTATACTGCCCTTTTGAGTAGGGTGGTCAGCCCTCCTTTGTTTTTGCTCCTTTTTCCCCTGAGGCCTTGTGCTGACATCTTTAAGCTATACTGTTTTTTTAGGTTTTTGCAAGGCAAAACCTAAGTGGCTTGCCCAAGGCCACACAGCTAGGTAATTATTAAATGTCTGAGACTGGCTTTGAACCCAGGTACTCCTGATTCCAAGGCCGGGGCTTTATCCACTACACCACCTAGCCACCCCTAAGCTATACTTCTGAGCTCCTGTCCCATGCCTCCACATTAGGTACCTCCTCCCCTCACCTCCTTTTCATCTTTCTTTTACATGTCATCTTCCTCCATTAGAATGTAAACTTATTTTTTCCCCCAGGGACTTGCACATAATAAACACTAAATAAGAGCTTGTTGCTGTTGTGGCTTTCTGTCTCTTGGGGTTACCCCTTCTCTGACTCTTTGTGGTTCAGAACATTGGATCTCCTGGGCCCTTTCTGGTGTCTTTGGGACTTCAGAGATCCTGAGTTTGGGATCTATGAGGTTGAACCACATTGCTCAGCACTCTGCTATTTGATCCTCACTGTTGCTCTGTGGAGCTGTCAAGGTTCTCATCCTGCTGCTTTCTGAATGTCCTGGAGAGGACGTTCTAAGGGAATCCCTCTCCCTCTGCTTTTGCTACCTTTGGACATAGAGCCTTGCAGCCTCTACTCTTCCCTTCCCTGGTTGATCTAATACTGTCAGCCAAACAGTCTTGGTTCCTTCAAGGAGTATGTCCATTGTCCTAAGATAAATGTCCTAAAACAAAAATGAAATTGAATATTAAGTCTTGAATGACTAAAGGTAGAGGTCTTGAGTTCCAATCCAAATTCTGCTGCTGCTTACTAGCTCTGTGACTTTAGACAAGCCATTTAACCCTTCTGGACCTCTGTTTATCATCTCCAAAATGAGGGCTTTGGACCACATAACCTCTATGATATTTTATCTTAGAATTTTATAATCCTGCTTAAATTCCCTAGGATGCTCTCCAGCTTATCAAGATCCTTCCTAAAATATGGTACCAAAATTGAATACAATGTATTACAGACATGATATGGCCATGGTTTGCTACCTTCTTCCCTTCACCCTCCCTTGCTGGAGGATGCTTTACTTAATATTGCCAGCATTCTAGGTAGCTTTTGGTAAGCAACCGGGTCTCACTGTTGTCTCATATCAGTCTCAGGCCACTAAAGGCTTCAGAGAGTCTTTGTGCAAATCCTTGGCCTTCTGTTGTCGTTGGTCATAAAAGGTACCATCTTCCCCCTTTACAGGAATAGGACCACAGTGTGCTTCATCTGGCTTTGGCCTCAAGGACAATTAAGGGCTTTGACCCTTTTGGCCCTAGTCAAAACTTCTCTTCACCTTTCTCATGAGACAGCTATCTTTTTGTTAGGTTTTTGCAAGGCAATGAGGTTAAGTGACTTGCCCAAGGTCACACAGCTAGGAAATTAGTGTCTGAGGTCGCATTTGAACTCAGGACCTCTGAGTCAGCCATCTTTTGAAGAATGTAAGCTCTTTGAGAATACCTATTATTTCATTTTTTGTATTTATATACAAAGAATCTAGCATAATGTTTGATACAGCAAAGATGCTAGATCAATTAATTGACTATGTTTCCCTAACATCCTTCTTTGGGAGATCCTATGGTACTTTGTTGGCCATAGCTATATCAGGGGAACAGATAGGCGTACAGAGAATTTAAGTAGTTCATCTGAGATCACTCGGTGGATGTAGGAACCCCTAAGCAGGAGCCCTACTTTGCAGGCCTTCATCCTTGCCATTTCCCGGGACTTAATGTCCCAGAGACTAGTTTCCTATTCCTCTCTCCCTGCACCAGAGACATCTGCAGGGCTGAGGCGTAGACAGATGTGTTGCTCTCAAGATGTGCCAGTTGGTAGTTAATGAGAGAAAAGGGCTTTGGAAACCACTTGGACTGGGACAGCAAACAGGCCTCAGACTAGCAGACAAAAATCAGTATGAAGTAGGATGAAATAAGACATAATGGCAAGAGCATCGCCTTTGATTTGTGACTCAGCTGTGTGATCTCAGTTGAGTGTCTTTACCTCTCTGGGCATCAGTTCAGGCTTTGGGAAAGTCAGGGACCTGGACTGGATGATTGTTATGGAATGACAGACAAAATTAGGGGAGTCAGAAAAAGGAGGATCTAGACAGAATTAGCAACAACATTTGGTTATAGGTAGCCCTGCGTGTGACTAACAATAGTTAATGACATGTTCTATAAATTGATAACAATAAAAAGTATTATGTGATCTTAGAATACCTGGTAAGCTTAATATAAGCAAAATCATAAACGAAGGAAAGGAGTGACATTCATCTTAACCAATGCAACAAAATGGTTTCAATCTATTTCCAAGCTGACTCCTCAATGTCAGCCAAGCTCTGTTTCCCATTGGGGAAGCTGGATGGAAAAGTATTTTCTATCTCTACAGGTGCTGGGAGCTTACATAATCACTATTTAAATGCAAGCCCACAATGTTCCTCCATCTCTGAGGGGAGGCATGACTCCATTTTTCTAGAGAAAGCATCACAGACTTTAAGACCTTGAAACGCTTGGTCCGAATCCTGTGTGGCTCCATTATTGCCTCTGAGCACTTAGTCACTTGCTTGCTGAGCAGAGAAGTGGCTCTTGGAGACTGCCTGCCCATTCAAAGTCCACATTACATGGGGCCTGAGATTTTCTACCTCTGACTGTCTGGAATAGTCCATTTGCTATTTTCCACAATTTTCCTTTTTTAAAAAAAAGTACTGATAATTACAGCTTGCCAAAGGTAAACTGTATGGTTTGAAGAATTGTGGAGTGAATGCATTGCCTATAAGTCCTGAGGTGTATGTATTCCCATGCTGACCCACATCCAAATTGTAATCCTGCCACATTATAATTTGCAGCCTGATTCTAAGGTCAGCATATCATTGATTCTTGAACTTTCTTTTCAATTGCACCAACACAGAGCATTTACTTGGCTTTTGGGCATCCACTTCACAGTCCCCAGGCATGAGGATAGGTCAGACTGTATTTGTTTTCAACTTCCTTTCCCTAGACATCTGTGAAGTGTGCGTTAATTATTCAACTGTTGCATTCCAGTCATCTTGATGAAAACATCCTCTGTTCTCCAGTAAATTGTTCAGCCTCTAGCATGCCTCTGTTTGGCTTCCAGAATGAATGCCTTAGTCTCAAAGTAGATGCTGCTCAACCTTTCCATGAAGAGGTCCAAAGGAACTCCTCATTGCTGAACACACCGAAGATGTGGGACTAATTATTATAGAGATCCAGGTAAGTGATTTTGATGGCATTGGAGCTGTCATGCTGAGGACTCATTGTAAGTCTCCCAGGGAGGTCTTATACAACATAGCCTACTTAGCATTTCCCTAATAACTCTGCTTCATCATCTTCCTGCTCTGCCTATTCTGCCATGTAGCATCATTCCAGTAGTGCTAGTGCTGATAATGTCTTTATCAATAACAATAGTTGCCCAAACCCTTGTGAAAGATGACCTTTCATATTGGGAGCCTCTAATTTGCTGGCATGCCTCAAGTAAAGTCAGTCAATGAGATTAGTAATGGAGTAGACCACGCTGTAGCTCTTTTATGTATTTCCTTTAAGGAAATCGTACTTTTAACTAGTGAACCTAGTGAGACTTAATTCCATTAGGGGCAGTTTTTTTTTTTATTTCTAAGCAACATTTAGCAGGTTGAAATTGCTTTGGTTTCAGTCTAACTTTACAGTCATGGAATTCTGTTACTATTGGTTTACCCTGCCTTCTGAGGAAGCCAAGGTGAATTGATTCTTTCCTCTTTGGCTGTTGATATAATGGCAAGTATACTAGACTAGAAGATAGGAGATTTTGGTTCAGGTCCCAGTTTGGTTATGATCAAGCTATTCCTCCTTGTCGAATCTCTGAGGGTCCTTATCAGTGGTTATTTTGACTTTCTATTTAGTACAAAAATACCCTCTCTGGCCTGTCTGACAGGGAGTTCACTACCCTGATGAGCAAACCTGTTCTACTGTTGATTTCAATCAAGCTGTCAACCACCAAGTGATTGAGTCAGTGCTAAATATTGTTAAGTGTTGGGGATACAAAGATGGAAATGAAATAGATATCAAAGAACTTCCATTCTATGGGAGAGACAACATAAATACATATAAAAGTATATACACAATCTATTTAGGGCATTTACTGGGACAGGCAATAGCAGCTATTGAGATAATGAAAAGGGCTAGTGCTCAACTTTGAATGAAGCTAGGGTTTCCAAGATGTAGATGTGGGGTGCAGGACAATTGTGAAGGGTTCTTTAAATACCAGAGCACTTTGGGCTTGATTCTAGAAATAACAGGAACCAGTGGAGTTGTTTTGAGAAGAGGAGTGACAGGACATGTTCCTTAGGAAAATCACTTTGGTGACTCTGTGGAGGATGGCTTGTAGTAGGGCGAGACTTGAGGCAAGGAGGTCAGTTACCATGGTATTGCAATCATGAACTTGAGAGTCCTCATTCAAACCTCCTCTCCTTATATACCATTAGATTCCCCCAATAACTTGAAGCCAAATCTTAGTTTTGATAAGTTTCAGACAAGTTTTTTTTTTCCTTTGTAGTGGTCTGTTGAGAAATCTTCTCCGGAAAAGGAAAGATTATCTGGAGAAATCCAGTGGTGCTGTATGTAACATAGATGCAGTTTCATAGAATTCAATGTTGTGATTATTGGCCCTTTCCCACAAAGCTAAGAAAATTTATTGATCACTTTCCAAATACCTTTCAATTTTCTTACAGGAATTGAAAAGATCCTTTCAGGTATCCTTCTTTAGAGTTTTACTCTTTTCTTTTCCTTGGTATTGTGCCCCTGTCTGTTTGGCAAATGGGTCTGAACTTCCACTGTTCATTTCAACTGGTGTCTGATTTTGCTTCAGGTTTCTTAGATTGGCAGGAGATATCTAACTCTGAAGATCTTTTCTGACTGTTGTTAACAACCAACAATCTTTTTCTGTTTGAATCCTGGGACTCTCTGTGAAAAATGTATCCAGAGGTGGTTTATGTTTAGAGGCACCTAAAATAATCTCCTTTTTTAAATCTCTTATCACCTCTTCAGGATCTGTGTTGTGGAGAGTCCACAAATCTCATTTTCAAATTATTATTTACATTGTCGCTTAGCCTGAATTAAGTACTGCTCTGTTGATAAAGACTCCATGTTGACTCTACCCTAGCAGGAGCAGTAACCTCCTAATTCTATTCCACTAAACAATAATTTCTTATTACAAAGCCTTAGGCTAGACTTTAAATAAGATACAAAGTTTGAGATAAGACATGATACCTATTCTCCTGGGACTTCTAGTCTGGTTAGGGAAAAGATGTGGCTACAGCCACATATGATAATGGCGAAAGACAGGTTCAGAGTGTTTTGCTATGTCCCAAGGGAAATGACAGTGGATGGAGAAAACTTAGGAAAGGTCAAATGACTACAGATTGTGGAAAGCCTTAAATGCCAAACACTAGATAGAGCATTTATTACATGCCTACAGTGAATATTCTAGGAACTCCATTAAATACTTTAAAAATATTGTCTCATTTGGTCCTCATATAAACCCTGCAAGGTACATGCTGGTATTCTCATTTTCTAGTTGAGGAAACTGAGGCAAACAGAAGTGACTTGCCCAAGGGTCAAACAGCTAGTTTGACTCCAGGTCCAATGCCTCTATCACCTGTTGCTGCCAAAGTTTTGGGCATACCAAACCAAAATAGTATTAGACTTACGTTCTAGTAGGGGAAGACAGCACAGAAAGTAGAATTGTAAAAAGGAGGGAGGAAGAATGGAAGGTCTCAGGAAAGAGTCATTCTTAGCAGAGTGAGACAGCTAGTGTGGAGGTGGAATAGAACAGAGTGAGTCAGAACTAGGGTGTTTGGGGCTTCTCATGACACAGGGGTCCAGGGCAAGAACTCACCAATCTGTAAGTTGGATTCAGAGTGGAGTCCCAAAGATTTTGAGCCTGATATAGTCTCCATTGAAGGGTTTTGGAACAGAGTGATATCACATACACACATATGTATATATGTAATATGTGTACAACTCATATATGATATGTTTGTCCAAATGGCCTAAATATGGCTCACAGGAGGCATTTATAACTATCCTAGTTTTGGAATCTTACTCACCTCTAGTCAAAGGAGACTATGGTTCTTGCCTTGAGAGGAATAGGAGAAGGGCTACTGTTAGACTAGATACTTTTCCCTCTCTTAGAAGAATATTAGACTAGAATTCTATCTATATATCTTCTAAATCATGCTGATTTAAGGGCATTTTGCTTCAAAACAAAATCTGCTTCTCTAGCAACCAGTCTTTAGCTTACACTCATCAGTTAACTCCTTCTGACTACTTATCCCAACAAAGAACAAATGGAAATTGGAGATATTATACAAAATATATGAGAAAATAATCCATGAGTGAATAAGCTTTCTAGACAGAAACAAGTTATCTCCGCCCAAACCATAAGAGAAGTCTCAAAAGATCCCTGAAGTCTCCATCTGGAAATCAGGGACATGTTATGAAGCCAGTTTCCCCTCGATTTGTGGAAGTAGGTCCCAGAGAGAGTCTGACACCATATGTAACCTCTTGAAGGAAAAAAAATGCTTCTCTTCTCTCAAGTTCTCCACTAAATCTTTCCTCATGTGGGCATATAGTCTTGTGTTATCATTTTCAACATCAATCTGGAGCTGTTCCTAAGTAACAGCTTAGGTTAAAGCCTGCTACATACAGTCAGGAGTAGGTTGATAATTGCTTAACAACTGACTCTCCAAAACAAAGTGTACCCATGACATATGTATAAGTTTAATTTGGGTCATTTACATATACCTCATCACTTTTTTAAGTCTAGACAATCAACAGGACAATAAATCAACCCCTTATCCATAGCATTTGTGAGGTGTTAATGCTCATACTGAAAATTTAACTATTGTCTCCTGGAACCAGGTTTGCACTGGGTCTAGCACACTCCTGTGATACAATACAATGAATTCAAATTGCATTGAGGCAGCTAGTTGAGAATCCAGGTGAAGCTGTCTTGTAGGTCCCTTGGAGATACTGTTGGTCTGGAGATGTGGTACAGTCAGGGCTCAATATACAGGTTTGAGAATGCCTGCTTGGAATGTGAGTCATTTCACATCCGTGCATTCTTTTTTTAAAAATTTTATTTACCCAAGGTCATACAGCTACGCAATTATTAAGTGTCTGAGGTTGAATTTGAACTCGGGTCCTCCTGACTCCAGGGCCAGTGCTCTATCCACTGCGCCACCTAGCTGCCCTGATGACGTCCATTCTTGACCAGGAATGAGAATCAGATAGTTGAACAAGGCTCAGAGAGTTGGGAGAAGGGTGGACTTGGAGAATGGACTAGTCGCACCCCTTTTCAGCATTACCTAAGCTGAATTGTTCCAGTATTTCATGATTTTTTTAGAAAGATTTTATTTTGAGTTTTACAATTTTTTCCCCATTCTTGCTTCCCTCCCCCCACCCCCTACAGAAGGCATTCTGTTAGTCTTTACATTGTTTCCATGGTATACAATGATCTAAGTTGAATGTGATGAGAGAGAAATCATATCCTTAAGGAGGAAAAATAAAGTATGAGATAGCAAAATTACATAATAAGATAATTTTTTTCCTAATTTGAAGGTAATAGTCTTTAGTCTTTATTCAAACTCCACAATTCTTTCTCTGGATACAGATGATATTCTCCATCTTAGATAGCCCAAAATTGTCCCTGGTTGTTGCACTGATGAAATCAGCAAGTCCATCAAGATTGACCATCACCCCCATGTTGCTGTTAGGGTGTACAATGTTCTTCTGGTTCTGCTCATCTCACTCAGCATCAGCTCATGCAAATCCCTCCAGGTTTCCCTGAATTCCCATCCCTCCTGGTTTCTAACAGAACAATAGTGTTCCATGACATACATATATGCTACAGTTTGTTAAACCATTCACCCTCTACTAACCTGGATGAGTAACTTGTCTAGAACTCAGAGATATCTTGGGGAGTTTCCTGAGGATGAGAAGTGATTCCCAGAATCCTTTACTAGTGTGAGGCAGGAGGAAGATTTGAACCCAGGTCTTCCTGACTTCAAATCCAGTCTCTATGCTATGCCACCACTGTATAAACTTAGTAATACCTTTCAAATGAGAAGAAAAATTATTCCGGCATTATAATCACCAATTTGGTTTATTCATTCTGCTTCTCTTAGTGCAATTGCCTCTGAGCTTTGCCCTGGTAATGTGGCCCAAGACTCAGAAGTCCTCAGGGCTACATCTTAGTCAGAGAAGGGCACGAAGCAACCCTCATGAAAGACTAGTTAGTCACCAAGTTTTTATTAAGTAGTGAGTATTGTGCTAATCTCTAGGGACACCGAGGAAGGGAACTCTACCAGACTCTTCCCTTTATGGAGCTGAGGTTTTATTGGGGGAGGTGGTCTGCCTGTGAAGTCATCTCCAAGAGGAAGGCACTAGGAAGCAGCTGGGAGATGGGGAAGTTCTTCTGCCAAATGTGGGATTTCATCTGAGGCTTGAAGAAAGTCTTAGATAGACAACAAAGAATAGTGTGGGTTGATGGCCTGGGCTAGAATTGATGGATAGAGGGAAGGGAGGCCTTGGGGAGGGTGAAGACCAAGGTTCAGTTAGAGGGGGCCAAGTCTAATCTCTACCAGCTTGATCCCCTGCAAAAATTAAAGTTGTTTCTTTCTCTTCTCTGGTTGCAGGCTGTTTTCTAACTCCATCCTAGGAGCTCCTGGGGAGAGGATGACTGAAGGCATCAGTACATATTGTTTCCTTAACTAGAAAAACAACTCAATGCACATGCTCCTCAATCCTCTCAGTGGCTCAATCTGAAGAGTCATCTTTGTGTATCAAAGACAACACATGGTAAGTGAGAGTCTTGGCTTCTGTTCCATCTCATATGGCATCATCATCCAGTCCCGATGGCCCTTTCCCCTGAGACCTTGGCCCTGAATGTGCCTGACCCTCATGTCATTTCTGGTTGGATAAGCTGCTCCTCCCCAAATGCCTTTAATCCCAGTTAGTTCTGAATATACCTGTTTATTTGATATAAAAATCTTTTTCTCATTCATTATGTTTCATTTACTTTTTATTGAGTCAGAATGTTAGAGCCCTATAGGGTTACATGATCCTGGATTGTAAGATTTAGAGTTGAAAGGGCCCTTTGAAATTGTCTAGTCTAACTTTCATTTTAATTTAATTCAATTAGAATAAACAGGCATTTATTAAATTTCTATTATGTGCAAGGCACTAAAGCTGCAAAGAAAATCAAACTAAACCCCTGAGACCTTACAGAACAAGAAATTGAAACGTAGGGGTGGCTAGGTGGCACAGTGGATAGAGCACCGGCCCTGGAGTCAGGAGTACCTGAGTTCAAATTCGGTCTCAGACACTTAATAATTACCTAGCTGTGTGGCCTTGGGCAAGCCACTTAACCCCATTTGCCTTGCAAAAACATCCTAAAAATAAGAAACTGAAATGTGGAATGCTTGATGCTGAGTGAGATGAGGAGAATCAGAGCATTGTACACCCTAGCAACATCATGGGGTGATGGTCAACCATGATGGACTTGCTCATTCCATCAGTGCAATCAGGGGCAATTTTAGGGGATCTGTGATGGAGAATACCATCTCTACTCAGAGAAGGAACTATGGAGTTTAAAAGAAGACCAAATCTTACTATCTTCAATTTTTAAAAGTTGTCTTATGTACGACATAATTTTGCTAGCTCTAATGTTTCCTTTCTTCCTTTTGGATCTGTTTCTTCTCTCATAACAAGTTCAGTTTTGATCTTTGTATATCATGGATGCAAATATAAAGCCTGTATTAGATTGCCTTCTGTTGGGGGGAGGAGGGAGGAAGAAAAATTGTAAAACTCAAAACCTTGCAAAAAATGATTGGCAGAAATTGACAATAGGAAAACAAATAAAATATTTATATAAAAAAAAGAAAGAAAAAGAAATGTGGAATTCTGCAGGAATTTGCCCAAGGTCATATACAGGTAGTAAATAGCATAACCAGAATTCAAACCCAGATTCTAATTTTAACTCCATGCACTACAGTGGCTTCCATGCTGCCTCAGTCAACAAACTCTCTAGGTCATCTAGTGCAACGGAAGAAATGGAGTTTCAGGGAGATGAATTAACTTTCTTGTGGACATACATAGTAATTAAGAGTCAAGGCTGAAACGCAGGTCTTCTGATTATGAGATTATGGTTCCTTTCTGCTATTTCAAAATCAAATGTGAAGACCAGGTGAACCACTGGAGAGTTCATGGATAGTTTTAAAAATTATTTATTTATTTATCTATTCCAATTACATGCAAAGGTAGTTTCCTACATCATCCTTTTACAAGTTTTTGAGTTCCACATTATTCTGTCTCCTTCTTTCCCTCCTACCACTCCATGGCACCAAACCCCCTTATATAGGTTATACATGTATAATTGTGTTTAACATATTTTCAGATTAGTTATGTTGTGAAAAAAAGAATTAGAACAAAGTAGAAAAACAAAACATGAGAAAGAAAAAACATAAAAGAAAATTTTAAAAGAGAACATATTATGCTTTGCTCTGCATTCAGGCTCTGTAGTTGTTTTTTGGTTTTTGCAAGGCAAGGGGTTAAGTGACTTGCTCAAGGTCACACTGCTAAGTAAGTAATAAGTGTCTGAGAAAGGATTTGAACTCAGGTCCTCCTGACTCCAGGACTGGTACTGTATCCACTGTGCCACCTTACAATCCCTATATTTGTTTTTTTTTCCCTCTGAATGTGAATGGCATTTTCCCTAACAGGTCTCTCAGGATTGTTATCGATCAATGAACTGCTGAGAGAACTGTGTACATCATAGTTGGATATTTCATAATGTTACCATTAATGTGTACAATGTTCTCCTGGTTCTCCTCTCTTTACTCACTGTCAGTTCATGCAAGTCTTTCCAGGCTTTTCTAAAGTCCAACCACTCATAGTGTTGTGTTTTTTTTAGTTATTTTTTTTTTTCTTTTTGCAAGGCAATGGGGTTAAATGGCTTGCCCAAGGCCACACAGCTTGGTAATTATTAAATGTCTGAGGCCGGATTTGAACTCAGGTACACCTGACTCCAGGGCCGGTACTCTATCCACTGTGCCACCTAGCTGCCCCACTCATAGTTTTTTAATAGAACAATAGTATTCCATTATATTCGTATATCATATCTTGTTGAGCAATTTCCCAACAGATAACATTCCCTCAATTTTCAATTTCTTGCCACTACAAAAAGAGCTACTATAAATGTTTTTGTGCTTTGTGGGTCTTCCCCCCCCTTTTTTATGATCTCTTTGGGATACAGACCTACTAGGGGTATTGCTGGATCAAAGGGTATGCATGGTTTTATTGCCCTTTTGACATAATTCCAAATGCTCTCCAGAATAATTTGATCAGTTTACAACTTTATCAAGAGTGTATTAGAGTTCCAGCTTTCCCACATCCTCTCCAAATATTGATCACTTTTCTTTTTTGTCATCTGAGAGGTTTTAATTTTCATTTCTCTAATCAATAATGGTTTGGAGCATTTTTTCTTATGACTATAGATTTCTTTAATTTCTTTATTTGAAAACTGCCTATTCATATTCTTTGACCATTTCTCAATTGGAGAATGACTTGTATTCTTATAAATTTGACTCAGTTCACTGTATATTTTAGAAATAAGACCTTTATCAGAAGCACTCACTGTAAAAATTGTTTCCTAGCTTTCTGCATTCCCTTTAATCTTGGCTGCATGGGCTTTGTTTGTGCAAAACATTTTTAATTTTATATAGTCGAAATCATCCATTTTGCAATTTATAATGTTCTCTAACTCTAGTTATAAACTTCTCCCCTCTCTATAGATGTGATAGATAGACTATTTCTTGTTCTTTCATTTGACCTGTGGTATCACCCTTTATATCAAAATCCTGTACCCATTTAGACCCTATTTTGATATAGGGTGTGAGATGTGGCAGCCATAGACTCTTTTTGTTTTGGGGGGGTTTTTTTAGGTTTTTTCAAGGCAATGGGGTTACGTGGCTTGCCCAAGGCCACACAGCTAGGTAATTATTAAGTGTCTGAAGCCGGATTTGAACCCAGGTACTCCTGACTCCAGGGCCGGTGCTTTATCCACTGTGCCACCTAGCCGCCCCCAGCCATAGACTCTGTAGGTGAAGTGGAAAGTATTCTAGGAACAGGGGCCTGCTGTCCTCAGACCTCTGATAACTCTTGTGTTCAGTGGCTTTGGGGGAGGATATTGGGCAAGTAGGATGTAGAGATCTAGTGAGCCAAGGAAACTGATGGGAAAAAAGGCAAATCCTTGTAAGGAAGGATATAAGATGGGACTCTCTGCCCTCTGACATCTCTGAGCACTGGGGAAATGAGCAGGGGTGAAATGGCCTCAGACCTCTGAAATCTGTAGTATCCACAGCACCCCTAATCCCTCTTTGACTTGAGTTCATAAAGCAAGTACACTGGAATCCAAAAGACCCAATGTGGATTAGAGTCAGACTGGGGTTGAAGGGACTTTGCTCCTTTAAGTTTGGTGAGAGGCATCCCAGAAAGAGTAGCCAACTGTCCTGGGGTCCCTGGGATCCTTTATTATGAACTTTAGATTCTGGCAGGAAATCTAGTACGTAGGACATAGCTACCTGGTGTCTGTTGGGAAAGATGGTTGCAGGGGGATACCCCCTTCAGGAGTGATGGGAGTTGGGCTTCCTGGCCTTCTGGCCCCTGAAGGAACATACTGATGACCTCATGACCTTTGGCTGACCTCCACCCATTTTGGCAGGAAAACTGGTTTGTTGGATACAATGTCCTATTGGCCCAAGGGAAATGATGGGACCAAGGCAAAAGATCCCTTCAGGCATGATGGGAATTGGAACCTGCTGACTTTCAAACCCTATGACATCTAGTAACAGAAAACTGTGCCCAATGGTTCCCCCCCCAACTGTTTTTTTTTTGGGGGGGAATCCTTAAGGCAGGCAAGCAAATGGTCTCCAGTTAAGCTAGTAGGAATTGTAGGATTTATTTTTCTCCAAGTTTGCTGAGAAATATCCTGGGAATGGGGCCAACTAACTTGGGCCCACTAGGCCCCCTGCTGTTCCCAACTCAACTCATTTTGGTGGAACATCCAGCAGGTAGGAAAGAACTATCTACTGGGTCACAAAGATCCTAGAGACTTAATGTAGATCCAAGTCAGACTAGGGTTGGAGTGACTTTGTCTCTTCCAGTTTGATGAGAGCAGCCAGCTGTCCTGAGGCCTCTGGTGTCCCCTATTATGTCCTTCTGATTCTGATGGGACATCTAACAGGTAGAATGTAACTACTCATTATCTATTGGGAATGATAGGAGCAGGGGGATATCCCCCTCAGGTTTGATGGGAGTTGGGCCCCTTGGGTTTTTGTCCTCCAAAGGAACAGGACCTCAGGACTCTTGTACTCTTGGCTGCCCCATACTCATTTTTTCAGCAAATCTGGCCTGTAGGATACAACTACCTGTTGGGGGAAATGATGGGATTAAGGCAATAGATCGCTTCAGGACTGATGGGAGACTGCTTGCTTCAAAACCTTCTGACATCTAGTAAAAGGAAATGGTGTTCAGTGGTTTCCTTCCTCTGGCATTCATGTACCTACCCACTGTTCTGTTTTTCTGGTGAAGTCCTTAAGGAAGGTGGGTCCCCAGTTATGTAATAGAAGGAACAGCCTGATTGGAAGTCAGGTGACTATTTTTGATTCAGTTTTGCTGAGAAATATACTAGTAATAAAGGTCAACTGACTTAGGACCCCTGCTGATCCCAATCTATTTTGGTGAGACATCTAGCAGATTAGGGCAGAACTACCTAGAGGTATTCAAGAGGAATGATAGGATCCAGGGAATATCCTCTTCAAGTCTGATGGGAATCAGAGCTTGTGGGATTCAACCTCTCTTAGAGGAAACTTTTTCCAACTCCTGCTGTAGACTGCCCCTCTCAGATATTCTTTTTTAGGTTGGGATGACCCTAAGGAAGCCTGGTTAGAGGATCCAGGAATGTAGTAGGAATCACAGCTTGGCCTTGGTTTGGGTAATTTTTTACTCCACTTTTGTTTAGCTAAGAGCTGTCCCAGGAAGAAGGGCCAAATGACTTCAGTCTTCTGAGAGCCCTGCTTTGTCCCACCAATTTTGGAAGGAAACTCAGCGTGGGGACCACAACTGTGAATTGTAGGAAGTGTATAAGTGCACTACAAGGGCAGTGATTGGAGCAGGAGAATATCCAATACCATGTGGGATAGAAATTCGATCTCTCAGTATTCCAGTGGTCTCAGGCCTTTGGGACCCTTCTACTGTGCCTTTCTGTTTCAAAGTGGGACAGGCAGGTGGTCAAGATATGGTAAACTAAGGTGGCAAAGATATAGTGAACCAAGGGAATTGATAGGATCAGTGGGATAGCCTCCTTCAGATTTGATGGGAGTTGAGGCCTACAAGGCTTCCTAACTATCTGACCTCTATGAAGAAGAAACTTCAGAAAGTGACTATCCTTCTCCAAGATCCCCACTCATTTTTCTAAGAAATCTGACTTTTAGGACACAACCACCTATTGGACAAAGGGGAATGATGGGAAGTTCCCTTTAAGAAGAGAGTTGAGGTCAACAAGGATTGCCTCCCCTCTCTGGGACCCCCTGATATGTTCCATACCTTGTTGATAGGAATTCCTGCAGAGAGGGTGGTCAAATATCCCAAGGATCCAATCTAAAATGGCAATGGATTGGTTTTGAGGGAAGGTCTGTTCCCCTTAAAGTTTGCCGAGTTGAGTCTAGGGGAATAGAGATCAGCTGTTCTGGGAATTCTGGCACCCCCTGCTGTGCCCCATCCATTTTTCTGGAAAATCTGACCTTTAGGACACAACCACTATTGTGCCAAGGGATGATGGGAACTGGGTGATATGTCCTTTAAGGTTTGGTGGGTGTTGGAGCCTACATGGCTTCCCAACTCTGTGATACTTGATCATAGGAAACTCCACCAAATGACCTCCCTGCTCTGGGACCTTCTATGTGTTTATCCCATCCATCCTCTCCCTTTATTGACAGGAGTTCCTACAGTCAGGCTTGCTGGTAGTGACAAGGACCTAGTGGGAATGGGAGACTGAAGGGAAAGATGGGAGTCTTAGATTCTTTTTTTTTAAATTAAATTTCATTATTTTCCAATTCCATGCAAAGGTAGTTTTCAATATTCATCCATTTGCAAGTTATGAGTTCCACAATTTTCTATTACCTTTCCTTCCCTCCCACTCTCCCCTGACATTGAACAATTTGGTAAAAATTGTACATGTAACAATTGTGTTTAATATATTTTCATATTAGTCATGTTTAATATATTTCCATATTAGTCAGGTTCCATTGCTACTTTGCAATCCTCTACTGTGCCTACCTGTTCATAGTGGAGTAGACAGGTGACAATGACCTAGTGACCTAAGAGAACTGATAGGACCAGTGGGATAGTCCCCTTCAGATCTGATGAGAGTGGAGGCCTACAAGGCTTCCCAACTCTCTTGACCTCTGTGAAAGAGGAATTAGAACTAAGGGGAAATAAATAATGAAAAAAAAAAAGAAAAAGCATAAAAGAAGTTTTAAAAAGAGAACATAGTCTACTTTGCATTCAGACTTCATCATTTTTTTCTGGATGTAGAAGGCATTGTCCATAGTAGGTCTCTCAGGATTGTCCTTGATCACTGAACTGCTGAGAGGAGCTGCAACCATCATAGTTGATCACCTCACAATGTTGCTATTAATGTATGCAATGTTCTCCTGGTTCTGTTCACTTCACTTAGCATCTCATCATTCAGATTTTTCCAGGTTTTTCTGAAGTCTAGTCATTATTTTTTTACAAACAGTAGTTGTCTATCACATTCATAATACCTTAGCTTGTTCAGTCATTCCCTAATTGATGGGCATCCACTCAATTTTCAATTCTTTGTCACTATAAAAATGCTATAAATATTTTTGAATATGTGAGACTTTTTTGAGAATCTCTTTGGGATATAGACCCACTAATGGTATTGCTGGATTAAAGAAAATGCACAGTTTTATTTCCCTTTTGGCATAGTTCCAAATTATTCTCCAGAATGCTTTGATCAGTTCACAGCTCTACCAAGAGTGCATTAGAGTCCCAACATTCCCACATCCTCTCCAACAATGATAACATTCCTTTTTTGTTATCCTTGCCAATCTGATAGGATGGTACCTTAGAGTTGTTTTAGTTTTCATTTCTCTTATCAATAATGATTTGGAGAATTTTTTTCTTATGACTAGCGATATCTTTATTTCTTCATCTGAAAACTGCCTAATCATATCCTTTGACCATTTCTCAATTGGAGAATGACTTGTATTCTTATAAATTTGACTCAATTCCCTGTATATATTAGAAATGAGTCCTTTATCAGAAACACTCACTGTGAAAATCATTTCCCAGTTTTCTGCATTCCTTCTAATCTTGGCTGCATGAACTTTGTGTAAAACTTTTATAATTTAACGTAATTGCAATTTATAATGTTCTCTCATTCTTATTTGGTCATAAAGTTCTCCCCTCTATGAAACCTTGTAGGCCTCAACTCTCTTCCATAGATCTGAAAGATAATCTTTTTTGTTGTTGTTGTTTTTTTTTTTTGCAAGGCAGTGGGGTTAAGTGACTTGCCCAAAATCACACAGCTAGGTAATTATTGTATCTGAGGGAGGATTTGAACTCAGGTCCTCCTGACTGTAGGGTCAGTGCTCTAGCTACCGTGCCACCTGGCTACCCCAGATAAACATTTTCTTGTTCTCTCTGGTCTATGGTATCATCCTTTTATGTTGAAATATTGTACTCATTTTGAGCTTATTTTGGTTTAAGGTGCGAGATGTGGAAACCATAGATTCTTTAGATGTAGTGGAAGGTATTCCAGGAACAGAGGCCTGTTTTCTTCAGGTCTCTGATAACCCCTGTTGTATTCAGTTGGTTTTTGAGGAGGACTTTGGGCAAGTTGAATGTAGGGACCTAATGAGTCAATGAAACTGATGGGAAAAAAAGGAAATATCCTTGTCAAGGAAGGATATAAGGTGGGACCTTTTGCCTTTTGAGCTCTCTGAGCACTGGGGAAGCAAACAAAGGTGAAATGGCCTCAGACCTCTGGGACCTCCTGCTGTATTGTCCACAATATACCCAATTCCAAGATCCTAAAGACTCAATGTGGATCAGAGTCAGACCAGGGTTGAAGGGACTTACTCCTTCAAGTTTGGTGAGAGGTGTCCCAGAAAGAGCAGCCAACTGTCCTGGGCCCCTGGAATCCTTTTATGTCCTTCTTCTTGTGGGATAGCTAACAGGTAGGACATAACAACCCAGTGTCTGTTGGGAATGACAGTTGCAGAAGGATAGCCCCCTTCATGTGTAATAGGAATTGGCCTCCTCAGCCTTCTCACCATCAAAAGGACGGGGTGAAGATGACTCCTGGCTGCCCCATTCATTTTGGCAGAAAATCTGGCCTGTAGGATACAACTACCTATTGAACCAAGGGAAATAATAGGATCAAGGTATTAGACTCCTTCAAGACAGATGGGAATTGGACCCTGTTGGCTTCAAAATCCTCTGATATGGTAACAGGAAACTGTGTCAAATGGTTTGATACTATGGCCTACTTGTGCCTACCGACTGTTCAGTTTTTTGGGTGAGGTGCTTAAGGAAGTTAGGTTCCCAAGTATGTAATGGAAGCAACTGTCTGACTGGGATGGAAGTGGGGGGAGAGGGATATTTTGTTTCAGGTTTGCTGAGAAATATTTTATTAATAGGGGTCAGCTGACTTAGACCCCTGCTGTTCCCAACCTATTTTTTTGGGTCATCCAGCAGGTAGGAAAGAGTCAAGAGAAATGGGTCAAGAGAAATGATGGGATCAGGGACATATCCCCTTCAAGTTTAATGGAAGTCAGAACCTGCAGGATTCCCATCTCTCTGACAGGATACTGTATCAATCGCTTCCCTGAATCCTGTGACCCCACCCCCACCCCCACCCCGTGACTCCCCTCCCCCAACTATCACCTTTATGATGGGACATCCTAAGGAAGACTGGCCAGAAATCCCAGGGGCATAGTAGCTATCACAGTTTGGCTTAAGTTGAGGTACTATTTATTTCATTTTAGATTACCTAGGTGCTGTTTCAGGAAGAGGGTCCAAGTGGCTTCAGTCTTCTGAGAACCCCTGCTCTGTCCTATCTATTATGGAAGGAAATCCTGGAGTACACAGAGCAGAGTGATTGGAGCAGGAGAATATCCTACATCATATATGATAGGAGCTAGATCTCCCTTTGGCCTCTCTGTACCCCAATGGAAGGAACAAGGTTCCAATGGTACTTTGCAATCCTCTACTGTGCCTACCTGTTCATTGTGGAGTAGACAAGTGACAATGACCTAGTGATCTAAGGGGATTAATAGGATCAGTGGGATAGTCCCCTTCAGATCTGATGGGAGTGGAGGCCTACAAGGCTTCCCAACTCTCTTGACCTCTGTGAAGACCAAACTCCAGCAAATGACCACCCCTATCTGTGATCCCCACCCATTTTTTTTCTGGGAAATTAGGCTTTTAGGATAGAGCTACCTATTGAACCAAGGGAAATGATGAGAAATGGGTGATGTTCTTCTAAAGGTTGGATGGGAGTTGGGGTCTACAGGTCTTCCCAATTCTGTGATACCTGCTAATAAGAAACTCCACCAAATGGCCTCTCTTTTCTGAGACCCTCTGACCTATGTCCTCACCATTTTGACTTGTTCAGGTTCCCAAGAATCTCATGTAAAATGGCAATTTCTGGGAAAGGTCTTTTCCCTTTTAAGTTTGTTGAGTTGTGTTCAAGGTAATAGAAGCCAGCTGTCCTGGGGACTCTGGGACCCCCTATTGTGCTCCATCCAATTTGACAGGAAATAGTGGAACACTGGGATCCAACTACCCAGTGTACCAAGGGGAAAATATAGAATCTAGGGTTTTTCCTTTCTTTGGCTTTCATGTAAGGAAGAGCCCATCCTGTTCAATCTTTGCTCAGAATAGAAAAAAAGGTACTAAGTCAACTGAGATATGGGGGATCCCCTGTTGGGCCCCCATATTCCTGGCAGGAAATTGGGCATTCAGGTGAGGACTTCCTAATCAGCTATGGGGAATGATGGGATCAGAGGTAATCACAGGGTTAATCACAGAGCCCTTCTGATTTATCAACTCTCTGATATCTAGAAATGGGAAGCTGCCTAACCTCTGAGAGTCACTGCTCTGGTGTCCACTATAACCCCAACCCCACTTTGACCAGAGTTCATGAAGGCAACTATGCCAGAACCTCAGAGACCTAATGTGGATCAAAGTCAGATCAGGGCTGGAGAGACATTGCCCCTTCAAGTTTGATAAATGTAGCCAGATATCCTAGAATCCAGGGATTCCCTCTTATGTCCTTTTGGTTTTGGTGTGACATCTAGCAGGTAAGACATAACTTCCTGGTGTCTGTTTGGAGTGATGAGAAATCAGGCCTGAAGGATACAAATACCTATTGGGGAAAGAGAAATGATGGGATCAAGATGATAACTCTTTTCAGGACTAATGGAATTGAAACCCGAAGGCTTCCAATTGCTTTGAAATCTAGTAATAGGTTTCCCTTATCTGGCATACCTCTGCCTACCAACTGTTCTATTTTTTTCCAGTGAGGTCTTTAAGGAGTGTGGGTTCCCAGGTATGTAATGGAAGCAATGACCTAACAGGAATTGATGGAACTATTGTGCTTCAGGTTTGCTGAGAAATATCCTGGGAATAGGGGCCAGATGACTTGGACTCCTTGGTAAACATGCTGTTCCCAACCCATTTTGGTGGGACATATACCAGGTAGGAGAACTCCCTACCATCCAAGAGGACTGTTGGGATAACACAATTTTCTGAAAGAAAATTTCACCAGTGGCTCCCCCTCCCCGGGATCCTTGCTATGGGATGCCCCCTCCTAGACCATCTCCTTTTTAGTGGGATGACCCTAAGGAAGGCTGGCCAGAGGTCCCAGGGATCTAATAGGAATTACAGCCTGACCTGGGTTGGGGTATCATTTACTACATTTTAGATTAGTTAAGAGCTGTCCCAGGAAGAGGATCCAAGTGACTTCAGGCCTCTGAGAACCCCAGCTCTGTCCCAGACATTGTGGAAGGAAATTTAGCACTGGATGCAACTCTGGATTGGTTCAAGGGCAAAAGTGAAAGTGGGAGAATATCCCACATCATGTGTGATGGGAGTTAGATCTCTCCTTGACCTCTCTGTGCTTCTGTGGAAGGAAAAAGGTCCCAGTAGTCACAGGCCTTTGGGACCCCCCTGAATGTGCCTACCTGTTTTTAATGGGGCAGGTTGGTGATACTGACCTAGTGAACTAAGGGAATTGATGGGTTCCCCTCCAGTTTTTTTTTTTTTTTTGAAAATCAAATGGGTTTAAGTGGCTTGCCCAAGGCCACACAGCTAGGTAATTATTTAGTGTTTGAGACCGGATTTGAACCCAGGTACTCCTGACTCCAGGGCCAGTGCTGTATCCACTGCGCCACCTAGCTGCCCCTCCCCTTCATATTTGATGGGAGTTGAGGCTTATCAAGTTTCCCAACTCTCTTACCTCTATGAAGACGAAACTCCAGCAAATGGCCAGCCCTCTCTGGAATATCCCGCCCATTTTTATGAGAAATCTGGCTTTTAGGATACAACCATCTACTGGACCAAGGAAGATGATAGGAAATGGGAAATTTTTTCCTTAAGGTTGGTTGGGAGTTGAGGCCTACAAGGTTTCCCAACTCTGTGATACCTGCTAATAAGAAATGCCATCAAATGGCCTCCCCTCTCTGGGACTCCCTGACCTATGACCCCTCCATTTTGAACGGACTTCCTGCAGAGAGGTTGATCTTATATCCCAAGGATCTAATCTAAAATGGCAATAGATCAATTTGGGGAGAGGGTCTTTTCCCCTTTACATTTGCTGAGTTGTGTCCAAGATAACAGAACACAGCTGTTCTGGGAACTCCTGCTGTGCTCCATCCATCCAATGTGGCAACAGATGGGGGGAGGACTAGAATATAAGTACCCAGTGGACCAAGGAGAACTATAGGATCTATGGTTTTTCCCTTCTTTGCCTTTCTTTTTTTTAAATTTATTTTTTATTAAAGATACTATTTGAGTTTTACAATTTTCCCCCCAACCTTACTTCACTCCCCCCACCCTACCCCATGGAAAGCAGTCTGTCAGTCTTTACTTTGTTTCCATGGTATACATTGATCCAAATTGAGTGTGATGAGAGAGAAATCATATCTTTAAGGAAGAAACATAAAGTATAAGAGATAGGAAGATCAGATAATAAGATATCAGGTTTTTTTTCTAAATTAAAGGGAATAGTCCTGGAACTTTGTTCAAACTCCACAGCTCTTTGTCTGGATACAGATGGCACTCTTCTTTGCAGACAGCCCAAAATTGTTCCTGATTGTTACACTGATGCAATGAGCGAATCCTTCAAGGCTGATCATCACTCCCATGTTGCTGTTAGGGTATACAGTGTTTTTCTGGTTCTGCTCATCTCACTCAGTATCAGTTCATGCAAATCCCTCCAGGCTTCCCTGAATTCCCATCCCTCCTGGTTTCTAATAGAACTATAGTGTTCCATCACATACATGTACCACAGTTTGCTAAGCCATTCCCCAATTGAAGGACATTTACTTGATTTCCAATTCTTTGCCACCACAAACAGGGCTGCTATAAATATTTTTGTACAAGTAATGTTTTTACCCTTTTTCATCATCTCTTCAGGCTATAGACCCAGTAGTGGTATTGCTGGGTCAAAGGGTATGCACGTTTTTGTTGCCTTTTGGACATAGTTCCAAATAGCTTTCCAGAAAGGTTGGATGAGTTCACAGCTCCACCAACATTGTAATAGTGTTGCAGATTTCCCACAACCCTTCCAACAATGATCATTATCCTTTCTGGTCATATTGGCCAGTCTGAGAGGTGTGAGGTGGTACCTCAGAGAAGCTTTAATTTGCATTTCTCTAATAATTAATGATTTAGAACATTTTTTCATATGGCTATGGATTGCTTTGATCTCCTCATCTGTAAATTGCCTTTGCATATCCTTTGACCATTTGTCAATTGGGGAATGACTTTTTGTTTTAAAGATATGACTCAGTTCTCTGTATATTTTAGAAATGAGTCCTTTGTCAGAATCATTAGTTGTAAAGATTGTTTCCCAATTTACTACATTTCTTTTGATCTTGGTTACAGTGGTTTTATCTGTGCAAAAGCTTTTGAATTTAATGTAATCAAAATCATCTAAATGGTTTTTGGTGATGTTCTCCAACTCTTCCCTAGTCATAAACTGCTCCCCTTTCCATAGATCTGACAGGTAAACTAGTCCTTGATCTTATAATTTGCTTATAGTATTGTTTTTTATGTCTATGTCCTGTAACCATTTGGATGTTATCTTGGTAAAGGGTGTGAGGTGTTGGTCTAATCTAAGTTTCTTCCATACTAACTTCCAATTATCCCAGCAGTTTTTATCAAAGAGGGAGGTTTTATCCCAATGGCTGCACTCTTTGGGTTATTCAAACAGCAGATTACTATAATCATCTCCTGTTTTTGCACCTAGTCTTTTCTACTGGTCCACAACTCTATTTCTTAGCCAATACCAAACAGTTTTGATGACTGATGCTTTATAATATAATTTTAGATCAAGTACGGCTAAGCCACCTTCTTTTGCACTTTTTTTTTCATTAAGCTCCTGGAAATTCTTGACTTTTTATTTCTCCATATGAATTTACTTACAATTTTTTCTAACTCATTAAAGTAATTTTTTGGAATTTTGATTGGTAGGGCACTAAACAGGTAGATTACTTTTGGTAGAATTGTCATTTTTATTATACTATCTCTACCTATCCAAGACAGTTGATATTTGCCCAGTTATTTAAATCTGATTTAATGTGTGTGAGAAGTGTTTTATAATTGTTTTCAAAAAGTTTCTGAGTCTGTCTTGGCAAATAGACTCCCAAGTATTTTATCCTTCTTTGTCTTTCATGTAAAGAAGAGCTCATCTTGTTCTATCTTAGAACAAAAGAAGTACTAAGCTACCTGATATGTTGGGGACCCCCTATTGGGCCCTCTCTCCTCCTGGAAGGAAATTGGTTTTTCAGGTGAGGATTGCCTAGTCAGCCATGGGGAATGATGGGATCAGGGTGATATCCTCCCCTTCAGGGGCAATCGTAGTTAGAGCCCTTCTGATTTACCAGCTCTCTGACCTCTAGAAATGGGAAACTACCTTGCCTCTGAGACCTGTTGCCATGGTGTCCACTCTACCCCCCAACCACACTTTGGCCAGAGTTCATGAAGGCAGGTTGTACCAGAATTCCAGAGAGTTATCGTGGATTAAAGTAAAATGAGGTTTGGAGGGACATTGCCTCTTCAATTTTGATGACAGCAACGAGATGTCCTGGGGCCGCTGGAATCCCTATTATATCCTTCTGATTCTAGTGGAACATCTAGCAGGTAGGACATAACTATCTGGTATCTATTGGGAATGATGGGAGCAGAAGTATATCTCCCTTCAGGTTGGATGGGAGTTGGGCCTCTTGGCCTTCTGGCCTCCAAAGGAACATGCTGATGACTCTGGTACTGTTGACTGCCCCTCACCCATTTTATCAGGAAAACTGTCCTGTAAGATAACTACCTATTGAATCAAGGGAAATGATGGGATCAAGGTGATAGACCCCTTCAGAACTGATTTGAATTGGAGCCAGCTGGCTTCAAAACTCTCTGGCATCTAGTAACAGTAAACTGTGCCCAATGTTTTCTCTCCTCTGGCATACCTATACTATTAACTGTTCTGTTTTTGCCATGAGGTCCTAAAGGAATGTGGGTCCCCAGATATGTAATAGAAAGAACAACCTGACAGGAATTGGGGGGAACTTTTTTGCTTTAGGTTTGTTGAGAAATATCCTGGGAATAGGGGTCATCTGACTTAGGCCCTCTGATACTCCTGCTGTTCCCCCACCCATTTTGATGTGAAATCCAGCAGCAGGAGAGAACTACCTACAGTTCAAGGGGAATGATGTGATAACAGAAAATTCTCTTTCAGCTTTTTTTTTACAAGACAATAGAATTAAATGACTTGCTCAAAGGGGCTGCTAGGTGGCGCAGTGGATAGAGCACTGGCCCTGGAGTCACAAGTACCTGAGTTCAAATCCAACCTCAGGAAGTGGCTAGGTGGCACAGTGAATAGAGCACCGGCCTTGGAGTCAGGAGTACCTGGGTTCAAATTCGACCTCAGACACTTAATAATTACATAGCTGTGTGGCCTTGGGCAAGCCACTTAACCCCATTGCCTTGCAAAAACTAAAAACAACCCCAAAACAAATGACTTGCTCAAAGTCACGCAGCTAGTGTCTGAGTACAGATTTGAACTCAGGTCCTCCTGATTCCAGTGATAGTGCTTTATCCACTGTGCCACCTAGCTGCCCCCTCTCCTTCAACTTTGATGGGAATTACTGCCAAAAAGAATTTCCAGTTCTCTGACAGGAGACTTCACCAATGTTTTCCTTCAACCTTGTGACCTCTGCCCTCCCTTTGACTAATGCCTTTTTGGTAGCATGTCCCTACGGAAGGCTGACTAGAGGTCCCAGGGGTGTAGTGGGAATCACAGCCTGTCCTGGGTTGGGGTACTATTTATTTCACTTTAGATTAGCTAAGAGTTGTCCCAGGAAGAGGGGACACAAGTGGTTTCAGGCTTCCGAGAACCTCTGCCCTGTCCCAGCTGTTATGAAAAGAAATTATGCACGAGGGACATAAGGATGGATTGATTCAAGGACACTGATGGGAGCAGGAGAATATCCCACACCATGTGTTATGGGAATTAGATCTCTTCTTGACCTCTCGGGATTCCAGTGGAAAGAACAAGGAGGTCCCAGTGGTCTCAGGCCTTTGTGACCCCCTACTGTGTGTACCTGTTTTTAGTGGGGAAAGCAGGTGGCAATGACCTATTGAACTAGGGTATTGATGGGATCTGTGGGATAGCCCATTCAGATTTAATTGGAGTTGAAGCCTACAAAGATGCCACACTATAACCTCTATTAAGAAGAAACTCAATCAAATAGTATACCTCTCTGGAATGCTCCACGCATTTTTCTGGGAAATCTGGCTTTTAGGAAACAACTCACCTATTGGATCATGGGAAGTGATGGAACTGGGGATGTTCCCCTTAAGGTTGGATAGGAGTTTTGGCCTATAAGGCTCCCCATCTCTGTGATATCTGGTCATAGGATTCTTCACCAAATGTCCTACGCTCTCCAGACATCCCTGACCTATATCTCCATCATTTTGATGAGTTTCTACAGATAGGTTGGCTTTGTGTCCCAAGGATCTAATCAGGATGACAATGAATCTGTTTTGGGGAAGGTCTTTTTCCTCTAAGTTTGCTGAGTTGTGTCTAGGGTTACAGAACCCAGCTATCCTGAGAATTCTGGGAATCCCTGCTGTGCTCCATCTAATGTGACAACAAATGGGGGAGCACTAGAATACAAATATACAGTGGACCAAGGGGAAAATATGGTTTCTAGGGGTTTTCCCTTCTTTCATTTTCATGTTAAGGAGTAGTTCATCCTGTCAATCAGAGTAAAAGAAGAGGTATTAAGCCAGTTGAGATGAGGGGAACCTCCTACTAGGCCCCTTCTCCTTTTGGAAGGAAATTGGACATTCAAATAACTACTACCTAGTCAGCCATAGGAAATGATGTGATCAGGGGGATGTACCCCCTTTGGGCCTGATGGCAGTTGGAGTCCTTTGGGTTTACCAACTCTCTGACCTCTTGTAATGTGAAACTGCCTTGCCTCTGAGGCCCTTTGCCGTGATGTCCCCTCACACCTCCAACCCTACTTTGGTCATAGTTCATGAAGGCAGATATGCCAGACTCCCAGAGACCTAATGTGGATCAAAGTCAGACCAGGGCTGGAATTACTTTCTACCTTCAAGTTTGATGAGAGCAACCAGAGGTCCTGGGACCCTTGGTATCCCCTATTATGTCCTGAATCTGGGAGAAAATCTGGCAGGTTGGTAACTACCTGGTATCTGTTAGGAATGATGGTTGTAGGGGGATATCCTCCTTCAGATATAATGGGATTGGACCCCTCAGCCTTCTGGCCAAATAAAAAATAATAAAGTGATGATGACTAAGGACTCTGGGATTCCCTGCTGACCTCAACCAATTCTTCTTTGCAGAAAATAATGTTTTATTTATTTATTTTTCTAATTACAGGCAATAGTAGTTTTCAATAATCATCTTTTGCTAGGTTTTGAGTTTTACATTTTCTCCTTTCCTCCCCTCTTCCCTCCACAGAAAGCAATCTAAAATAGGTTATACATGTATAGTTAATGCAGATCCATATTAGTCATGTTGTGAAAGAAGAATCAAATTGAAATGGAAAAAACACTGGGGAGAAAAAAGTAATACCTAACACAACTTTTAAAAAAGTGAAGATAAAATAAGCTTTGGTCTGCATTTAAACTCCATACCATCACAAGTCTTTTAGAATTGTCTTTGATTACTGTATTACTTAAATGAGCAAGTCCATCACAGTTGATCATCACGCAGTGTTGCTGTTGGTGTGTACAATGTTCTGGTTCTGCTTACCTCACTCAGCAACAGTTCATGCAAGTCTTTCCAGGCTATTCTGAAGTCCCATACTTTGTGATTTCTTATAGAACAATAGTTCATTTACCACAGTTTGTTCAGTCATTTCACAACTGATGGGCATCCCCTCAATTTTCAATTCCTTGCCACTGCATAAAGAGCTGCTATAAGTATTTTTGTATATATGAGTTTTTTGCCCTTTTTCGTGATCTCCTTGGGATATAGCGGTCTTGCTGGTTCAAAGGGTGATGATGATGAGGTTTGTTCTTCATTCTTGAAGAAGACTATGATATCAGGGAGGTGATACCATGACAAGTACATGGATTTGAGTGAGGGGGGTATTGTGCTAGATCACTGGCCTCATTTTCTCCTCCAGAATCAACTCTCTGACCTCTAGTAATGGAAAACTGCCTTGCCTCTGAGACCCCCTGCTGTTGTGTTCACCATACCTCCCCCAACCCCACTTTGACCAGAGTTCATGAAAACAGGTGTATCTTTGCCCTTTCAAGTTTGATAGAGCAGCCAACTCTCCTGGGCTCCTGAGATCCCCTATTATGTCCTTCTGATTCTGCTGGGACATCTATCAGGTAAGACCTAACTACCACATGTCTGTTGGTAATGATGGGTTCAAGGGGATATCCCCCCTTCAGGTATGATGACAGAACCCTTAGGATTTGCCAACTCTCTAACTTCTAATAATGTGAAACTGCCTTGCCTCTGAGATTCCCTGCTATTACATTCACCACATTCTCTCCAACCCCAACTAACCCCACTTTGGCCAGAATTATTGAAAGCAGATGTGCCAGAATCCCCTGGACCTAATTGGACTAGAGTTGGAGTGACTTTGCCCCTTCAAGTTTGATGAGAGCAAGCAGCTATCCTGGGGCCCCTGGGATCCCCTATTGTATCCTTCTGATTCTGGTGGGACATCTATCAGGTAGAACAAAACTACTTAGTGTTTTTTGGAATGATGGGATAAGGAGGATATTCCCCTTCAGGTGTAATGGGACTTGGGAGGCCTTCTGACCTCCAAAGTAACAGGGTGAAGACCTCAGCACTTTCGTACTCTTGAGTGCCCTCCATCCATTTTGGCAGGAAATCTGACCTGTAGGATACAATTCCCTATTGGGCTAAGGAAAATCATAAGATCAAGGCAATAGACCCCTTTGGATTTATGTGAATTGGACCCTGCTGCCTTTAAAACCATCTGACATCTAGTAGCAGGAAACTGTGTCCATTGGTTTGATACTGTAGCATACCTTTACCGATTTTGGTTTTTGGGGTGAAGTGCTTAAGGAAGGTGGGTTCCTAGGTATGTAATAGAAGGAACAGTTCGGACTGAAATTGGAGGGACATGTTTGCTGAGAAATTTCCTAGTAATAGGGATCAGATGACTTGGTCCCACTAGTACCCCTGCTGTTACCCACCTATTTTGTTGAGACATTGAGTAGGTAGGAAAGAACTATCTACTAACCAAGAGGAATGATGGGATCAGAGTAATATACCCTTCAAGTTTGAGGGAATCAAAGCCTGCAGACTTCCCACCTCTCTGATAGGAAACTGTGCCAATAGCTTCCCTCTACTTCATGACCCCTACTGTGTGCCCCCCTCCCTAAGGAAGGCTGGTCAGAGGTCCAAGAGAAATAGTAGGAATCACAGCCTAGCTCGGGTTTGGGTACTACTTATTCTTCCTTAGATTAGCTAAGAACTGTCCCAGGAAGAGGGACCTAATGGCTTCAATCCTCTAAAAACCCCTGCTGTGCCCTAGCCATTATGAAAGGAAATTCAGCATGGGAGACACAACTTTGGGTTGGTTCAAGGGCAATGATGGGAGCAGGAGAATATCGCATACCATGTGTGACTGGAGTTAGATCTCTTGGCTTCTTAGGGCTTCAGTGGTAGGAACAAGCTCTCAGTGGTCTCAGACCTTTGTGACCCCCTACTGTGCCTACCTGTTTTTAGTGATGCAGGAAGGTGACAATGACCTAGGGAAATAAGGGAATTGATAGGATCAGTGGAATAGTCCCCTTCAGTTTTTTTCTTTTTAAAATTTATTTATTTATTTATTTTAATTTTGGAAATGGTTTTATTTATTTTGAATTTTACAATTTTCCCCCCAATCTTGCTTCTCTCCCCCATCCCCCATAGAAGGCAGTTTGTTAGTCCTTTCATTGTTCCCATAGTATGCATTGATATAAGTTGAATGTGATGAGAAAGAAATCATATCCTTAAGGAAGAAACACATAGTATGAGATATAGCAGAATTACATAATAAGACAACATTTTTAAGAATTAAAGGTAATAGGGGGCAGCTAGGTGGCACAGTGGATAGAGCATCAGCCATGGAGTCAGGAGTCCCTGAGTTCAAATTCAGCCTCAGACACTTTTTTTTAGGTTTTTGCAAGGCAAATGGGGTTAAGTGGCTTGCCCAAGGCCACACAGCTAGGTAATTATTAAGTGTCTGAGGCCAGATTTGAACTCAGGGACTCCTGACTCCAGGGCCGTTGCTCTATCCACTGCACCATCTAGCTGCCCCTAGCCTCAGATACTTAATAATTACTTAGCTGTGTGGCCTTGGGCAAGTCACTTAACCTCACTGCCTTGAAAAAACTAAGAAAAAAAATTAAAGGTAATAGTCTTTGGTCTTTGTTCAAACTCCACAATTCTTTCTTAGGATACAGATGGCATTCTCCATTGCAGATATCCCAAAATTGTGCCTGATTGTTGCCCTGTTGGTTTGAGCAAGTCAATTGACAAATGGTCAAAGGTTATGCAAAGGCAATTAGAGGAAATCAAAGTAATCCATGGTCATGTGAAAATTGCTCTAAATCACTATTAGAGAAATGCAAATTAAAACATCTCTGAGGTACCACCTCACTCCTCCTCAGACTGGCCAATATGATCAGAAAGGGCAATGGTCAATGTTGGAAGGGATGGAGGAAATCTGGGAACACTAATACATTGTTGATGGAGCTGTGAACTCATCCAACCTTTCTGGAGAGTAATTTGGAATTATGTCCAAAAGGCAACAAAAATGTGAATACCCTTTGATCCAGCAATACCACTACTGGGTATATACCCTGAAGAGATGATTTAAAAAGGTAAAACCATCACTTGTACAAAAATGTTCATAGCAGCTCTGTTTGTGGTTGCAAAGAAATGTAAACTCAGGGAATATCCATCAATTGGGGTATGGCTAAACAATATGTGATGGAACATTATTGTTCTATTAGAAACCAGGAGGGATGGGAATTCTGGGAAGCCTGGAAGGATTTGCATGAACTGATGCTGAGCAAGATGAACAGAACCAGAAGCTCCTTTCAGATTTGATGGGAATTGAGGCCCACAAATCTTCCCAGCTATCTAACCTCTAGTAAGAAGAAATTGGAGCAAATGGCCAATCCTTTCTAGGATCCCTAACTGTGCCCCACCCTTTTTTTCCTGGAAACCTGACTTTTAGAATGCAACCACCTAGAGGACCAGGGGAAATGAAGGGGAACTGGAGGATATTCCCCTTAAGGTTAGATGAGCAGTAAGGACTACAAGACTTCTCAACTCTGTGACACCTTGTCATAGGAAATTCTACCAAATGGCCTCTCTTCTCTGGGACCCCCGATGTGTGTTCACACCATTTTGACTAGAGTCCCTGCAGACAAGCTGACCAAATGTCTCAAGGATCTAATCTAAAATGGCAATGGAACAATTTGGGGAAAGGTCTTTTTCCCTTAAGGTTTGCTGAATTGAGTCCAAGAGAGCAGAGACCAGCTGTCCTGGAGACTCTGGGACCCCCGACTGTGTGCCTCCCCTATTTTGCTGGGAATCTGACCTTTAATATACAACCACTTATTGGGCTAAGGGAAATGATGGGAACTGGGGCATATTCCTTTCTGCTTTGATGGGAGTTGGGGCCTACAAAGTTTCTCAACTTTGTGACACTAGGGTCATAGGAAACTCCACCAAATTGCCTACCCCTTCTGGTACTCTCTTCTATGTGTCTATCGTACCCCTTCCTTTTATTGGCAGGAGTTCCTAGTCAGGCTGACTAGTATAATAATGTTGTCATTCATTTTCCAAGAAGAGCATGACATCAGGGAGGTGATGCCATGACATTCACGTAGATTGGATTTGAATGAGGGGTACTGTGCTAAATCCCCCAGTCTCACTTTCTCCTCCGGAGTCATCTGGGTCCAGTGACCAGATATGAATCAGGATGATTGGAGACGGTCCTAGATGCGAGACAATCAGGGTTAAGTGACTTACCCAATGTCACATAACTAGTAAGTGGCAAGTGTCTAAGGTCGGAATCAAACTCCTTCCTCCTGAATCCAAGGTCAGTGCTCTATCTGTTGTGCCACTCAATTGCCCTACTGCATATACTATCAGACTCAATCAATATGTAGACTTGTTTTATTGAACTTTTCTCCCTTTTAGTTAAAAACTCTTTGAGATAAAGGAAGGGGAAAGTGAGTGATGTATTTGGAAATGAAGGCAATAGCAAAATAAAAGCTATCAATGAAAAATTCTTTCACAGAAGCACCTAGTTCCTGAGTTGACCCAGTCCAACCTCTCTCACCATGGAGGAATTCCTTCCTCAACATATTTGTTGATCACTGACTGAAAATTTCTCCCCACCGCTTTTTTTTAAAGATTGTATTCTGAATTTTACAATTTTTCCCCTAATCTTGGTTCCCTCCCCCTACCCCCCCCACAGAAGGCAGTCTGTTAGTCTTTACATTGTTTCCATGATATACAATGATCTAAATTGAATGTGATGAGAGAGAAATCATATACTTAAGGAAGAAACATGAAGTATAAGAGATAGCAAAATTATATAATAAGATAATAGTATTTTTTTAAAAACAATTAAAGGTAATAGTCTTTGGTCTTTGTTCAAACTCCACAATTCTTTCTCTGGATACAGATGGTATTCTCCATTTCAGACAGCCCCAAATTGTCCCTGGCTGTTGCATTGATGGAATGAGCAAGTCCATCAAGGTTGATCATTGCCCCCATGTTGCTATTAAGGGGTACAGTGTTTTTCTGGTTCTGCTCATCTCACTCAGCATCAGTTCCTGCAAATCCCTCCAGGCTTCCCTGAATTCCCATCCCTCCTGGTTTCTAATAGAACAATAGTGTTCCATGACATACATATACCACAGTTTGCTAAGCCATTCCCCAATTGAAGGACATTTACTTAATTTCCAATTCTTTGCCACCACAAACAGGGCTGCTGTGGATATTTTTGTACAAATGATATTTTTACCCTTTTTCATAATCTCTTCAGGGTATAGACCCAGTAATGGTATTTCTGGGTCAAAGAGTATGCACATTTTTGACTGAACATTTCTAAGAATGGGGTGATTCCCTAACAAGATATTCCTTCAATTTTTATTAAGTTTAAATCTGTCTCCTTTTAAGTCCCATGCATTGGTCATACTTTCCTTGACTGGAACTATGTAGATTAAATTCATTGCCCTGTCTAAATGTTGAGTCTTTAAATATTTTAATACTTTTAATACTTTAATACTAATACTAATACTTTTGATACTTTAATACTTAAATATTTACTTTTACTGAATTTTCTATTCTACAGATGATACATTCCCAATGGCTTCCTTCCATCCTGAAAAAGTTTTGAGCTTTCTCATCATTCTTATCATCTTTTCCTCTAAAAATGTGATATTTTTATCCTGCAATACCACTACTAGGTCTATACCACAAAGAGGTCATAAGAGGGGGGGGAAGACCCACATAAAAATATTTATAGAATTTCTTTTTATAGTTGCAAAGAATTGGAAATTGAGGGGATGCTCATCTATTGGGGATTGGATGAATAAGTTATGGTATATTAATGTGATGGAACACTATTGTCATATAAGAAATTATGAGCTGGGTGGACTTTAGAAAAGCCTGGAAAGACTTGCCTTGATGAATTGATGCTGAATGAAATGAGCAGAATCAGGAGAACATTGTACACATTAACAACCAATGTGTAATGATCAACTGTGATTGACTTAGCTCCTCTCTGCAGTTCAATGATTAAAAGCAATCCTGAAAGGCTTGTGATGGAAATTGTCGTCCACATCAAGAGAAAAAAAAATTGTCTGAATGCTAACCCAGCATACTATTTTCACTTTTTAAAACTTGTTTTTTTTTGTTTTTTTCTCTTTTTTTTTAACTTTTAGTTCTGATTCTTTCACAACATGACTAGCCTGTAAATATGTTAAACATGATTTACATGTATAACCTATACAAGATTACTTGCTGTCATATGGAGGGAGTAGGAAAGGGAAGGTGGTAGAAAAAGTGGACCTCAAAAGCTTACAAAAAAGGTGAATATTGAAAACAATCTTTGCATGTGATTGGAAAAAATAAAATAATATTTGAAAAATGTGATGCCAAAAAATGGATACAAGATTCTAGGTGTTGTCTAACCAGTGCAGAGAAAATTTAGTTCCCCTCAGGTGGATACCACTTTATTGATGCAGACTAAGGTTACTTAGGTTTAAGGTTTTTGTCATTGTTCTTTTTTCCCTCCTCCCCCCCCCCCCCCCCGCCCAGTCTCATGGATGAATTGCAGTAAGCTTACAGTCAACTAAAGTTCCCCAAGTCTTCTGCACATGAAATGTTAAGTCTAGTCTATCCCCATCCTGTACTTTCATGGTGTTTTTTTTAACTTGTGCTCAACTTAATAATAATAATAATAATAATAATAACACTTATAATAATAATAGCACCAATAATAGTAACATAATAATAATACTTGTTAAATTTTAGCTTGATTTTCATAATGATTCTTAATTAGGAAAGAGTTAGGGACATAGCCCTGTGCTAAAGGCATTTAAAATCTCAAAGTCTAAATGCATGTTGTTAGACAACCTTTATTTTTATTTGCTTTTTCTTCTCCTTAATATCTCCAAATGTCTGAGAATTCATTTCATTCCTAATGACATTTAAGTCCTATCAAAGGATGTCCTGTATCTTAGCATCCAAATTTCTTCTCCAGTTCTCCTTCCCATTCTATCTTTCCAGAGTCATGGCATCACTTCCCTGATGTCATGGTCTTCTTTGAGAATGAAGGACAAAGAACAACAGCCTATCTATACTCCAAGAAAAAAAAAATTCAGAAAGCTATTTCCTTTAACCACTGAATGCTACACCATAGGATCATAAACTTAGAATTGAAAGAGACCTTTGGTGACAAGGGTTTAGTGGTACTGGAAGCCTGAAGGGGATGATGGGAAACATGGACTTTTTTAAGAATTTAATTTACTTTTTTTCAATTACATGTAAAGGCAGTTTTCAGCATTCATCTATTTGCAAGTTCATGAGTTCCACAATTTTATACCACCCTCCCTTTCCTCCTCCCTTACCATGATGTTGAACAATCTAGTAAAAGTTGTACATGTGCCATCCTGTTGAACATATTTCCATATTAGTGTATTATGAAAGATCAATTAGGATTGAGGGGAAATAAATAGTGAGGAAGAAAGAAAAAATATTTTAAAAATTTAAAAAGTGAACATAGTATACTTTTCTCTGTATTCAGACTCCTTAGTATTTTTTTTGTTTGTTTTTTCTTTATGTGGATGTCATTTTCCATAACAGGTCTCTCAGTGTTGTCTTTGATCACTGAACTGCTGGAATGAGCTGTGTCCATCATAGTTGATCATCACACAGTGTTACTGTTAATGTGCACAATGTTTTCGTGGTTCTCACACTTCACTTGGCGTCAGTTCATGTTAATCTTTCCAGGCTTTTCTAAAGTCAGGTCGCTTATGATTTCTTATAGAAGAATTACATTCATATACCATAACTTGTTCAGCCATACCCCAGTGGATGGGCATCCCCTTAATTGCCACTACAAAATTCTTTGCCACTACAGTGAGTTGCTATAAATATTTTCAACATGTGTGTCTTTTCCCCTTTTCTGATCTCTTTGAAAAATAGATCTAGTGGTAATATTGCTGAATCAAAGGATATGCATAGTTTTATTGCCCTTTGTACATAATTCCAATTTGTTCTCCAGAATGCTTGGATCAGTTCACAACTCCAGCAACAATGTATCAGTGTCCCAGTTTTCTCACATCCTCCCCAACATCAATTATTTCCATTTTTGTCATCTTAATCAATCTTATAGGTGTGAGATGGTACTCAGACTTGTTTTAATTTTCATTTCTCTAAGCAATAAATGATTTAGAACATTTTTCATATGACTATAGATATCTTTAATTTATTCATCTGAAAACTGCCTGTTAATGTCCTTTGACCATTTATCAGTTGAAAAATGACTTATATTCTTTTTTTAGTTCTTGCAAGGCAATGGGGTTAAGTGGCTTGCCCAAGGCCACACAGCTAGGTAATTATTAAGTGTCTGAGACTGGATTTGAACTCAGGTCCTCCTGACTCCAGGGCCGGTGCTCTATCCACTGTGCCACCTAGCTGCCCCAAATGACTTATAATCTTATGAATTTTTCTCAGTTCTCTATTTATTTGAGAAATTAGTCCTTTATAAGAAAAACTGACTGTGAAAATTGTTTTCTAGCTTTTTGCATTCCTTCTAGTCTTGGCTGCATTGGTTCTGACTATGAAAAAACCTTTTAATTTAATGTAGTTGAAATTATTCATTTTGTAAGAGTTCATAGCTATTTGATGAAGCTACTTTTATGTCTGGTCTCTCCAAAGTTCATCACCTTTTTTCCAACCATTACAAAGCTCCTGCCTTTTGATATATCAGAAATGACTTGATTTGTCTTTCTCTTTTGTTGTCTGTTCATTGATTTGAAGGATACCTTATTCTTCTTCACTATTTTGAACTGATGGGAATCCAGGATAGTGAGGGATTGAGTGGCACTGTGGTAATAATGGAAAACATATTGAACTGGCTATCAGGAGACTCCTAGGCTCAGATCCTGTCTCATATTATGGTGACTATGGGTAAGTCACTTTGAGACTCAATTTCCTCTTCTGTGAAATGAGAATGATCCTTTCAGTAGTACCAGTCTCACAAAATCAATGAGGTTCTATTGAGACAACATAGGTAAATTTCTTAGATAACTTTGAAGGGTTATATAAATATCAGCTGTTATTATTATTAGACTGTAAACCACGGTCATATAAGGACCAGGTGAAGGAACTGAAGGATTTAGCCTAGAGAAGTCTATGGAGTCATGATAATTATCTTCAAATATCTTAAAAACAGGACACTCCGTCTCTCAGCTCCAGGCATTTTCTCTAGTCTTCCCCACACTTGGAATATTCTGCCTCTTTATCTCCATCTGCTGGCTTCCTTCAAATCTCAATCAAATCCCCTCTTCTACAGGAAGCCTTTCCTAATTCCTCTTCATTCTGGTTGGTGACTTTGCTCTCTTAATTGTTTCCTATTTATCCTGTCTATAGCATGTATGCACAAATTTCTTTGGTTGTTGTCTTCCCGATTGGACTGTAAGCTCCTTGAGGATAGGGACTATCTTTTGGCTTGTTTTTTAAAGCCCAGCACTTTGCACATAGTAGATGTTTCAGTGTTTATTGGACTAAGTGACTATTTGATGGAGAAGAAGAGTTCAATTTTCTTCTTCTTCCCAGAGGGAAGAAATAGGACCAGTAGAGAAACAGATTTTGGCTAAATTTAAAGAAAGAACATCCTAATAGTTACAGTTAACTGGGAATTTGTTGGGTTGCCTTATGAGGTAATGAACTCCCGGTCCCCATTAGTGTTCAAATAGAAAGTGGGTGACCACTTGTTTGGGATATTGTAGAAGATATTAATGCTACTGGGGGGGGTGATTTGAGTTAAAGTGCAGGACTTATAAAAGTTCCTTTCTGATCTTCAGAGCCTGTTTTTCTGGGATTTTGTGAGTCATAATTAGACAGATTTTTTAGGCAAATGAAAGAAAATAGACATGAATAAATTAATTCAATTCACCAAGAACCTATTAACTGACTACTCTGTGTTAGGTACTGGGGATTCCAAGACAGAAATGAAATAGCTCCTGCCTTCAAGTTGCTAATACTCTCCTGAATGATGTAACATTTAAGGAGATTTGCTAATCTAAAGTTATTAAAGGAAGGAGGGAGAACTATAAACTGTAGGAGTCAGGAAAGGCATCTCAAAAAGGATTGAACCTTGAAGCCTGTGACAATAGGCCTATGAAACAGTAGCCATACTGCAGAGGGCTTGAAAAACTGGGCTGAGGGTTGATTTTGTCTTGGAAAACCACTGAAGATACATAGGCACACACACTTCTTCCTTTCATTTCCATTTTGCTGGACAGATGGAGGAGTGGAGTTTCCTTAGGGTACTTGGTCAGATGCAGGACAAGGTATTTCTGTACACAAGATGGCTGCATCACTTAGCCACCAAATGACCCCTAGACCTAGAAATGGAGGGACTCTTAGGAACCATCTAACCTAAACTTTTTCTTTTCTAGAAATAAATGAAAAAGCCAAGGTACAGAGAAGGGAAATCCCTTGATCGAGGTTACACTGGTAGGAACGTAGCAGTGCCCAGAATTTGAACCCAGGACCTCCAAATCCCAATTCATTGCCTTGCCTAGCTGTAAACCTGACTAAATCACTTGCATTTTGCAAGTGCACTTGCAGTTTAGATTCAGTTGAGGCACCTAGGTGAATACTCTGTACAAGTTTTAGGGGGGGGGGTGTTTCCTCTGTCCTAGGAAAACTGCAATAACATCAGGGCCAAAAGGAACTGATGCAAATTGAGAGAGAAAACCTAGAAAAGTAGTGCCAAGATTTAAATTCCCAACCCCACCCAATTGTGTTCCTTTCTTCCCTACCTTCCCTTCCTTAGTGGCTATTTGCTTTCCAGGAAGCAGCAGAATTGTTAGTTGTAAAGTTTAGCAAACTAAAGGAGAGGAAAGGAAATAGGTAAGACCTAATTCTATATCGTCCCTCATTCCACATTGCTCTAATTAGAAATAATTCCAAATCTGTGTATGCTATTTAAGTGAGATCTTGTTCTAGAATCAAAGAAGGAAACTCATTCTCTTCTTTCAGGGCCCTTATCCTAACCAACATTTCCTCAATTAATCAAGGCTATGAATATGACAGCAGGAAAGGCTTTGGGGAAAAAAACAAATTTTTCCTCTTTTAAAACTGATTCCTTTGGGTTTTACAAGATCTTCATTTCCAAAATTATGAGTGCCCTACACATCCTTTATAACATCCTTTATAACAAAAGAAAAGACAGAGAAAAAACTTAGTTCAGCAGAACAAACAAACTTGGCCTTGATCCCCACCCAGAGTCTCTCTCCTTGGTAAATTAGGAAGGGAGGTATAGTTTTCTCACCTCTTCTTTTAGGACTTGTTGGATCATTATACTTAGACTGCTCTTATTTTTGTTTGCTTTTTCTTATTCTTTCTATTTACGTGGTTATGATCATTGTATAAATTATTTTCCTGGTTATATTTTCTTGAATGAATTGATAAGACATTTATTAAGGACTTATGTGCAAAGCATTACTTCACTCTGCAAAGGTTCACAGAAGGCGTTCCCAGGCTTCTCTGTATTCACCATATTCATTCACCTCACATCTTAATAGCATAGTAATATTCTATTACATTCACATACCATAATTTATTTAGCCCTTCCTCAGTTGATGGCTATCTGCTTTGCTCCTAGTTCTTTGTCACTTAAAAAAAGTTCTGCAATGAATAGTTGATGTGTATGGAGCCTTTCATTCTCTCTGACCTCCTTGTGGATGAGATAAGTCTTTGATTTTCTGTGACTACCTTGGTTTGATTGTTGCCAAGGTGAAACTACTCCTTGGCTGCCCCTTCTACTAATCACTGTAGCCTAAAGCCCACTTGGTTGGCAGGAGGTAGTCTCTTTCTTTCTAACCATTGTGTTTATTTTTCTCTAAGAACATGCCTGGGAGGTTCTCACCCTTCCCAGCTTACTGCTGGGAAAATGGATTTATTTTGTCTGTGCTCGCTGGTTAAAATCCCAAACCTCCCTATGCCAATCCCTCCTTCTGATTCTCTGTTGTATCTCTGCTCCTGCCTTACATGAGCAGTGGTAATTGGCTTACCTGCATGGAGTGCTCTTGTAAACAGCTGGAAGCAACAGGCACATAGGTATTCTGAGGAAAAAACAAGGAAGAATAGCAAATAAGAAAAGCTCACCGTTAGACTGCTTACAAAATTCTGCATAGAGACACTTTCATTTGATATGTACAATAATGCTATGAAGCAGGAACTTCAGTCCTTGAATATGAAGGAGGGGGAGACTCCATTGTAGGGCTGAAGAAGCTTGTGAGCCAAGATGGAATTGGGAGAAGGCAGGATAGAATTCAACCAGGTTAGACTGTGGAGTATACAGCATGTCCCAAAAGTCCTAGGGCAATTTGAAGCTCTTAGAGTTTTAAAGCTATTTTATCATTTAGATATCCTTTAGAACTCTTTAACAGCATAAAACTTCACTAGGAATTTGGGACACCCTGAATATAACAAAGGAATTTATGTGAGATAAGACTGGAAAGGGAGAACAGAGCCAAATTGAAGAGGTCATTGAATGCCAGGATCAGGAATTATGAATCTGGTCATGTCATTTCTCAGTTCCAAGATCTTCATTGCTTCCTTATTTCCTACCCTTTTTAAAATCTATATTCCTCTGTCCAGCATTCATGGCTCTCCACAATCTCCTATCACCCCGTTTTCCCACACATATCAGTGTGCTTTTAATCACACTGTTTTCTCTGCTTGGAATAGATTCCCTCCCTTTCCTCATCTTTTTAACACTTACCTCCTTTAAAGTCATTTCAACTCAAATGACTCCCTCTATTGCAACTTTCATAGTCCTTCCAGTTGGTAACACCGTTCACATAATGGCCTATTTGATCATTTTCTAATGGACTTATCCTGTATTGTGGGGTTGTAGCTATTTGTGTTGGTGTCTTATCCCCCTTCTAGGCTATAAGATCACTGGAGATATGGACTATGTCTCACTCAGATTTTTTTAATCTTTCCCAGTTCTTAGCTATATATATATATATATATATATATATATATATATATATATATATATATATAGTAGACACTTAATAAAAATTTAAAATTTGATCTGTGTATTGAAGGCTATTACAGTACTCAATGAGGGTCTGAACCATGTTTCCTGACTCCTGACTCCAGATTCAGTAGTTGCAAAAACAGTATGCAGGAGAGAAATAATGAAATAGATATTAACAAGGCAGAATCCAGAGAATTTTCCAGGTGCTTGAATAAGATGCTAGGAGATAGGCACCTAAGATGATTCTGAGTTTATAAATTTAGAGTAGCTAGGCATATGGCAACTAGGTACCCCTTTGGAGAGAGCCCTGGGCTTGGAATCAGGAAGACTTATCTTCCTGAGTTCATAGTCTTGAAATCACTTCCCCCTGTTTGTCTCAATTTCCTCATCTGTAAAATGAGCTGGAGAAGGAAATGGGAAACTACAGAGAGTTGCATATGACTTGAAAAATGACTCACCAATAAAAGCTAGGACTTTGGTGGCACTAGCAATAGAAATAGGGAAGTGAAAAGGAAAGACAGTTTTGGGGGGAAAGCATGGTTTCACTTGAGCGTCTCTGGTGTGGAGGCAGTGAATGGTAAAAGTTACCCAGGGTTAAGGATTAAGCATTAGCAGAGTGGGAATGCCAGGAGGTCAAGGATGCAGGAGACTGAAGGGAGGAGGAAAGGGAATTATTAACACAGTTGTCCATAGTGTCAAGATTGTATAGAGAGGTAAGTAAGGCTACAGAAGAGGACTAATAGAGGGGGACAGTATGGAATCAGCCAGTCAAAGAGCACTATGGATAAAAAAACAAAGACAAAACAGGGAAGATGCAAGTAGCCAGAAAATATGATGAAGGTGAGGAGTAAAAGACTGGCAGAGGTGGAACAGCAGCCTTGTAGTTCAGGATTTTAGAGGCACTATTTGGGATGATGGGGAGATTTAACCTTTGACCTCTTGGTGGGAGACTGAGGTAAAGGAGAGCAAGGTCATCATTATGGCTATCAAAATCCCTGAGGATAAAGTAAGGAAGACTCCAAGGGGAATCCCATGACCTAGATTTGAAAGTCACTAAGAATGGAGGGAGAGCAACCAGGAGGTTGGCAGATTAGAAGAATGGGCAAGAAGTTGTATTTTTATATGGCATAAACTTCCTTCTGGAGGCCCAGCTCCAGACAAAGCTTTAGTGTCAGTCTACATGTCTGATGTCTAAGACTCAGTCAAAGAAGCTTAATTATTCAGTTGCCTACAAGGTGATGATTTTTATGACCACCTAGACCATCTACAAAGTCATACAGGTCTTGTGTATAGACTGTCTCATTGTGGGGAATTTCCACATTAATTAAACCACAGATTCATGAAGTGTTTAAAGTATGAACTTCCTTAAGCTTTGTCCTGTAATAGTTAAGAAAAAATAGACTTCACATGGATGCCTGGTTTTTGTCAGGACACTATTTCCCGCAATTCAGACTGGAACCTTCCTAGCTTAGTAAGACCTGCAGAAAAGTTGGAGTCACCTGGCTATCATGAGGCATCAGTGATGGAAGAATACATTATAAAATGACAGCAGAAATAAACATTGTGAACGATTCCTAAAATTCCTAGACACTTTATTGAAATGTGCTGTGTACAATGTATGATTCTTGGAAAAAGTCTAAGGCCAATTCTCTACATCATAGTCCAGAAATTTAGATGAGAAAATAAACATTTTAATTGAAGAATTATAGAAAACCCTCTAATACCTTTTAAAAATGTATCTCTTGGGGTGGCTAGGTTGTGCAGTGGAGAGAGCACTGGCCCTGGAGTCAGGATTACCTGAGTTCAAATCCAGCCTCAGACACTTAATAACTACCTAGCTGTGTGGCCTTGGGCAAGCCACTTAGCCCCATTGCCTTGCAAAAACCTTAAATAAAGAAATTCTTGCTTGAATTTATAGAATTCTTGGAAAGCATTAATTTTGTCACAACTTTGAAAAAACTGTCATATGTATTAATGATGGCTCATAAAAGTTAAGAATAACTCTCTTCTCATTTAGAGACCAAGGCAGAACTCAGAATCAATGAGCTATATAGCTATATATTGCAAGCAGGTCTCATTAAGGAAAGGCTTATGCAGCTCTAAAGAAAGCTGCAGAGAACAAAAGCACTTCTCTTGAAAATAACGTACAAGAACTTTGAAGATTTCAGAAACAGAAAACTATGTAAACCACCCACGTATTGGAGAGGCTTCAGGAATCCTTAGCTGTTGTATTTGTGAAACCAATTGGTACATAAAGATGCAGCTGTCTTAGTCATCAGAACTTGCTGGTTCAATGGACTGTCATTGGGGGGTGTGAGTGTATTTTGCACATATGGCTCCAGCTGAAGATCTTGAGTTGCTCATATTGTCAAGTTAGCACCCTGGGATATAGCAGTAGGATTTTATTGGTGCCAGTTGTGAAGTCAACATGTGGTCTAACTTTGACTAGTAATTCTAGGTTCTTTCCCCCTGGGGAAAGAGGTGTGGGGGGGTGAGGGAAAGGACTTCCTTATTTGCTCCCATTATCCTTGTCCTGTCCCCCAAACAAAGCATAATGCTGGCTGAGATCCAGATTAGAGCTGAACTCTAATCAGATTCTATAACTATGGCAACAAGGAAGTACTGAGATTTGAGATTATAGCAGAAGATACCACGAAAAGCCATACTATCCAGTGTTTTGTGGTAGTGTGCATGACCATAACTAGCACAGAGTGAGTGGGGCTTTGGTCCAGGGTACTGACACATTTTCTTCCCTCTTGGGGTTGTGTATCCTTCCGTGTGTTCCTCCATCGGTCCATATCACTGTATGGTGCATTAGCACACAGGCTCCAGGCCAGCTATATCACCCCCAAACCCCCACAGGCACAAGGGTCCAACTTTGTAAGACTGTTCTCTGTGCCACAGCTGCTGCTCTGTTTCTTGTTCTCAAGCTGTTTTTTTTCCTAGGTGAAAAAAAATCATAGTTATAGCTCTGTGCATATGTAGGTGTTTCCTTTACTCCGAAGGCTTAGGCGAAAATGGCAATATTTTTCTTACCTCTGCAATTTTGAGGGTGGTAATGTCCACTTAAAGAGAATGGATAAATGATGGAGTGCTCGACCCAAAGTCAGGAAAACCTGAGATTGCATTCTACCTCTGTCTTCTATGAGTTGTGTGACCATGGGCAAGTCATTTAACCTCTCTGAGGCTCGGTTTCCTTATCTTAAAAATGAAAGTAAAAAAAAAATACTTGTAGTCCTAATTCTGTGAATTGTTATATTCCAAAGAGTTATTGTATATTGTATTTTGCAAACTTTAAAGCACTATATAAACATCTGTTATCAGTGTTCAGAGCCAGAAAGAAATCCTGTCCTGTCAGCTTCTCAAACTGATCAGGTCCAAAGTTGACCTCATTATCTTCTCTTGCCTAAACACACTTTTCCTACCTTCTTCTCTATTTCTGTTGAAGGTACCAACTTTTCTCTATCACCAAAGGAAGAACCTATGATAGAAACCTTGGAGTTATAGTGGCCAGATCTGTCTGCTTCTTCTCCCTCCCCTCTGACCCCAGCTAGCCCCCATCTAATCAGTTGCCAAGTCTATCTCCCCAACATCATAACATCTTCTTGCCACTCCCACAAACACCATCTTATCCCAGGCCTTCATCACTATTTACCCAAATTATTATTATAGTTTTGCAATAATGACTCTTTCTCCCTCCAATCTATCTCCTCTCCAAACTATCCTTTACACAGTGGCCAAAATAATTTACTAAATCAATAGTTTGAACATGATACTCTCTCACTCAAAAAAAACTTTTAATATCTTCCTGCCCTGCCACTAGGACAGGCTTCTTAACCTTTCTTGTGTCCAGGACACTTTTGTAGAATATTGCTACACTCAAATGGAAGAAAATGCTATATTTCAGTTTAGAAATTAGTGAAAATAAAGATGTAATTTTTTCCCCATCCAAGTTCTTAAATTTCCTGAAATCTATCTATTGAGCCCTTGGAGAACCCAGGTTAAAAAAAACCTCTGTTCTAAGGTAAAATATATACTCCTCAGCTTGGCAGTTAAAGTGTCCCACAACCTGACTTAAGCCAACTCTTCAAGCATTTCCCCAAACTCAGCAAGCCATCGTTCAGCTTTTATCCCCATTTCCACTTGGCCTCTGTCTTTCAGATCCTTTATCTTCCTTCAAGCCTCAGCTCCCATTGCTACTCTTGCTGTACATGAACATCCTTTCTGCCCTTTTTAACAGACTCTTCCTCCTCATATATTCCTTTGAGCTTTTTTTTTGTCCTTTTCATATCCTATTTTTTGGTACCATGACCCAGAATCTTCTTGTGCTTCTAGAGTCACATAAGTTTGAGGTTACTCCTCAGGGGCTCATGTAAGGGGGACCAACTCCAGAGCAATCTCTAAAATAAAATGTTGAGTATTATTATATCTATATTTCCCCAAATGTAAGTTAAAAATATTCTGCTTCCATATAAGAAATCATTTCATCAATCAGTCAGTAATGCCTACTGTATATTTAGAACAAATGTTCAGACTACCAAATAATTCCTTTGTATTTCATTCCACAGAAAATGCAAAAGACTCAAAGTGCTCCTAAGGGCCCATCAAAAAATACAGAAACATGTGGAGCACCCTTATAGTCCCAAAACTCCCAGTGGGAGAAAACTGATTTTAGGGCTGCTATTGAGAAATCCTTTTCACATATTAAAGTAAATTTCTTGCTTCATGGTGTTCTAATGCAGTCCCTTCTAGAATCATAGTACTATTTTGTGGTTTAGAAGGCAAGGACTTTGGGGGGCCTTTTGAACATATTCCCTTTCCTATAAGATCAGTATCGTTCAAATAACAGCATGATCATGGGGGGATGGAAAGTCCAGATTTCTTTCCTATCCCCATGTTGGGACTTTAGAACTTCAACTGCATGGATCATGTGAATGATCTTCTTTCTCTATAATTTTCTTTTTTTACTTTTCTTTTTTGTTTTATTTTGTTTTGTTTCTAGTTTATTTATTTTATATTATTACAACAATCTTGTTGTGAGAGTAAACATAAACACCCCCCCCCAAAAAAGTTGAGAAACCTCAAGAATAGTGACAAGGTAAAAATGTACTTCAGTCTGTGTTCAGATTCCAATGGCTCTGTCTCTGGAATGAGTTGCCTTATTTATCATGAGTCCACCAAAGAAGTTGCTTCAATATTTTCCCCATAGTTGCTATTACTAGTATTTCCCTCCACTCTCTTCCTTTCCACTCTCATTTCTTCTATTCTCTCTCTCTCCTTTCACCCTGTCCCTGTTTAAACATGTGTTGTATCTGAGTACCCTTTCCCATAATCTTCCCTCTCTTCTATCACCTATTCCCTACTGCTCTGCCCCCATTCCCCCTTATCCCATCCCTTTCTTCTTATTTTTCTCTAGGGTAAAATGATTTCTATATGCTATTAAGTGTGTATGTTATTTCCTCTCTGAGCCATTTCTGATGAGAATGAAGGCTCACTCATTCCCCCTCGCTTTCCCCTATTCCACTCCACTGAAAAAGCTTTTTCTTGACTCTTATGCAAAATGTTAGCCCCTTCTTCCTCTCCTTTCCCTTCATCCAAGTCTTTCTATGGGTTCTGCCCCTATAAATTTTGTCTAGAGTCATAATTTGACAACTTTTGGAGTTTTGTGGGGAAAGAATTTCTGGGAATTCTTGCCTTCACACCGCCATCTTGGCTCTGCAAGACTACATTATTTCTAAGGAACTTTTTGGTTTTTTTCTCTATATAATTTTCTTTTTTTTAAAGTTAAGTGGCTTGCCCAAGGCCACACAGCTATGTCATTATTAAGTGTCTGAGGTCAGATTTGAACTCAGGTACTCCTGACTCCAGGGCTGGTGCTCTATCCACTGCGGCACCTAGACGCCCCTCTATAATTTTCAGTGACTCAACTGTCCTCCATTAAACTTGAGACAGTCACAAATACTAGTGCTATTTACTGGTGCTGACTCTTTTCTGCCTAAAATACTAAATTCTCAGATCATGGTGCCAAAGTAATTTGAAATCCCCCTTCTTTCAGATAGGAGATTGGGTTTCATAAATATGATCTATGAACTCTCCTTTTTAGCCAAGTAGACTTGGACATGATTGTTTTTGCCATGTATTTCTGCAGGAAATCTATTAGTGCTCTACATACTGCCTTCTCTTGGACTAAGGAAGTCCACTCTAAAGAAGTCTAGTCTCTGACTCATGGGCAGAAACCTGCAAGCAAGCCACAGGACTCCCAAGCCATTAGCCATTAGCAGTTCCTTGGAGTAGGAGACTGAAAATACAGCTGTCCTAACTCTTTTCATGCAAGTCTACCCTACTTCAGGCTGGTCTGTCTTCTGAATGGGGGAAGTTGAATAAGCAAAAGACTGAGTTGTTCTGTCAATTTGCTTTTACAGAGACCAGGGAGGGGAGGCTTCTCTGATGAGTTTATCTTCCTAAGCCACTGCCAGCTTCACTCACTAGAAACTAGAAACTAGTCTGTACTTGCCAGATGTCTTCTTTTTTTCCCTCCAAAGCAAAGGCACTTAAAAAATAGTACAGCAAGAAAATTCACAATAGATCATTTGTGCTCTATGTTGGTCCTATTTGTTATATATCTCTATATGTATACACCTATGTATCCATATATCCATGTATATATATATACATACATGTACATATCCCCCCAAAATCACATACATACACACTTGTATGTATCCAGCAAACATATAACATACTTTCGTAACCTACAGAGCATGACTGACCACATTTCCCCCTAATGATTCTATAAGGAAGCTTTCAGGGACAATAGAGTGCTGCTAATGCTATTACTCCCAGTTCCTATCTAATGTGTTCCTCCATTATCAATTATTAATGATTCCTACCCCAATATCATATAAATATATATATATATATATATATATAAAATATACTGATATTTACTCAATATTATTGATGAGGAAGATATGGCTCTTGTTTGGAAAGCAAATTGAAAGAACAGTTTAACTTTTTCCTTATTTACCTTCTCCCATTCAGAAGGCAGATCAGCCTCAATTAGATTTTTTACAAGTGTCTTCTGGTTGGTTTAGAGGCTAGAGTGTCTAACTGGGAGTCAGGAAGATGGACCTCAGTAAGTCCAAATTCAGCCTCAGATGCTGACTAGTTGTGGGACCCTGGCTCATCACTTCACCCTTTTTTGCCTTAGTTTTCTCATCTGTTAAATGAGCTAGAGAAAGCATTTCAGGACCTTTGTCAAGAAAATCCCAAATGGGGTCATGAAGAGTCTATCACAATTGAACAATAACAATGACAATTATTTAGTGAAAACATCTAGCAAGAAGTGAATAATAAAAACTGAACATTTGGCCCACCTTGTTCACTGTACGGATATCCCTAGAACCATTAGGGGGAGATGCAGCCTGCCATGCTGGCTATGGCATAGCTGCTCAACAAGGGCTTACTCCTCTGGTCTGCACTGATTTCTTATCTGCCTCAGTTGCTGCCTCAGGCTCCTGTCACTGAACCTCTAGTTACTTCTCTGAGGTTTCTAAGCTCACAGAGTCACACCCCGGTCCTCTCCCTCTTGTTTCTCATTCGCTTAAGAACAAAAAGCAAGAAATGCAAATAAATAAGAGGCACCATATGTTAATCATAGAAGTCCTGCATATTCTCAGAAGTGAGGGCAGAACCCCTCTATTACATGGTATCACACACTTATAGAAGCAGGCTCCCCCAAATCCCTCATATTGGATGACAGCAGGCAGACCCTCTTTGGTCATGCTCTGAGGATTGAACCCTCCAGTGGCCAGCCTGACCCCCCTACCCCTTCCATGCATATTCATTATGTACATTTACTACCATACTAATATATCATGTTCAGTTATAGGGTACCCTGGTGGTTCAATGAGTTAGATCATTGAGACTGAAGTCAAGAAGACTCTGAATTCAAATTTAGTCTCTAGCTGGGTGACTCTGGACAAGTTATTTCATCTCCGTTTGCCTCAGTTTCCTCATCTGTAAAATGGAGATAATAATAATACTTCCACCTGTTGTGAGGTGTTGTGAGTATTTGGTATGATATTTGTAATGTGCTTAGCATAGTCTTTGGCACATCATTGGCAATAAATGAATGTTAGTTATTATTAATTAATTATTAAACATTTATTAAATACCTCCAATGGACAGGCATGATACTAAGTTCTGGGGATACAAGAGGAGGAAAAATAGAGTTCCTATCCTCAAGGAACTTACAATCTAATGTCCTTTATAAAACATACAGAAAAATTAGAAATGAACAAATGAGCTGAAAAATAACAGTATTGTAAAAATAATTGTATATTCATTAACCTTAAAAGCCCCTTTCTGCTTTCACTGAAAATATTATTAATGATATTGTAATGAGACTATTGTGATTAAATATGCTTCATTATTCTTCAAAACCTTGGTTTGACCCTTTGTGATTTAGCAATTCAAAGTTCATTTTATTTTGATCCTTGATTTTAATAGTTGTCAGAACTGAAAAAGATACTTTGTGAAGATATGTAAATTCCCACTGGGAGAAGTGCATCATCAGTGGCATGGACTAAATTATGGTCCTCTATTTTCAATCCCATCCTCCAATGATGCAAGCATTTCTGCTTGAAAATCAGCTGATGAACTTCCATCTTCCTTGTCGTCAATCAGTTGAAAAAGTGTGATATACATTTTATATTTTTAACCAATGAGTTCAAAACCCACTGTAAAAAAATGGAAAATTTTTAAGCAGTTTAGAAAATTCTGCTTCTAAGGGTTTGTTTAAGCATGCAGTTATGACAGTTTTTATAGATGATACACTGAAATCATTTTTTTGGCAACAACAGCTTGGGTTTTAAATGTCTTGCTAGTCTTGATGCTGTGTACTATCAGTAGCCAATATTTCAAGACACAGCATCTACTCAGGATAAGGTTCATTGCTAATCGTGGGTGTAAATACATATTTCACCTAATTTTCTGGATAATTTGGAATTTTTCTGGCTGGTGTCTCATCAGATTTGATTAGATTGTTGTTGTTTTTTACCTCGTTATGTGGTTGAGAAAGAGTGCCTATTAGGAATCATCAGCTGTGCCATTTTCTTCTTGTTTGCTTGTGCTCACGTTATTGGGATTATTGTCAATCTTTGGCTTCTATGCAGGGATTTTTGAAAGTCCCTGGTCCATTCTCTGAGAACTGGTTTAGTTAAGCCTAAATCATGTAATCTATAAAGCTCATTACCTGAACACACATAAACTGGGAAACATCATAGAATACACTGAAACTGAATGGAGCTCCCTGTCAGTTCCTAGGTGTTGTGGAACTCCTAGTCCTCTCTCCAGTTATCTTACATACCATTTGTGACACATGACCATCTAACATATGGACCAAAGGAAGGTGCTAGTGCCAATGCATATATGTTGATATAGTGTAATTTCTTTTTTTAGATAAAAATTAATGTAAATGGAAACTTTCATATTTTCTTCCCACACCCAAATGTATCATCTTATGTACCTCCTAAGAGATACTACTGTACTAGGGCAAAGTAGAAAGATGTTTTCTAATATGTCAGACACTATGCTAAGTCCTGGGGATACAAATATGAATAAACCAGCCTCTGCCCTCAGAGAGTTTCTATTCCTATGGGAGAAGACAACTCATAGAGGTGTACTCTATGGGAAGAGTACAAGAGCCTAGGTAGGAACATGGCAAAGATACTGTTGGAAGTGGCCTGGAGACCTGAAGAAAAGCAGGCCAAAGAGTCATCTATTGGAGTCAAGTGGTAGCACCACCATAGTCAGGCACTGTGCCCTATGGCTAAAGTTAAATGCTTCTTTTGTCAGTTATTCCCTCAATTAGTTTTTGTCTTTTCTGCTTAAAGAGGACCAAAATGACATCACTATGTTGAGGTCCAGTGTGTCTCACTGACTGATCAGACCAATGTGGGCTCAGAAGGCTCGGCCACAGGTCAGACACAAATAGGCCCTGTGAACATTGGCAGGGAAACTGTCTCTTAACTGCATCTGACATTTTTTGAGCTGCTTCAATTCTACCATGCTCATGGAGCACAGCACCCTCTCTGATGAGGACATACCATGCTGAGCAGTCCTGTGCCAGTGTTACATGTCATTTGATATGTCACACAATCAATTCCAAAATTCTTCAGAAACACTTTGAGAGTGACCCAGTGTTATTGTGAAGCTCAAACGATACGATGTTTATGAAGTGCCTAGAATGTTGTAAGCACTATGTGAAAGTCAGCTATAATAATAACAACTATTACTATTAAGATCGAAGGGGGACACAAATTGTGATGCACTTAGCACAATGCCTTAGGACATTGTAAGGACTATAAAAATTTTTTGTTATTACTACTACTACTACTACTACTACTACTACTACTACTACTACTACTACTACTATCCTGGAGAAAGTTCTTACCACTCCCAAACAAATGTTAACTCACTGTAAACTCATATGGTTGGTTGATCAGGGATTTAATCAAAGTCACTCCCTTGACAAAATCATCTAATACTACCAGTAATTCCTTTGGTGTGGGCTTTGTCTCCCCAGAAGAGGGCAGGGATGATTTGGGGTTTGTTTTCTTGGAACTTCAACTGGTATGTTACACACAGAAGGCATTTAACTTAACATTTGTTGAAATGAAATTGAAAGAACTTCAGTCTTGGGGAGGTTAAGGGTCCAGTAAATCCAATATGGTAGTGGTTTGGGGACTCAATTCAAATCTCTCCTCCATAGCACAGTTATGTGGATTTATGGAATAACCCGATCAGTCGAAGGGACCCAGAGGGGACCCTGGCACATAACCGGTACAGAGTCAGAAAGATTGATAGCCACAGGAGGGAAGTGAAAGGCAGGATCTGAAATTCAAGGTCCTGAAGTATGAGGGACCTTGCAATTACATGTAAACAAGAGGTGAGGTGAAGAAATCAAAAGCCAGCATGGTTCACAATATGGACCAGATGAGAGAGAAAGTCAGGCTGACTGGATTTGGATAAGGTTGGGATAAACCAGTCTTAAATGGTTCCTAGGGAGCTGGTGCTCTGACAGAGTTTCAGGTTTCTGAGGTCTAACCAACACAGGACCAGCTAGTCGACCCCACTCCTACAGAGGAAAGGGAAAAGGGAAAAGAATATGCATTTATAGTACCATGTGCAAGACACTGCTTAGCCCTTTTTAAAAACAGTTATTACCTCACTTATTCAGTGCAACCTTGTTACTTCTTAAGGGGTATCTCTCAGCTGGTTAAGGTAGCTCCTACTTTCCTGATGCTGGGATTTGTCTTAATTGATCCAGGAGGATCTGCCAGTTTACCTTCTCTGGGTGAAGTCCTTACCTCTTCTTCATCAAAGGAAGGCCAAAGTCCTTCAGGGTAGGGGGAGGAATTTTGGCAAAAAGAAGACTTTTTTGGCACAGCTATCAGAAACTGTTCAGCCTCGAGTCTCAGTGTCTTCAGACAACTCATGGTGTCATATTTAGTACAGCTTTGTCTCATGAGAAAATGAAAGATTAGCCTGTAAGGGCGTATATACTGTTGGGAAACTGATAGGGTAGATTCATTCCAAAGCAGAATACAGGACATTCGCTAAGCTCTCTGAAGTGGGGCCCTAGCTACTTGGAAGTGAAGAGAAGGTGCTTCTTTCTAGGGTGGGGAACCATGAATACAACAAGACAGCATATATGCTGTCAGATTTGATTGATATGTTGGTTAGTTTTGCTTTCTATTTGGAAATAAAAATATTGAAAAAATGCAAGATACCAATAAAAAAGAAAAATTAAAAAGAAACAAGAAAGTCAAGGGATTGGGAAGCAAAAATGGAAGGGATAAAGATTATTTAATAAAAATAACCATTCTTCTTTCATGACATATCTTCCTGTGAATGACTGTCTAGTGCAAAGTTAGGAAGCATCACATTCTTCACAGTTGGATTGTGAGAGTTTGAACCATTAAATGAAAAGAAGCTAGCTAACATTTTCATCAAAGCGCCTCACTGTGAAACCATAACATTGGAAATGATCTCTAAACATGGTTTACAGTGACAGGTAGGACAAATTCACTGGATCCTGTCCAACTATACTGCTTAAGTGGTTTCCTTTTCAAATGAAAATATGTTTTGTTGAATACTTTGTCAAATGACTTTGCTTCACTTTTCTTTTTAATGTTTTCTGAGAAATTTAGTAATGTGTCCGCTATGAGCATGTTACGTTCTGCTGCTATTGAGAAAATAAAATGTTCATTTCAGGTAACTTCATCTCAATTACCTTTCACAGAAGGAATTACTTGTTTGATGTATAAATTAAAATACATGCTGATCACTAGCAATCATTTTGAACATATCAAAATTAATTAGTAAAAGTTGACTGTATTCAATATTCCTGTTTCACATGGACATTTTTATTGATAATTTATTTCAATGCTTCATGTGTTATGGTCTATAGCAAAATATATTTAATAATAATGGTTAACATTTATACATTTTAATATTTACCAAGTCCTTTAGATGTGTTATATAGTTTGATATTTGGGAGACCATTATTTTATAAAGGAAATATATTGTTATTCAAATGAAATATGCTATTCACTGAAATACCATTATTATCTCCTAAACTCTAAGTTATTATTCCCAACTTTCTCACTGACTTTAGCTTCTCAGTTGAGGTTTCCCTTCACCCCACTTCCACTACTTTTCTTGGGGACATCATTATTTCTGGTGCTGAACCCTTCAACAACCTGGCCACACAATTCCTCAGTCTTTTAAAAAAAAAAAACTAAGGCAGTGGGGTTAAGTGACTTGCTCAAGGCCACACAGCTAGGTAATTATTAAGTGTCTGAGACCAGATTTGAACTCAGGTCCTCCTGACTCCAGGGCCAGTGCTCTAATCACTGCACCACCTAGCTGCCCCAACATAATTCCTCAGTCTTAAACAGCCTCTTTCTTCATCTTACCTCATACACACACTGACACTATCCTGTTAAGGCCCTCTTTATCCCATGGAATGGCAGCATCTTCACAATATAGAACCAGAAAATGCTGGTCTCCACTTTTAATAGCCTGTCCTTCTGCCTCTTCCATTTTCTTGTATATATATATATATATATATATATATATATATATATATATATCCAATCTACCTTCTGCTTTTATAACGACTTTTAGTCTGTTCAGATAAGATTAGATAAATCATTGATTAAGGCTTCCAGAGTGCCAAACATATTAAACTAAGGGCTACACTTACCGAGGAAGACAATACACAAAAGGGGAGCTAAAAAGTGTGGGGGTTGGGGGTGATGAAAGTAAAAGGGACAAGGTGACCAAGTTCTTACCAGAGTCAAGATCTGAGTCAGGGTAGAGGTGAGCATGGCTGACATGAGCACTACCTCTAATGGTGGTTCTAGGAAGGAACTCAACAATGGTAGGAAGAGGCCACAGGGGTGGAGGTAGAGAAATCGTCCTGAGACTTAGCCCTCCAACCATCCTTCTATTTTTTTCAGTTCTATACTGTCTGCTACTTTAAATTTTTCCTAGTTGTCGCCTACGATACCTTGCTCTCCTGGTCTTCTGAAATTCTTGAGACGTGAATTCTCATCTCTAGGTAGCCCCTCGCGATCTAATTTCTCTGCTTCTGCTACAGGACTTCTGACTATCCCAGGATAAAGTAGGAAAATGTAGCTGATTTTGCCCCTATGTAAATTCCTGTTACCACAGCATCAACTGCAGCCAGTGCTCATTGCTACTTGACACTCTTTGTTTAACCATGTTAGCTCACTTGCTGCGGTCTCTGTTTCTAGCCTTTTCTCTTCTCTCAGTTCTCCAAGTCCCCTACCATTCTGGCAAACAACAACAATAAGGAGAGGGTCTGTGTCTGTGATTTCATCGGTGAAGGAAACTACTGAGTGAGGATTCTTATTCTACAAATAAATGGCAATACCTTTCCTGAAACCCATACCCTTCAGAGAATAATCTAGAAAACTGAGAGATGAAGTGACTTGTCCAGGACCAATTGGCCAATATATATTCAAGGCCATTTCTCCATCCACTGAACCACACCGCCTTTCATACCATCTACCTTAGGAACCTGTAATCAAAGACAATGAGGTTAGTCTGGCATGATCTGTTCTTGATGTAGCCATTCTAACTCTTTGTATAGTCATTGATTTCTTTTCTAGTTGTGGACTTAAAACTGCTTTAATAATATGTTCTGGAATTTTGTCAGGAATTCAAGTCAGGTTCACTTGTCTTTAGATTGCAGATTCTTAATGCTTTGCTTTTCTTGAAAACTGGGAAAATTTTGCCTTTTTTCCAATCTTATAACTTCTCCTTTGTTCTTCATGAGTGGCTTAATAATCACATCTGCAGTTCATCTGGGCTTGATGATTCAAATTCATTAAGGACTCCTAGGGGGTCTTTTATTATTTTCCTCCTTATCTTGGCATATAAATCCCTAGGAACCATTTTTATTATGTCTTTAGCCTTCAAAAGATCATTCTTGAAACAGAAGCAAAAAAAAAAATATTGAGCAATTCTTACTTTTCTCCACTGTCCAGTATGGTCCAACTCAATCTGCAGTTTTTGGATGGCCTCTTTCCCCTAATGTAGCTAAATCTCACTCTAAATAAATATTTTTATTGTATGTTGTGTTCCTTTCCAGGCTCAACTTATTCTGAGCTTTAGCACTTGTGACACTATCCTTACCAGATCTTACTGCATCTTGATATTTATCCACTTCTCTACATTTGCTTCCATCTTCTGTGTCTAAGATCTGTGTGATGCTCATGCAGGTTATAGGAATTTCCATGCTTTTCATTTAAATGAACCATGACTATTTATGTATCCATGTCTATAGCTATATCTATGTCTATGTCCATATCTATCTATATCCATAAATTTGCCTACTCTTCTCCCAAGGAAACATTGAGTACTGACTAGAGGAAAGAAGAATGGGCCACGAGTCTCACTAGGAGTGAGATATTTCAACTCATCTGAGAGTAAAGGGGTGCAATTCACTCTAAGGGTAGTTCCCCAAAGTCTCCAGGGATGCAAGCTGGAAATCAGGGTCATGTTGAGAATTTAGATTTCCCCTACAAATCTGCCCTCCAAAGCCCTGAAGAGAGCATAGACTTGCAATGATTTCTAAGCCAGAAGGAAGAAGGCCCTCTCCCAAGACCTTGTGTTAAATTATTCTCTCCTCTTTCAAGGACATAGTGTCATGTCACCATTTGCTCCACCAATGGGGAGGGTCTTATACAAATGCCCTAGTTTTGAGACCTGGGGTTATATATGTGTCTTTAAAAATTAAGATGGTTCAGAAGTCCAAATACTATTTCAAATATCATCTCCTTAATTACTGAGAAACCCTGAGGGTCTTGCCCTCACAGTTTAAATTTTTTTTTGAACTAGGTAAAAGTAGTCATTCTTGGTCTCTTTGCTTCATCACTCTCTTACCTAGCCTTAATCACTGAATGGGCATTACCTTAGTCAAACTGTGACTTGGAAAAGACTTTAATTTTAAAAGGCCAAGGGCTTCCACTGTATCTAGGGCCATATCCAATCATCCTTATTCATATCTGGCCACTGGACTCAGATGTCTCCAGAGGAGAAAGTGAGGCTGGGGACTTTGAATATCCTCACCTAAAATCCAATTCACTTGCATGTCATGCTGTCATCTCCCCAATGTCATGATCTTCAAGAACTAAGAAAATCTTACTCAGTTATTCAGTGCCCATATTTGTTTTTGTTTTTAAGAACAAACACATTCTAATTAGATATCTTATTCCATGGCATCAAAAATAATATTATTAAGCTCTTCTATATTTCTTCATATTGGAGCTCAATATGGTTTTTGTCGATTGGATTTAATAGAATTCAGTTTAAACCGTCTTCATGTGTATATTTCAAGTCTTTACAAAGGACTTTTTTTTTAGGTTTTGGCAAGGCAAATGGGGTTAAGTGGCTTGCCCAAGGCCACACAGCTAGGTAATTATTAAGTGTCTGAGACCAGATTTGAACCCAGGTACTCCCGACTCCAGGGCCGGTGCTTTATCCACTGCGCCACCTAGCTGCCCCCTTTACAAAGGACTTTGAGATTTTTCTATGAAAGATCATCAGCACATGAGAAAGAATTGGTGCTCTAATTCTTCTTTCTTTTTTTCTTAATTAATATTTTATTTTATTTTTCCAATTCCATGTTATGAAAGTTTTTTAACATTCATTCACATGTTTATGCATATTTATAAGTTACATAGTTTCCTTCCACCTTCTCTTCCCACGCCCTCCCCTCAGTGGCAAACTGTCTGGTGAACATTGTACATATACATTTGTGTTTAACATGTTTCTAGATTATTCATTTTCTGTATGAGGAATTAGGACTAAGGAAATGAAAGAAAATCATGAGATAGGAAGGAAAAACCTAAGAGAATTTTTTTTAAAAGTGAATTTACTGTTCATTCAGATTCTGTAGGTTTTTTGTTTTGTTTTTCTTCCTTTGGATGTGGATAGCATTGTCCGTAACAAGTCTCCCAGGGTCCTAGCTCTCTGAATTGTTGAGAGGAACTGCATCCATCAAGGCTGATCAACTCACAATGTTGTTGTTAATATGTACAAGGTTCTCTTAGTTCTGTTCCCTTCCACTCAGCATCAGTTCCTGTTTTTCCTTCTATATGTCTCTAGAGTCTGACCATTCATGGTTTCTTATAGAATAATAGTACTCCATAACATTCATATACCATAACTTGTTCAGCCATTCCCCAATTGATGGGCATCCCCTCAATTTCTAATTCGTTGCCACTACAAAAGGGTTGCTATTAATATTTTGAAACATGTGGGACTGTTCCCATTTTTTATAATTTCTTCTAGATATAGACTTAGTATTGGTATTGCTGAATCAAAAGGTATGATCAGTTTTATTGATCTTTGGGTATAGTTGCATATTGCTCTCCAGAATGTTTGAGTTAGTTCACAACTCCATCAATAGTGCATTAGTGTCCCAATCCTCTTATAACTTTTCCAACATTGATTGTTTTCCCTTTTTTCCTTCTTAGCCAAGTTGATAAGTGTGAGGTGGTACCTCAAAGTTGTTTTAATTTATATCTCTCTTGTCGTTAATGATTTAGAGCATTTTTTGTATGATTATATATAGCTTTAATTTCTTCATTTGAAAACTATCTGTTCATATCCTTTGATCATTTATCAATTATGGAATGATTTGCAACCATATAAATGATTCAATTATCTATATATTTTAGAAATGAGACTTTTATCAGAGCCCCTAGTTGTGAAAATTGTTCCCCAGCTTCCTGTTTTCCTTCTAATCTTGACAGCATTGCTTTTGTTAGTGCAAAAACTTTTTAGATTTTATATAGTCAAAATCACCCATTTTGCAATTTATAATGTATTCAATTTCTTGTTCAGTCATAAATTTCTCCCCTTTCCATAGATCTGACAGATAAAGTATTTCCTGATCTGTTAATTGGTTTCTGGTATCACACTTTACATCTTAATCCTGTACCATTTTGATTTTATTTTGGTATAGGGTGTGAAATGTGGATCTATGCCTAGTTTTTGCTATACCATTTTCCAGTTTTCCCAACAATTTTTGTCAAATAGTGAGTTCTTATCCCAGAAACTAATATCTTTGCATTTGTCAGATTACTATAGTTATTTTCAACTGTTTCTTTTGTACCTATCCCAGGCCACTGGTCCATTATTCTATTTCTTAACCAGTACCAGGCAGTTTTGACAACTGCTGATTGATAGTATAGATTTAGATCTGGTAGAGCAAGGCCAGCTTTCTTTACATTTTTTTCATCACTTCCCTTGATCTTCTTGACCTTTTGTTGCTCCAGATGAATTTTGTTACTATTTATTCTAGCTTGTAATTTTATCATTCTAGCTTGTAATTTTATCGTTCTAGCTGGTATTTGATTGGTATGACATTGAATATTATGTTATATTTATTATATTAGCTCAACCTAACCATGAGAAATTAACATTTTCCCAGTTGTTTAGATCTAACTTTATTTGTGTGAAAGGTACTTTGTAATTGTGTTCATATAGTTTCTGGGTTTGTCTTGGGAGGTAGATTCCCAAGTAGTTTTGTTGTCTGTAGTTGCTTTAAATGAAATTTCTCTTTTGATCTCTTGTTCTTAGGTTTTATTGTTCAAGTATAGAAATGCTGTTGATTTATGTAGGTTTATTTTATATCCTGCTACATTGCTGAATTTATTCATTATTTCAATTCCTTTTTCTTCCTTATTGCTAAAGCTAACATTTTCTAATACTATATTGAATAGTAATGGTGATAATGGGTATCCTTGTTTCACCCCATCTTATTGGAAATGCTTATGATTTATCCCCATTATATATAATATTTGTTGATGGTTTTAGATAGATACCAATTATTATGTTAAGGAAAATTCCATTTATTTCTCTACTATCTAGTATTTTTAATAGGAATGAATGTTGTATTTTGTCAAAGCCTTTTTCAACATCTATTGAGATTATCATATGATCTCTGTTGATTTTGTTATTGATATGTTCAATTATGTTAAGTGTTTTCCTAATATTGAACCATTCCAACCTACTTGGTATAAATCCTACTTGATCATGGTGTATTCCTAGTAATAGCTTGCTGTAATTTCTTTGTTAAAATTTTATTTAAGATTTTTTGCATCAATGTTTGTTAGGGAGATTGGTCTATAATTTTCTTTGCCTGGTTTGGTATCAGCACCATATCGGTGTCATAAAAGGAATTTGGCAGAGCTCCTTCTTCTCCTATCCTTTAAAATATTTTATGTAGAATGGAATTAATTGTTCCTGAAATGTTTGGTAGAATTCACTTGTAAATCCATCTGGAGCTGGAGACTTTTTCTTAGGGAGTTTATTGATGGTTGCTTCAATTTCTTTTTCTGAAATGTTTTTTAAAGTGTTTTATTTCTTCTGTTAATCTGGGAAGTTTGTAATTTTAGAAACATTCATCCATTTCACTAAGGTTATCAAGTTCATTGGCATACAACTGGGCAAAATAGCTCTGAATTTTATCTCTTTAATTTCCTCTTCCTTGGTGGTGAGTTTACCCTTTTCATTTTGGTTTTCTTTCTTTTTTTTAAATCAGAATCACCAAAGATTTTTTCTATTTTATTTGGGTTTTTTAATAAAACCAACTCTTAGTTTTATTTATTAGGTCAATGATTTTCTTGCTTTCAATTTTTATTGATTTCTCCTTTATTTTCAGAATTTCTAATTTGGTATTTAATTGAGGATCTTTAATTTGTCATTTTTCTAGCTTTTTTAGTTGCCCAATTCAATGATCTGCTCTTTCTCTATATTATCTATATAAACATTGAGAGAGATATAAAATTTCTCCTAAAAACGGTTGGCTGCATCCCATAAATTTTGGTATGATGCCTCAGTGTTACTATTTTCTTGGATGAAATGATTGATTATTTCTATGATTTGTTGTTTGATCTACTCATTCTTTAAAATTAAGTTATTTAGTTTTCAATTAATTTTGCACTTGATTTTAAGGTTTTTATGCGCTAGTACATGGTCAATTTTGGTATAGATGCCATGTACTACAGAGAAAAATTATATTCTTTTCTATATCCATTCAGTATTCTCAAGGTCTATTGTATCTAAGTTTTCTAAGATTTTATTTACCTTCTAACTTCTTTTTGCTTATTTTTGTGGTTATATTTACTTAATTCTGAGAGAGGGAGGTAAGGTCCCCCATTATTATAGTTTTTTTGTCTACATCTTTCTTGTAATTCATTCAGTTTCCCCTCTAAGAATTTGGATCCTATGCCAGTAGGTGCATCTTGATTTAATAATGATATAACTTCATTGCCTATAGTGCCTTTTAAAAAGATGCCATTTCCTTCCTTATCCCTTTTAATGAAATCTATTTTTGCTTTTGCTTTATCTGAGATCAGGATCCCTACTCCTGATTTTTTTTTACTTCCACTGAAGCATAATATATGTTGCTCCAGTCTTTTACCTTTACCCTGTAAGTCTCTCTCTGCTTCACATGTGTTTCTTGTAAACAACATATTGTAGGATTCCAGTTTTTAATCCATTCTGCTATCAGCTTCTATTTTAGGGGAGAGTTCACCCCATTCACATTTACAATTAAGATTTTAAATTCTTTATTTCCCTTCATGTTATCTTAACCCATTTGTCCTTTTTTCTTTTATTTTTCCTCACCAGTGTTTTGCTCCCTTTCCCCTTTAACTTTTCTTTTAAATTTTAACTTTCAGTTTACTTTCACTTATATGTTTGTCAGTCCTTTCTTTGCTTTTCTTTCCTTCCCCCCCCCCCCCCCCCCCCCGCTTTGCTGCAGGGTAGGATAGATTTTTAAACCCTATTGGGAATGTATGTTATTCCCTCTCTGATCCAAATCTATTGAATAGGATTTACTCAGTTTCACACCCTCCCATCTTTCCCTTTACTATAAAGATCTTTGTGCCTCTTCACCTGGTAACCACTAATGCCTAGCCTTCTTCTTTTTATGTTTTTATTATTTTAACCTTGTCTTGTACTTATATACCTTTTGGAAAATTATGCTGCTTTTATCTGAGCTGTTAGAAATATTATCAATCAAAGCACAAAGATTGATAGATTAATACTTGCTTGATTGATAAGCAGCATTGCCTCATAGTCACTAAAGTACCCTTCCTTCCTCTGTCTCATTAGAAATATACTTCTCAAGAGTCATATCAAATTATAATCACTATATACCTTACCCCCTTTTCAAACATTCTCCATGGACACACAATCCTCATGAGCCAAAGCATCATACAAAACCAAATCATTTCATGAATCATTTCTACAGCATACTACCTTCAATTGTAGCAAAAGCTTCAAGCTAAGCAGAATCGTTTCATGTCCAGTGCCTCTAAGTATCCTCTCCCTCTCCCTCCCCCTCCCCCTCCCCCTCCCCCTAGTACTCCAACCATAGCCCTACAGCCCTCCCCAACCAAAATATCAGATACACTCTCTCCCACACTCCTCTCCTTTAGCTCCCCAACCATGGTACTTAAACCATCAATAACTAAAGTATGTATTAAGATAACATCACTTCTTAAACTCTCTTTTTTTAAATTTAAATTTTTTTGTTTTTACCAGACAATGGGTTAGGTGACTTGCCCCTTTTCATACATAAGTATTTAGTGTCCGAAGTCACATTTGAACTCAGGTCCTCTTGACTTTAGGGTCAAGATGCTGTATCCACTGAGACACTTAGCTGCCCCTTCTTAATCTCTTTATGTCCAACCCTTCTAAGTAAGTTCCCTACAAACCTCTTAAGAATCTAGTAAAGTCATTTCTGATTTAGTTAAGCTTTTAAGTATTCTAAGTACTGGAATGCCCTGAAGGTCTGCCTTAAGAACTTTACAATTGATTGTAAGGTATAGGAGACACTGGCACAGGATCTCCCAGTATAAGATGCCCTCATCAGAAAAACTGCTGAGCTCTATGAGGAAGGGAGAATTAAAGTAGCTCAATGGAAACATGAGACATAGTTTAGAGTAATCGCCCAAGCTTTTCACCTGGATTATTTGTGTATGACCTGTGGTAGAGCATTCTGAGCTTGTATTGATCTGATCACCCATAGTCAGACACAATGTAATTTGTCTCAAATAGTGATGTCATTTTGGTCTTCTTTAATAGAAGGACAAGAACCCACCACACCCATATCCTCTATATGCAATCTCTTCAACTATACTCAACCTTTTAACTATCCTAAGAGAAATACAATTCTCAGGAGTTACATTATCTTCCCCTGGAGGATTGTATACAATTTAATGTTCTTGGCTAACTTCCCCCCCCCTTTCTGTTTACCTTTTTATGCATCACTTGAGTTTTGTATTTGAAGATTGAATTCTCTTTTCAGTTCTGGTCTTTTTATCAGGAAATTTTTGAAGTCCTCTATTTCATTTCCTCGGACATAATATGCTGAATTTTGCAGGGTAAATAAATTCTTGGTTGGAATCCAAGGTCCTTTGTCTCCGAAATATCTTATTCTAGGTCTTCTATTCCTTTAATGTTGAAGCTGATAAGTCCTGTATAATTCTGATTGTACTTCCCTTATATTTAAATTGTTTCTTTTTGGTGGCTTGCAGAACTTTCTCCTTTATTTAAGAACACTGGAATTTGGCTATGATAGTCCTTGCAGTTTTTATCCTGGGGTCTCTTTCTGAAGGTGTATTCTTTCAAGGACTATTTTGTCTTCTTGATCTAGCAGATTTGGACAGTTTTCCCTGATAATTTCCTGAAAGATATTTTCCAGGCTCTTTTTTTATCTAGGCTATCTAGACCAATAATTCATAGATTATCTCTCCTGAATCTATTTTCCAGATCATTTGTTTTTCCTAAAAAAGTCTTTACATTTTCTTCAATTTTTTCAGCCTTTTGACTTTGATGGAATATTGATGTTTCATAGAGTCATTGTTTTCTATTTGTCCAATTCTGATTTTTAGGGTTTTATTTTCTTAGTTAACTTTTGTGTTTCCTTTTCCAGTTGGTTAATTTTACTCTTTGCTAAGTTGCATTACCTTTCCAGTTGTCCGATTTTATTTTTTGAAGAGTCACATTCTTTTTTCTGGTTATTTTTACTTTTAAAGGAGTTGATTTCTTTGGTCAGTTTTTCATAATTTTCCTGCATGGCTCTCATTTCTTTTTTCCATTTTTCTTCTTTCTCTCTTCTTTGGTTTTTAAATTCTTTTTTTTAGGTTTTTCTGTAAGGTTTTACATTTCAGTCCAATTCATAATCTCCTTTGAGACTTCCCATGTAGGTCATTTGTCATTGCTTTCTTCTTCTGAGGTGGCATTTTTATCACCTCTCTCTGCATAGTAGCTTTCTATGGTTAGTGTTCCTTTAGCTTTTTTGCTCATTTTGACTGTTTTAGCTGTGCTTCAGGGGTATAGAGAGCATAGACCCAAGCATTTTGTGCTGGGACTGGGGTCTGATCCCAGCCTTATCACTGGCTAAGGAATTGCCTATGCAATCCAGGCATTGCCTATGCAATGGTTTGTTTCCTCCTTTATGTCCTGGCTCTGCCTATACATTGGTTTGTTCCTAACCCAATCCTGTCTTTTGCCCCAGTATTCCCAGGATTCATACTTAGTTTGGGGTTGGGATTCTCCCTGCTGACTTTCTATCTAGCTGCTGGGTCCTAGACTACACTGTGGCTAAAAGCTGGCTGCCGGCTTTCCTGCTCTCCTGCCTAGCTGGGCTTTATTTTCCCTTTTCTCCCAAAGAGACAGACCGTAACTGAAGATCCTCCATGATGTATACAGTTTAAAACTTTTTTTGATCTTTTCCTTTTTTGTGGGATTTGCAGCTTTAATGTCTATGTAGAGGCTTCGTTTAGCATTGTGTAGGGGAAAGCTCATGGAGAATGGTAACTTCACAGCACCATTTTGGCTCTGTCCCAGAAATCGCTTCTTTCTCTAATTCTAGTTTCTTTTAGTGCTTTAATTCTTTCTTATTTCTGATTGTGTGTGAACTGTTGTAAAATACTTTTATCATTGCCCTTTCTCATGTTGCCTTCCTCTTAGATGATTTTTTTTTTTAATTTTTTTAGATGGTTTTTAGTCTAGGCTCTACCACTAAGATCAGAGTACCATAGATTGAGAGCTGGAAATGATATCAAAAGTCATGAAGCCAACCTCATCAAAGATGAAGATAAATGAAGAAAATGAGGCCCAGTAACTTGCCCAACAACACACAGATTTTAATTCCAGGGCTTTTGCCTGGAAAATTGATGATTTTTCAAGTTCAGATAATTTGCTGTGTAACTTTGGTCAAGTTATTTGAACTCTCTTGGCCCCTGACTGGAAAATAAAAAGGTTTGACTCCTGAGGTCATGTCCAGATCTAAATTTGTGATCCCTAGTCATGGGATCATAGATCTTAGAACTGGAAGGGATCACAGGGTCATCTAGTTCAACCCCCTTGTTTTGAAGATGAAAAACCAAGGCCTAGAGAAATAGTCACTTGCTCCAGGTCTATGATCTGATGACAAATTCTCAGGTTACTCTTAGCTCCAATGACTAATAATTCTAACTTTTTTTTTCATTTTTGTCACTTCTTCTTTTCCCCTGGTTGTGGATGGCAGTGGGTCAGTCATTCTTTCATTCATTCGATGGATATTTTTTGAGTGCAGATACTAGGCAGATAACTTGGGTCAGGCATTTAGGGTTAATGACTGTTCCCCTTCTTCTGTTTTTCTTCTCAAGTCCTAGGAGCGATCTAAAAAGAACAACTAAGTCTCAGTTAGTATAAATAATAAATCCTGTGAACTGGTTGCATATATTTGAATTCACACTATTGAAAGTTATAATTATATAAAATTTTGTAATTGCTGCCCAATGGAAATATGAAGTGTGGATTCAAATGCAAGCAATCACTTCATAGGATTCATTATTTGCATGAATTGGTACCCAACTATATAACAATAAAAAAAAATCCTAGAATCTCAGAGTTGGAAGGGACCTCAGAGGTCATCCAGTCTCACCTCTATCTGAGCATGAATTTGCTCTACAACATAATCTGCTTTCAAAGGACTATATAAAGTGAAACCTTAACATGTTTCAGACCCAAGCAAGCCAGAATAATTCTGGATATTCTGTTAGAAAATATTGTCTATTCAGATAACTTATAAACAAAAGATACTTTAGAGATAGATATTCATTGTGAATGGAACTATTTACTGTACTTTATCACTCACAAATTTACTGAGAATGTGAACCTAAAGATAGTTTTATTCAATGCTTTAATAGATCAGTAATTCATGAATGGACACCTGGTCAACCAACAATCAACAAGCCTTTCCTAAGAGCTTGTTATAGGGAGGCATCTAGGTGGCACTGACCCTGGAGTCAGGAGGACCTGAGTTCAAATCCCATCTCAGACACTTAATAATTGCCTAGCTGTGTGACCTTGGACAAGTCACCTAACTCTATTGCCTTAAATAAATAAAAAATGTTTTAAAAAAGAGCTTGTTTTGTAGCAGCTACTGTCTAGACTCTGGAGATTCAAAGACAAAAGCAAAAAGTCCTTCCCTCAATGAGCTTATATTCTAATCAGTGGCAATCACAGTGCAAATATGGTTTTTCATCCTGAATGTCAGTTGTTCATGTCTTCTCATTAATTCTTCATTGAGGATTTAACCCAGTTCACCAGAGGCTTTGCTTGAGCCTAGATCTTTTTACATTTTTGTGGTGCCACTAAAACACTCAGACTTTCCATTTCTATGTTATAATTTACTCTTGCTACTTGACTAGTCCACATACTTTTCTGATTTTATATTTTTATTTCTTGAATGATTTCAGATGGAAATTACAAAAGTGCATAACCAGAAGAACATTAGCATTAAAAATAGCTTTTCATTTCAGATAACATCCTGTGATTACTGAAAGTGTTATATACTTTCTTGTTTGCAGTACATCCCCTCATCCTGTTCTGTTTTGAACCCAGCTCACTGGCTTTCTCTAGTGCCTGACCAACAAATTGTACATTAGTACTGATGGACTCCCTTCCTGGATCACTTCCCTTGTCATGGTGGGGTGGGGGTTGCGTAGCTCAGTGAAACTATGAGTCAAGCCATGCAGAGTTACCCAAGATGCTTTGGAATTGTGGTGCTATTTTTTGACAGCAAGGAGATCAAATCGGTCAATTCTTAAAGGAATTAGTTCAAACTATTCATTGGAAGGAGAATATTGAAGCTGAAGCTGCTTAAATACTTTGACCTCATAATAATAAGCTAGGGATCACTGGAAATGTCCCTGTTGTTGAGAAAGACTGAAGGGCAGAGGAGAAGGGAACTACAGAGAATGAGAAGAATAGATGGCATCATGTGAGGTAGTTAACTTAGACTTCAGAAGATAGTGGAAGGTAGAAGGGACTAGCATGCCATGGGGTTGTGAAGACTGAATGACTCAATTGCCACCACCAATAGCAACTCAAAAACACAACAACAACAAAACAACAACAGCAACAACAACAACAGTGTTCGACAGATTCAACGGGGCTGTCTATCCAGTTGTGTTTTAATGTGTACAATAAGCATTCTTTATCCATTTAGTTTTGCTACTTTGCTTATCCATTCTGTTTTTGCATAGATTGTTATGACTGATTTCTTTTGAGTGATTGTGGACCTTATTGAGCCCTGGTAGTTTTCTGAGACTTTGTGCAACCAATCCAAAGTCACCAGTAAATAAGATTATGTGGGGCATGTCTCCTCATCCATGGGGAATCTAGTCTATTTGCACTTTATCTATGATGTTATTCATTACAGTGGCGAATCCTTATCAACATGAACCTTCTAAACACCTACTATGTGCCAGGGATTGAGGTTACAGTGACAAAAATGAAAGAGTCGTTAGCCTCAGAGTTTTTATTCTATCTGTGGAAACAACAAAAATAGAAATAAGACCATATTAAATACAAGGAGGTAGGTTCTAAAGGGCTTTGAATGCCAAACTAGAGATAGCAAATATATGGGCCAGTACTTGTTGATAGCTTCCTGATTGCTCTTTGGGAAGTAATAATGTCACCTGTGATTTTTTCCCAACCATTTGATATCTTCCCTTCTTTCATATATCTTAGAAATTGGCCCCCCAATACTTGCAAAGCTGTGCTGTCTCTACCATGGGTTGTCTTCTGTGTGTCCTTGGCCAGGTCCAGCTTTTCTTTCTGCTTTCATCTTATTCTCACCTAGCAATCTGGTATTGAAGTATTAGAATTCCATTGAGGTTTTTCCAATGTCAATGGTGAGGGTAGTTTGCTGAAGAAATACTGGAAAATTTGTTGCATTTTTTGACTGTTTGTTATCTGTCCTTCATTTGCTTCTATATGTGCTCTCAGAACTATCTAGCTTAATTGATTTTCGGAACTTGGGATAATCTCCAGCTAAGAGTGAAAAAAGAAAACAGATGTGTTCCAAAGGCTATGGGGGACATAAATACTTACTTAGGAATGGCAGGAAGTAGCTTTAGGAATGGTATTCAGTTAGGAGACTGAGATCCAGACCTGAAAACAATGATTAATGGAGTGTGGCTGGTTATTGTGGTAGCAGTGGGTACTGGCAGTATGTTGCAGTGAGAGTGTAATAGTAGTATATTTGGGACCTGCATTTGGTGTGGTTATATATGTGATTGTATGCCAGAGACTGAAGGGGGCATGCCAGGACAAGTGCAAACTTCCCTCCTTCCTCCCCCCAACCCTTGACATGATTCACAGACACACACACACACACACACACACACACACACACACACACACGAGTTATTTCAACAGGATGACCTATGATGAAAAGGTTATAAGATCAGAGCACATCTCATAATGTTGTTCAGTTGTGTCTGATTACTTATGACCCTGTGGGCCATATCATGCCACACTATCCATGGAGTTTTCTTGGCAGAGATACTGGAGTGGTTTACCATTTCCTTTTCTAGTAGATTAAAGCAAACAGAGATCAAATAACTTGCCTAGGCTCACACACCTACTAATTGTCTGAAACCAGATTTGACCTCAGGTCTTCCTGATTACAGGCCCAGTGCTGTATCCATTGACCCATCTAGCTGCCTCCAGGTCTCAAATAGTATATAGGAAACAAGGGATGCTAGGTTCCTTTTAGCTTCCTTTCAAGAAGAAATTCCTCTGATGCCACAGGTGACCTAGAACATATGATGCCATGGCAATATTATGAAAGTTCTGTTTCATGCCACACTTCTTGTAGATTCTTTTTCTCTTCACTATCTTTCACAATTTTTTAAGGAATAACTACTCATAATCTACTACCTTCCTCTTCTGTTATATTTTGCATGTGTTACTTCCATGGTCCCTCTCTTGACAAGAAATCACAGAATGAAATCTCAGAGTTGGGAAAGACTTCCGAGGCTGTATAATCCAACCAGTACCTCACTTCTCTTCCACATCCCTGAGAAGGCATTGGAGAGAAGATTGATTCTGCTATGACTCCCACATTGCAATTAGTTTCTTCTCTGTTATGATATAGTTGAATGGTAGCAGAATAGGTAAGTCAGCCTTGGAACCAGAGAGACTGCATTCCAGTCCTGCTATTGACACATATCATGTGGTCATTGGCAAGCAAATTAGCTTCTCCATGGCCTCTTTCTATGATTATTAGCTATAGACAATTTGCTGATTCGCATTGGGGGAAATAGTTTCCATATGAGTAGATCTTTAAATTAGTAAACTAACAGATCCAGACCCTCCTTACTCAAATGATATGGTCAATGTAATTCTTTGTGATATTGTTCAATGCTCACCATGTTTAGCACCTTCTGATGTAAGAGAGGAAAGTCCCTATGGCAAACAAGCAAGAAGGCTTGTATAGGCTTACAGAGTGCTGAGCCTGGAGTCATTTTCCTGATTTCAAATCTGCTCTCATACTTACTGTGGGTTTAAGGTCAGGTCACTTAAATGCTGCCTGCCTCAGTTTCCTCAACTGTAAAATGGAGAATATCATGGTACCTACTTCCCAGAGTTGTTTGAGGATCAAATGAGATCATATTTGTAAAGCTTTGTAAGCCTTAAAACAGGTGTGTCCAACCTTCAATCCCTTGAGGGGTTTTTGTTGGGTGAGGTGACCCAGAATAGCTAAAAGGTTGGACACCCATGCCTTAAAAGAACTGCATAAATACTAGCTATTGAAGTCTACAAGCCTTGATTTCTTCATTTCTTAATCCTAACCATATTTTCCAGCTGATTTTTCACTATCCTCTCCTAAGTCTATCTTTCCATTGAAGTTTTTTTTAGGTCTTTGCAAGGCAAATGGGGTTAAGTGGCTTGCCCAAGGCCACACAGCTAGGTAATTATGAGGTCAGATTTGAACTCAGGTCCTCCTGACTCCAGGGCCAGTGCTCTATGCACTGCGCCACCTAGCCACCCCTCCATTGAAGTTAATGAGTATCAAGTTATGTATTTACTTGGTGTATAGGATCTTGTCAGGTTCTGCTTTATTCAACCTTTTGCACCAGGTGTCAACATGCAAGCTGCAGTGTCTTTTATGACCAGTTCAAGGCAAGATGAACAAGTGTCTCATAAAATCTATTTCTTACTGCCTTTGGGTGCACAAGAAAACTAACTCCACCTGTGTTTGCTTCCTTAAGGAAAAACGAGAAAACATTCTTATATTGAACTGCAACTTCTCTTTGTCTTCTGCTTTCACTTAGAGGCGGGGATGGCAATTTTGACCTTATTCATTTCCTCTATTAGTTTGTCATTTCTTTGATTGTTGATCAGAGATCACATATCAGGAACCAGATGTTAAATTAATGTTCAAAATAATGGTTTACAAAGTATGGAATTCCTGGCAGCTTCTGATCTTATTTTCTGGTCATCTGCCACAATCACCATGAAAATGGAAAATGGAATACAAGATGGTGGAGGAGGGGGGATATTTTGTCTTTCTTTGTTTCACGCTGCCATGGCTGGAGAATGCGTCATCTAAAGCCAGTCTTCCAGTGATAAGTCTCTCAGTCCTTAGCATAGTTAAGCTAAGGCATTGTAGATGGCACCCAACCAAAAATGAAGAATTCACTGAAGAAATATTTTCTTCCTGAGAAAGTACTATTCTGTCATAACCAATGTATTTACTGTGTTTATGTAATTACTTGAAAATCCAGGGGAGGTCTGACTTAGAGCACTTATTATAACTAAATGGCAGCAAAGGGCTTAGTAATGGTGTTAAAAGCAGACACTGGCGTACATAGACATTACTTTCAGTGAAATGGTAATGCTGTCTGCAGTGATATCCACTCTACTTCTAATCTAAATCTATTTCTACACAACCAAGAAGTAAAAAACCATGAAAAACCTGCTCTGGTAGCAGGACAAGTATCTGGACCCCCCACAGGTCTCTGGAGAACATCTCCCTACTTTGTTATTACAAATAAGTAGGCCAAATTTGCTACCTACTAAGCACCTAGTATCAAATGTAACCTGTATAATAGGCATGTAATGGTAGAGAAAGAAAAAAGACCAAAACTTTTATGTTGTAATCATTTTTTGGCTATATGAGGAGCTGAATATTAATTTCCTTTTCATATTATATGAGTAAACTTTTTTACTCATTTAACATAAAATGAGTAAATTTTATATGAGAGAGCAGCTTGGAGTTATGGAGTTATGATCAGGTCTGACTGGGACTCTCAGTCTTGTGACCTGTGTGACCATGAACAAGTCACATTCATTTCTTGGGTTTCTATTTTTTTAAATCAAATTTGGGGGTCAGATTATGTGACAATGAGAATTCCTTCTGGTTCTAAAGTGATGGTCCAGTGGACCCCATGAATTTTACCTTGGGGAACCTTGCCAATGATCATCCACTTGGAAAAAGGGAAGAGAAGTAGTAGTCTCCTGTTAAATATCCAGGTCACTCAATTAATTTAGTTGAATGGCTTCTTTTCTTTTCTCTTCTTTTCTTTTCTTTTCTTTTCTTTTCTTTTCTTTTCTTTTCTTTTCTTTTCTTTTCTTTTCTTTTCTTTTCTTTTCTTTTCTTTTCTTTTCTTTTCTTTTCTTTTCTTTTCTTTTCTTTTCTTTCTTTTTTTTTTTTAGGTTTTTGCAAGGCAATGGGGTTAAGTGGCTTGCCCAAGGCCACACAGCTAGGTCATTATTAAGTGTCTGAGGTCGGATTTGAACCCAGGTCCTCCAGACTCCAGGGCCAGTGCTCTATCCACTATGTCACCTCACCACCCCACTTCCTTCTTTTTTTGAATTCCCCTTAGTGACCTTGCATAACGCATACAGCAAATTTTTATCTGTTAGAAAATGGTTCATTGTAGATATATTTCCCTTTGAAATCTAGATTTCATCAATACTTCTTCAGGAGGATAGAGTTGCCCCCCCCTCCCCAATTCATGCAAAAGTGTAGGGTTGTGGGGCAGCTAGGTGGCGCAGTGGATAGAGTACTGGCCCTGGAGTCAGGAGGACCTGGGTTCAAATCCGGCCTCAGACACTTAATAATGACCTAGCTGTGTGGTCTTGGGCAAGCCACTTAACCCCATTGCCTTGCAAAAACCTAAAAAAAAACCTATTAAGAAAAGTGTAGGGTTGTGAATGAGCTCAAGAACTGAAGTCGGAAGAAGTGGATTTCAGACCTGGCTTCTCTACTTACTAAATGTTTGACATTGGACAAGTCTCTTATGGGCTTGGAGGGTCATAGATTTAGACCTAGAAGACACACCATAGAGACCACCTAGTCCAACTCCCTCATTTTACAGAGGAAAGTAGTGTGCACAGAGGTTAAACTGACCAAGAGCCAAGTGCTTGATTAGGAATTTGAACCTAGGTCTTCCTGACTTCCAATCAACTAACTATCCACTAATCCATGGTTCCCTTTAAAGCTTCATGTTCTCACCTATAAACTCAGGGTGATAATAAGCATTAATTAAGCACCTACTCTGAGCCAGTTCCTGTGCTAAATGCTGTGTAAAAAATGAGACAATGGGTGTGCAGATAACTTGTGTCAGGTGTAATGTTGTTCGTTGTCTAAATCTGCGATCACAAACTTTTTTTCTTCCTACAGAAAACCTGCTTATTTCATCTGAACACAGTTAGCCAGCCAACTTCCCTCTGGTTTCATATGGATTCATAATAATATGCAAGAGCCTGGTATCTAAAGACCACTAGATTTGGAATCAGAGGACCTGGGTTCAAATTTCAGCTTTACCACCTTTGTGACTTCAGGCAAGTCTTTAACTTCTCTGGGTCTCTATTTGCTCAGTTCTAAAATGAATGGGTCAATCTAGATAACCTCAACGGTCCCTCCTACTCTAAACATTCTCTTCTTTCCTTAATGAACTACATGGTGTTGGGGTTAATTTCTCTTATCTAGTGAAATTGTATTGCATCTTTGCTTCCAAGTGTGGATAACCCCTTTGACTTTGTCATATTGCTAATTTTGATTGCTTCTGAATTCACAAAACCATTTCTCATACACCAGGAGTCCTAGGTCCATTGCATGGCCCCATCCTGCTCCCAATCTCTCCTCTCATCCCTTGAATTCAGTCTGCACCCAAGGTTCTCATTCTGGTGGGTTTCCTTCTGACTCATTCCATCCTTCTGTACTTTTCTCATCCTCTTGTGAGAATGTAAAGTTCTACTGTACACCTGTGTATCACTGTTCTCAAGAGAAGTTTAATTTGTTTCATAAACTCTAACCACTGCGTTTATCTTCCTAGTGACAAAGAAATCACTTCATTTGGCCTGACTTGGGTTTCCTGAACTTGTATTGATTATTGTTTCTCACTATGGGGCCCACTTGGTATTCTGAAATGACTTCCTTATTAATTGGCCTCACAATTTATCAGATATTGAAATTAAATTTATGACTTTAATTCCCTGGATTCCTTGGAGATCTTACAAGAGAAAAAAATCACAATACTACATCACAACTCCCAAGTAACCTTAGCATCATAAACCGGGGGGACAGAGAATAACATTTCTACTTAGAGATTTTTGCATCTTTAAACTTGCAAATTATAATTTTAAAGAATCATCCTGAGCTCCAATTATTTCTTGAGATGCATTTTGTCTTTCATAGTAACTTACTGGCTCACATTTTCCAGACCTTAGTATCAAAGCAAGTACCTTGCAAGTGTTAAGCAGGTTCATTATAGTGCTTCCTTTATGTACACAAGTGGACATTTGCCCTTTTATATGGAAATTTTAACATATTTGAAAAATGACATTTCCTTAAAAGGTTTTTTTTTAAAACATATGCTACTAAACAGATATCTGTCCACTAAAGAAATGTTTCTAGTTGCCCCAGCAACCAGCAACTCAGAATAGTTAACTATTTACAGCTTTCAATGGCTCTGGGTTTCACCTGACCTCGCCTGGTACCTGTTGGCACTGGAGCGCCCTCTTCAATCTTGGGAAAGGACTGGCAGAGAGACTCAAGTAATATGTACAAGGGAACAGTTGGTCATCTTGCAAGCAATGAATTTTATGTTCCATTAAAATCCATAAAAGGCTTTTAAGGTTGTTTATTTCATGATAATCTCTCCAGGACTCTACCTGACTAAGAAGCCGTGTGTGGTGAGGTGTCTATAAGGTGTTGGACTTGTCTCCAGTGCCCATTGTGGCCAGCATTCGGTGAAGAGGACAGTCTAGACCGAAGCAAATAAATATGCTGATGCTACACTCCCTTCTGTTCCAGTGCTATATGAAAGTGGTAAGAAAGCATTTATTTTCTCAAACATTGTCGTTTACTTTTCATAACTATGGTCTCGACATGGCAGATAGAGTTGGGGAGAATCCTTGGGGGAATTATTTGTTTGAACAGATATGGAAAATAGAATGCTTTCGTCCAATTCAAATAATAGGTAAAAGCACCTTTTTCATTGTTGTGTGTTTCACACATTCTTTACCAGAAAGTTTTTATTGCCAAGTGATACTTGTGAGTCTTCAGCAACTCAGTTATGAAACAAATCTCCTCTTAGTAAATTGTATTCTTAAAAAGGACTTTGCTGAGATAGCCAGGTCAGAAAACCAGTGATTGTTCTTTTTCCCTGTTGATGCTCTTCATATGTCGGCTATTGGAAAAGTTATTCTGTGTCTCAAGTGCAGTGACTATTGGTGAATTTTATTTAACATTTTTTCAGTGAAAAAAATCATCAAATTTTTGAAACAAAGCCAAAAATCGTTATTCTTATGAATATGTTTCAGTACATTTTATTTGTTGAATTCTCAAGGATATTTTGGGATTTGTATTTGTAGTAAGGGGATTGGGAAAGCTTCTGGTGGATCATTTTAACCACCTATTTGTGTCTTTGTGTTAAAGATGTTAAAGTTTTGCAAGCATTCAGTGATATATTATTGCAGTTTCTACCATGGCATTGCATAATCTTGGTCAAACAATAAATATGAGATCCTTAAGGATGATCTCTCTGTAATTTCTTGTGGCATAAATCCTTTGATAACCATAAACAAATCTGAATTACTCAGCTACTTATTTGGGTTTTCTTGGGGATATGTTGATGTTTAAATTCCTGTGGTTATTGCTGATGGAGCATTTTTGATTTCACATTTGTATCATCTGTTTCAAAGGTTTCATCTTGAGATAAACCACTTTCGGTGCCATTCAACAAATCTAGTGGCAAACACACACATACACACATATTAATGTATATGAGTACACACACACACACACACACACACACACACACATATATATGTTTTATGTCTTTGCTATTATTTTGTGAAGTGAAGTATGTGAGTTCCAGAAGCTTTTCTGTAAATTTTAAACCTGTTTATTTTGTGCTTTGGGAAGAGCTGTCAATCCTCTCCCAATTTTTGATGAGCTTGTATTTAATCTTTCAGTAGGGGAGGACAGAAAGACCACTTGCCAGGCACCAGGCTAAGGACTTTTACAAACATTATCTCCTTTCGTCCTAACAACAATCCTGTGAGATAGGTGCTATTGTTCTCCTGCTTTTACAGTTGAGGAAACTGAGGCAGACAGAAATTCAGTGACTTGCTCAGAACTGCACAACTGATAAGTCTTTGAGGCTGGATTTGAACTTAGATCTTCCTGATGTTATGCCCAGCATCCTAGCTTAGCTGACTTGGGATAAAAAGACTATTAACCTTGTTTGGTTTGGGGTTGTTCTTTTTGGACACATTCTGGATCTGATGCTGTCCATTTTACCATTCCTTATGGTATGCCTTAATAATGTTAATTCTTTAAAAGTATTCTTCATTTTAAGTTTTAGCTTCATAATCATACAGTCATAGATTTAAAGCTAGAAGGTACCTTAGAGATTATTGAGTCCAGTACACTCATTTTATACACTGAGGAAACTAATGCCCAGGGAAGTTATATGGCTTGCTCAGGATCACACAGCTGAAAGTAAGTGATTAAAGTGAGATTCAAACCCAAATGTTCCTGACAGCACATCGAGTAGTCTCTCTGCTATGTCTTTCTGTCTGTCCATCTCTTAATATATCTGTCCTCAACTTTCTCCTTGGTTGTCTCAAGCTAGATGTGCTTTGCCTGGAGAACACCAAAGGATTTCTAAGTATTTCTTTTATTCAGTGTTTCAATTTGATCTCTGGCTTCAAACTCAAAAATCTTCCTTGATACACATTAACAATTTTTTATAAATTAAGAATTTAGTTCAAACAATTAAGAGATGAAGTAACTTTAATTTGTTTAATTTTAAAATTTTTGTTTTATTTTTAACTTGAAAAATACCAACAAACAAACATTTGTCTATACAGAGAATGGAAAAAATATTGTTTGAAAACAGGAATCTCATTATGTACAGTCATTTTATTGAAATATATACTAAATTCAGCATGTTGGTTCCAGATGCTATTCCATTTGTTTGTTCTTCCCCTAAGCCTTTTCTGTACATTTAAAAAATGCACCATAGAAGCTCTCTCTCATGTCTATCTCTGTCCCTCTTTCTGTCTTTCTTTTTCTGTCCCTCTCTATCTCTATCCCTCCCTGCTTGTCTGTCTCTATCTCTGTTTCTCTCTTTACCCCTGCCTGTCTCTCTGTTTTTCCCTCCATCTCTCTCTATGTCTCTTTTTGTTTCTGTCTCTTCCTGTCTATCTCTGTCCCTGTCTCTATCTGTCTTTTTTCTCTCTCCCTTTCCTTTTCTCTCTGTCTCCTCCCTGCCGGTCTTTCTGACTCTCTTTGTCTTTATCCCTCCTTCCTTGTCTCTCTGTTTCTCTCTGTTTTTCTCTCTTTCCCTTTCCTTCTTCCTTTTCTTTATAGCTCTAGTCCTCCCTCCTTTAACTCCCAAAGGAAAGCCTCTTTTGTAACAGGCTAGTATTGTCACTTGAAACAGATCCGTGTAATGTCCATGTCCATGAATTTCTGACTTATTCATCACCTTCTCTCTGTCAAGAGATAGAAAGAATAATTTCTCCTTGGTTTATTTTATGTGTTTTTCAGTGGAACCATACAACTTAATTTCCATGTATACCAAATGACTAATATGATCTTTTGGTATGATTTCCTCTATGATTTGAAAGCCATACTCCATTTTCAGGGGTTATGTTAATAATTTAAAAGCTAGGTAGAACCACAATAGATTTAAAATGTTTCCCTAGAAGATGCCATGTTTTATATCATTTGTTCTGGATATAATTTTTAAAACGTGTCAGGATATGTTTTAAAGGATGAAAATTTTTCTATGTGGGCACGTAGGTGGCACAGTGGATAGAGCATAGGGCCTGGAATCAGGAAGGCTCATCTTTTTGAGTTCAAATCCAGCTTTAGACACTAGCCGTGTGACCCTGGGCAAGTCATTTAATCCTATTTGCCTCAGTTTCCTCATCTGTAAAATGATCTTGAGAAGAAAATGGCAAACTACTTAAAACCCTAAATAGCGACGCAAGGTGTCAGACAAGACTGAAAAAACAAGTGAACAAGCATAAAAGACTGAGTCACTGCCCTTTATGGAACTTTTCTTTCACTCATTGTATTAATGGTACACAAACTTTGTTTTGTGTTTTATCCAACTTGTATTTTCATTATGTTGAGCTTCTTTTCATCATATAGATAACTAAAAGTTTCTCATATTCTTTCTGGGGCTTTAGAGTTGGGATTGGGTTTTGAGGATATTATTATCATTATCTTTTCATCCTCATTCCTTTCGATAGGGTTCAGCTTAAAACAGTGCTGGAATAAGAAAATTCTTTTATGTTTAATGTTCTGTGGACTAATTCATAGGTGGATAAAGTAACTGCTTTTTATAGTTGAATAAAAGTATTTAGGGGATAAGCTCATTTTCCATAGGATTATTCAAAGCATTCTCTGTACCAATAACATAGATTAACATGAATCCTATATACCTTATTCTGTTCTCATATGATTTTGATCTACTCCTTTATTTTGAAAGGTTTGGGTTTCATTAAGCTTCTATATCTGAGTATTTAGATGAGTGTTATCTATTTAAAACTGTCTTTAGTGTTTATGGCTCAGTATTCTGGCCAGGTGATTGTAAGCAACAGTTTGGACTGTGGTACATTAAATGTTCTAGTTGAATTCTCCAGGATATTTTGCCATATGTGCTTCCAGAAAGGTTATTTGTTATCTCTCAGGACAAGAGATGGATATGTGATGGAATATTATGGTGTCATAAGAAAATAGGAAGTACTCTATGAACTGATTCAAAGTGAAGTGAGCAGAACTAGAACAATTTATACAGTGACAATGTTATAAAGAAAAACAAATGAATGATTTTCAAACTCTGGTCATCAGTGGAATGACAAAGCACACAGTTCCAGGGGACCAGAGAAGAAACACACCACTCACCTTATGATAGAGAGGTGATAGACTTAAAATCTCAAATGAGACATATTTTAAACGAATCGGTGATGGAATTTGCTTTGTTGGACTTTGCACATTTGTTATGAGAACTTTTTTCCTATTTTTTGTTTTTCAATTAGAGGGGAGTGAGGAGAGGAAAATACTAATTGACTTGAAAAGAGTAACAAAACTAAGTTTAGGAAAAGAAAATGTGTGTAATCATGAAGTAAATAGAAAAAAATAATTCACTCTAACTTTGGGCTCCCCTCTCTGTGAACCTCTGTAGTTCAGAGGGAGATTTTCCTCCTACCTAGACATCATTGTTAGAGCATAATCTTATACTAGCACCTGCCTCTGGAATCACAGTGGTAGATAGAAGTGATCTGTATAATCACAAAGGTTTTGAAGTCTTTAGCATCAAATCTGCCATTGACTTGATCTTCTCATTTCTACTTCCTACACAAGAACAATCAGTGTGAATGGTAGGCTTCACAATGTCTAATGTTGCTGTGCAGTCAGCTTTCTCCAGTAGGACCAGCATGAGCATCCCCACATGGACAACCTAGATGAAATGAAGGTGATTCTTTGCTTTATTGTCTTTTTTACTGATGTGATGGTTGTCTTAATATGGAATGGAACCCCAAAAGATGAGCACATCCCTTATCAACCCCTTTGTAAGTACACAACTTTATTATGAAAACCACTGATGAGTTAAAATATTTTGATCATTAATGTCCTGGTGATGGAGAAAGGTTTTACCTTTCATTAAAAAAATCAATAAGAAATTTCCTTATCCAACTTTTTACAATGTAAGTGGGGCAACAAGAGAATATTCTCTCCTTTAGAAAGAATAAGGAGAAGTGAGAAAGAGATGATAGATAATAGGAGAAAGGAGAAGAAATAGAATAGGGGTCATTCTCTTAGGTTTACGATTTTCTAGTTCAGAAGTTATATATGGACAGGTGTCTCCAGTCATGGCAGAGCAATTCCTGATCAGGTAATAAGCCCAGTTGGCACCTAAAAAATACCAGGTTCACTTTGATTCCTCCACCATATCAGTGTTAAGAGAATGTTTACTTTCCCAGAAATTATAGTTTATTTTTCAGTTTCATGTTTTAGACTCAAACAGTGTGAGAAAGAATGATCCATATTACCTTTTATTTTTTTGGATAGCTGTGCAGAAAAAGAATTCATTAGTGTGTCACTAATGGACAGCAGCTTTTCCTTCTACTGAATGTCATGAACTTAAGCAGGAAAATGCTTTGATAGAAAGTGCACATTTTTTTAATTTTAAGAGAGCCATGCCAGGGTCTTTTGGCAACTGAGATGGACCAGAAGTTCTGGGTACCAGTTCTGGGCAGGAGAGGCAATTGTTAAAGGTGACCCAGAAACTAATTTATCTATGCAGAAAATGAATGAGCAAAACCCCAAGGAAGATAGATTGCAAATGCCATCAACACTTGGTATTTTCAGGAAATTCTCTGTTTGAATGTGGATGTATTTGACAGGTGTGAGAGAGATAATCTGTGAAAAGGCTTATTTGATATGCAGTCACCTAAAGCTTATTTTGCTTAAATTTTACAATTTCTATCTTTCTTCCCTTCTTCTGCTAATAGATTATAATAAGAAAAATAATGGTAAAATTTAGAAAAGCTTAGGTAGAGATTTAACTAACTTCCAGCTGTTTTCTGGTCATGGGCAGGACCAAGGGCAGGGCAAGGCTAAGGGGTCAGATAAAGTGTTGATGGTCATGAATGCAAATTTGCTGAATGATAATCTCTTACTTCCCACATCCCTTCCCTCCACTGTCTCCCACTATCTGGGTCCTCTGATTTTGTGGAAGTTGGTAAAAACTATATAAGCTGGGTTAATACATGAAGAGAGAAGCTGTGGGATAGAACATATGTCTCCTGAAAATGTGTGATGACAAAATTCACCTCCCATCTCCCCCCATATACACCTCATTCCTTTACTGTTTCACTCTGAACCGGGGTTTATAGGTAAGCTAAAACACCTCTGACATACTGCTATTAACTGTTGAAAATAGAGTGATACCATCAACAAGAAATTCACCAGTGTCTTAGATCTCAGGTGTCAAACACCTGGTCCAGTGTGGCCCCTTAGAGGACCCATACCCAGTTAAGATGTAATGCAGAGGGGCAGCTAGGTGGTGCAATGAATAGAGCACCACCCTAGAGTCAGGAGGACCTGAGTTCAAATTCGACCTCAGACAGTTAATAATTACCTAGCTGTGGAAACTTTGGCAAGCCACTTAACCCCATTGCCTCACAAAAACTAAAAAAAAAGATGTAATGGATAAATATTTAAAAAAATAAATAAAAAATACAATAGATCATAGATAATGTTACTATGTGGTTTTTTAATGTACAATTTAGTTTGACATCACTATCTGATCATTTATAACTTTAGAAAAAGATTATTTAGACAGAATTTGTGTGTGGTTCAAACTCCATTTGGTAAATGTTATTAACTTTAGGCATCCCTGGTGTTCCTGTCCTCCAATAAAGTCCTTCTTTAGTGACTTTTCATGGAGGTGACCTTAACTTTTAGGAAGACTTATGTTCAAATACCATCTACCAACAGAGTGGCCAATAAATAGGGAAGTCATTCAACTTTTGTAAGACTCAATTTCCTTCTCTGTAAGAATGAGCAAAATAATACCAATAGTATCTTTCTGATGGAGGTACTATACATTTCAAATGAGATTATGCACATAAAACTTATTATTAACTTTAAAGCTTTACACAAAGATATCAATTATTATTATTACTGGACTAGCTAAGTGTGAAGATTATTAATAGGAAATTGACCACCAGGTGATGATTTTTTTTCAGCAATTGCAATTCATGAGACTATTAATTATAGTGTGGTAGGGTTAGAATCTATATGGGCAGAAGAATTGCTCACACTGGTAAAACTGGATTTTTTGCAGGATTGCATAAATGTTCTTAAGGACCAGCATCAAGTCTACTGGGAGAAGATAGAGATTAATTTTTATTCTACTCCTTTTTAGCGTATTGTTGGATGGGATCTGGGTTTATAGGCTATGGATATTATATGTATAAAGGCATTCAGATTATTTCACTCTATTTATGCCCCCCCCATCTATTTATTAGGAAACTTCCCTAGATGCAACATGCTGTCTATTCAGATTGAGTGAGAAATTTGGTCTCCTCTCTGGGGTGTATCAAACCATCCAGTTAGTTGTAATCAATTTTTAATTGAATGGAGAACCAGAAGAGAGTGTTCCAGCTCAGCCCCTGAGAAGAAATCCATTGCGGGTGGGGGACTGGGATCATGGAGGAGCAGAGCTTTGGATCCCAGGACCAGTCTCCTCTCCTCCTCTCCCTGGACAAAGAAGGACAAAGAGTGAACTTAGACTTGGGAGGATTTGGGACTTACTGTCTCCTCCTTGACATCCTAGCAGTCCTCCTGGAAAAGTTAATAGCAATGTCTGCATCAGGAGCCAAGGCCAGAGCACAGTATCCAGGCTGTCCAAGGAGCCCTTGCCCAAGAGGACCATCTTGAGGATTCCAGCAAAAGGACTTCCAGGAATTGTGAGTTATCTCTTTACCACAGCTTGAGTCCTAAGCTCTAAGCTTGAGTCCACTTTCCCCTGGACTTTGTATCTACTTGTGTATGCATTGCCTGAAAGACTCATGGGATGCAGTTTTTGCCTCTTTCTAGTGAGCCCTCTTATTTTTCTCAAACCTTGAAAACTGAATGTGTTCCAAGGTTTAATCCTTATTTCTCTTCTTTCTTTATCTTCTTATCCTTGGTAATTTCAGTCACTGCCATGGGGCCTGAACAAGACTCTCTGTAGAGCTGACCTCTCTCCCTGGCTTTGGACACTTCCATTTCCAAATGTCTACAATCATCTTTGCTGAGATGTCCTGCTGAAACTTTTATTTCCCTAGTCATGTTTATTCTCTTTCCCTTGAAATGTGATCCTTTGAACTTCATAGTGTTTCTTGGGAACACGGCCATTCAATTAGTTTCCAGTATTGAACTAAGGTTTTCTCTTTACCTTTGAGTCTGAGCCTCCACCTAATGTATTTGATTAGTTACCAAGTCCTCTTGATGCTACCTCTGTAATTTCAATGTAATTACAATGATCTTACAGATCATTGACTCTGCTGACCTTATTTTACAGGGACGGAAGCTGAGGCCCAAAGCAGGGAAGTGACTTGCCCAAGGTCACATAGCTAGTAAGTAGTAGAGCATGAGGGCTTCTGAATCCAAATTGCATGCTCTTGTCTAGCCTTCCTTCTCTTCTCATTGCCCCCACCCTGGTAGGGGCCCTCATTAACAGCTACTGGGACTGTTGTAGTAACTTCCCAGCTCTTACCTATGTGTCCTTTCCTGCCTCCAATCCAGTCTTCCCAGCCCTGCCAGATTTTACTTGCTTACAGATGGATTGCTTCCCTATTGACTCCTGACTACAGTCTCTGGCAACTTACTACCTTTTAAGCATCATAGCATACAACTTGATTCTGCCTACTATAAACCCTGGGCAAATTAAGCCATGCTTTCCCACCTCTCTCTGTTTATTTATACTCTGTCCTATGTCTGGAATGCCTCCCCACCCCTTCACCGCTTCCTTTCTACTTAAGCTGTTGAAATCTACCCATCATTTAAAGCCCATCTCAACTGATGTTCCCTCACCCATCAGTCAGGAAAAATCTTTCCCATTTGGAGCTCACACAGTACTTTATTTGATTCTGCTCCCTATCACCATACATTTTGTGTGATTACTATTTTCTACATGTTTGATCCCCCTGATTGATTTCAAAGTTCTCCAGGTAGGGTGTGACAATGATTGGAGTTTTTACTACAAACTAGTACAGTGCTCTGGAACACTGTAGGGTTAGAATACATATATACATGTATGTATAATTTGTTGGGTTAAATCACTTACAGTCTCTCCCCCTACTCCCACACTCCACTTTTTAGTCTGATGCAGAAAATAGTCTAAGCCCTGCCAACTGTGTTGGGGTCCATGGGGTCAGCAGCAGGATCCTTGCAAAGTCCTCCAGAATAAAGGCCATGTTGCTAGTTCCCAAATGTAACCAGAAAACAGGAAGCAAATGCCATTCAGGAGAGAATAAATAGGATAGATGATGGTGAGTGTCCTGGGTGTCATGTAGGAGGTCATGGCTTCATTTCCAATCCTAGTGTTTCATTTTTCCAAATGTTTTAGAGCTATCAGGTGGTAGCTGAAATAGCCTTTCTCCTTTACAAGGACCAGCGAGTCCCTAAACCAAAATGTTGACAATGGCTGATGCTAACAGACTCTAACTCTATGTGGATTTTCAGTGCACTTAGCTCTGGTGGAGACAGAAACGAATTTGAAACAAATGTAATTGTATTCTCGTCATAAATCCACTTTTGATGCAATGTTGGGTAATGTGATGAAGTGTGAAGAACCCTGGGATTTAAATCCTACCTTTGACACTTACTACCGGTGTGACCCTGGATAAGTCACTTGGTCTCCATAAGTTTTAGTTTCCTTTTCTATAAAATGAGTGAGTTGAACTGAATAGCCTCTCAGATCCTTTTTATTTCTGGATCTATGACATCATCTCGCTTTGAAGACTGGATCTGAAGGCCCAAAACCTTGAATTTCCAATCTGGCCCTTTTCTTTGTCTCCTTGGCCAAATCACTGTACCTTGCTAGGCCCAAATTGTCTCCTCCAGAAATGGAGGGGTGTTGCTGTGCAGTAGAGAGAGCTTGGCTTTGGAATTAGGGGATCTCAGGGAAAAGAGAAAGGAACCAAGAGGAAAGGGCATTACATTTCTAACTTTTAACAGATTCCATATTTAATTCTTGTTTTCAGGCTGCACTGTGTAAATCTGCCACTACTGGAATGATAGGGGTCAAATGAGCTCTGTCACCTAATAATTTGTATAAATTGAGGTAAATCACCTCCCTTCTCTGGGTCTTAGTATTCTTCATTTGTTAAAGGAGGGGCTTGGACTAGATGTCCTCTGGGGTCTCTTTCATCTAAAGCTACCATCCAATGACATCAAAGTTCTCTTCCAGCTCTTAGATACTATGTCTCCTATGATAAAGAGAATCATCCTTGAACCATGAGGTGGGAGGGTCAGATGCTAACAAATGACCATTCACTGTTGCTTAACCCAGGACACAGAAATAGAGGTGGTCAGTGAGTAGCCAGCAACTATGGAAGTGAGATGGGCCATTACCAGGTTGGCCCCAAATTGCTTCCACAACAGGATCTGCCAAGTGCATGCTATAAATCACTTGGAATCAGAACACAGGGAGAATCATAATATAAAAGAGTAGACAAAGTGGCTTCCAACCAAGTAGGGGAGAAAGACAGATGAGAAGAAACTGTACTAGATCAAATATGGTTTAAAAAAACTAGACAACTAAGTCTGCCTGACCCACCTGACCCATTTCTGCTGAGGCAGTTTGAGAATTCTGAACTTGAGGGCCAAGAAAATGAGTTGCCCACACTGTCTTGTACCTCCCATATGGTGAACCCCCCTGGTTGCCCAAGGAAGACATAGGTCAAAGGTGATCAGAAGTAGGATTGAACTCTTGAGAGGTTTCTGCACTGCCAGCTCAGGTGAGACATGGAGGTCTATTCTTTTTTTTTAGGTTTTGGCAAGGCAAATGGGGTTAAGTGGCTTGTCCAAGGCCACACAGCTAGGTAATTATTAAGTGTCTGAGACCAGATTTGAACCCAGGTACTCCTGACTCCAGGGCCGGTGCTTTATCCACTGTACCACCTAGCCGCTCCAGGGAGGTCTATTCTTAAAACAAACCAGTGCAAACTAGCCATATGTATTTAATCCAGTGAAATGAAGCCATTTTGTTTTTCTCACTAGGGGCTCAGCACAGTGTCTAGTATGTTCAGTAGGCACTTAATAAATACTTGCTGACTGTCATTGGTGGATGAATGGATTTGACTGAAATAGTAATTTCTAAAACTGAAAGACAATTCCAGAAGTGACTTCCTCAGTGACAGCTATGGCCTTCCTCTAGGTCCCAGTAAACCTGCATGCTGGTGGGGGCAGGCCAGGTAACGGAAACAGAAATGGTACCCAGGTAAGCAAGGTGGTGTTCCAGCCCTCTTTCCTGGCAGTGATTAGATGATATTCTGGAAAGAAAAGAAGGGATTAATTGCTTTCCAAGTAACAGAGATTCTGAGAGCCCAAGACTCGGACACAATTTCCAAAGGGTACTTTTTCCCACTCGAGGGGATCATTGTTTTTCCCCTTTTCAGTGAGTTATTGCTCACTGTGAAGTGACAGTGCTATACTTTCGATATATTACAAAGCACTAGACCATGTCTCCTGAACCAAGTCTGACTCATAGTGACTTGAGGATAATTGAACATTTATCATTTGACCACCAAAATATTAACAGATAGCTTACGATTTCCACTTCACCTGAATTAATCATTTACCAGGGTTTTACATTACCTAACTGTCAACATACCAGAATTCCTAAAGATTGAAACCTCTCCCAAGTTCCTTGAAAAAAGCTGCAACTTTTCTTATTACATATGTAGTAACTGATTTCAACTTGAAGCACATTCTGTATAATACATCTTCTCAGGTGACATCATTCATAATGAGAATGACATTTCCAAATCTCACCAAACTGAGAAGACCCGGGCAAGCAGAGATTTTCAAAGGAGTTTTTTTTAACTTGTAGCTTCTGAGGATCCTAGCTTGAAGAGGACCACATAACCTTGCCAAAGAGCCTTACTATATTAATGTTTCTGCTCCAACAATGTTGTTTTCATCCATTTTGGAAAAAGAAGACCCATCTTCCATAGGTAGGAGTTTGAATATTTGCTTCAAACCTAATGGAACAAAAAGCAAAAATAAAAGGAGCCACTAAGCAAATAGGAGCATATTGGCCCCATGGGAACACCAAAAAGACAAGTAGAGAAACACTTCATCCTTACTTTCAATTATCAAGACATATACACAAATCCTAAAAAAAGATCCCTGAACTATGGTAGGTTACACATACACATGGACACACACAAACAGAGAAACCCTGTAAACATAGGACCCTATGCTATGACAGGAAACACACATAGACATACACACGCAAACACAAACCCTATAAACTTAGGTCCCTGGGCTCTGTTAAGTGGCAAACACAAAGCCACAGAAAGACACACAAACTCTATAAACATAGGTCCTTAGGCTCTGATATGTCACATGCACAGATTGATCCATAAACATACAGATCCCTGGGTTCTGATAGGTCCCACACACAGACACTCATAGAAAGACACACACAAACATGCAAACCTTATAGAAACAGGTCCTTAGACTCTGATAAGTGTCTCACAAATACAGTGACACAACAAGCCTATAAACACAGCTCCATGAACTCTGTTAGGTTACATACACATAAAGACACTCAAACCTAATAAACACAGCTCTCTGGGCTTTGATAGGTCACACACACACACACACACACACACACACACACACACAAAACATATAAATGCAGGTCCCTGGGGTATGATAAGACACAGACATACACAGACAATCACACAGAAACACAAACCTTAAAATCATATGTCCCTGAGTTTTGATAGGTCATACACAGAGAAGCACACAGATACATATATTGACACAAAAACCCTATAAACACAGGTCCCTGAGCACTGATAGGTTCCACAGTCACAAAAATGTTAAATGTTATGGATAGAGGTCCCTGGGCTCTAATAAGTCACATACACACAAACACATGTACAAAGACACTCAACAGACACATAAACCCTATAAATAGAGGTCCCTGTACTCTGGTAGGTGATACCCACAGTCAGACACACACACGAAGACACAAAAATTCAATGAACACAGGTCCCTGGACTCTGTTAAGTCATACACACACACACACACACACACACACACATCCAAACAGACAGACATCAAAACCCTATTAGCACAGGTCCCTGGGATCTGATAGGTCACACATAGACACACAAACAGACACATACAGAGACACAGAAACCCTACAAACACAGCTCCCTGAGTCCTCAGTCTCTCTCTCTCTCTCTCAGTCTCTCTCTCTCTCTCTCTCTCTCTCTCTCTCTCTCTCTCTCACACACACACACACACACACACACACACACACACACACACACACAATGATATCTGCCCTTCATTCTTGAAGAAGACCATGACATCAGGGAGGTGATGCCATGACAAACGTGTGAATTGGATGGGGGGGGGGGTGCTGCGATAAGTCACCAGCCTCACTGCCTCCTCTGGAGCCAACTGAGTCCAGTGGCCAGATACAGATCAGGATGACTGGAGATGGCCCTGGATGCCAGGCAATCAGGGTGAAGTGACTTGCCCAGGGTCAAACTGCTGGTAGTATCAAGTATCTGAGGTTAGATTAGAACTCTTGTCCTCCTGACTCCAAGACCAGTGATTTACCCACTGTACCACCTAGCTGCCCACAAACACATGCATCCATACACACACACACACACACACACACACACACACACACACACACAAACACAGAAATACAAACCCATAAACACGGGTCCCAGGGCTCTGATATGTCTCACACACCACACACAAATCCACACAGACATACACAAACACTATTAACACAGGTCCCTTTGACTCTTCTATGTCACACACACACATACACACACACACACTCATATAAAAACAGGTCTCTGATTTCTGAAAGGTCACCCACACAGAAAGATACACACACAGACCCACAAATCCTATAAATTCAGGTCCCTAGGCTCTGATAGGTATCACAGATAGATCCATACAGTTTACACACACAGACGCACAAACCCTATAAAAACAAGTCAGTTGGCTCTGATAGATTACACCCAAAAAGCAAACACACATTGATAGACACACACAGACACACAAACCCTTTAAACAAAGGTCACTGTACTCTCATAGGTCATATGCATACTGACACACACAGACATAGATACACAAACACAATAGATACAGGTCCAGGGCTCTGATAGGTCATACACACACACACACACTCTCACACCCCTATACATATAGATTCATGGCATCCAATAGAGGACATATGCTTGCAGACCTCTATAAACACAAGTTCCTGAGCTTTGATAGGTCACACATACATACACACACACACACATATACACACACACATACACACACAGAAATTATATAAACAAAGGTCCCTGGACCCTGATAGATCACACACACACACACATAGATACACAAAGACAGACAGACATACACACATATAGGCACACAACTTTACATATAGATTCATGGTCTCTGATAGATGACATGCACACAAACCCCTATAAACACAAATCCTTAAGCTTTGGAAAGTCACATATACACAGACACACACCGAGACACACAAATCTTGCAAACAGAGATCCCTGGGCTCTGATAGGTCACACACAGAGGCACACAGAGACAGACAGGCACATAAACATACTTACTTTACAAACACAAATCCCTAGGCTATGATTGAGATCACACATAGAGATATACACACAGACACAAAAGTGCTGTAAATGTGGGTCTCCAACACTGTTAGGTGAAAATACACACACATAGACACACAAATCACAAATGCTATAAGCATATATCCCTGGGATCTGATATGTCACGTTTACACAAGCTCATACACAGACAAATATACATACAAACAAAAACCCTATATGCACAGGTCCCTAGACTTAGGTAGGTCAAAAATAAACAGACACACATAGAGGCAGGCACACAGACAAACCCTATAAACACAGAACCATGGGCTTTAATAGCTCACAAACACAGAGTAATACATAGCCACACATATACTCAGAAACACACAAACCCTATAAACACAAGGCCCTAGACTCTGATAGGTCACACACAAAAATTACATAGGCAAACACACACATAGACAAATTCTATACATACAGATCCCTGGACTCCCATAGGCCATACTCACAAGCACACAAACCTTAAAAACACAAGTCCAAGGCTCTGAGAGGTCACAGACACACCAAAAGACACACATACACACAGATACACATACCTGGGCTCTGATAGGAAACACACACAGACATACAAATCCTATAAACACAGCTCCCTGGGCTCTGATAGGTCTCTCACACTTTGACACTCACTGACAGATGGAAATACAGACACACAAATCCTTTAAACACATGTCCTAAGCTCTGATAGGAACACACACAGACACACAATCCCTATAAAAACAAGTCCAGGGCTTTAATATTGTCTCACATACACAAATATAAATACAGATACATAAACACTATATACACAGGTCCAGGACTCTAATAGGTCTCACACACATCTATACATATAGGCCCATGCTATCTGATAGGTGACACATGCACAAAGACCCCTATAAACAAAAATTTTTGAGCTTTAATAGGTACACACACACACACACACACACACACACACACACAAATATTATAAACACTGGTCCCTGATCTCTGATAGGTCACACAGAAAGACACACACAGAGGAACAAAAACAGTAGAAATACAAGTCCCTAGGTCCTGATGGGTCACACTAAGTCATACAAACCCTATAAACACAAGTCTGGGGCTCTCATAGGTGACACACACAGACACACAAAGAGAAATGCAAACCCTATAAAAACAGATCCTTGAGCTCTAATAGATCACACACACACATAGAGATACTCAGAAAGACATAAAGAGACACATAAACCCTAAAAGACCAGGTCTGTCGTTCTGAGAGTGATCTCTCTCTCTCTCTCTCTCTCTCTCTCTCTCTCTCTCACACACACACACACACCCTATTAACACAGATCCCTGAACTCTGATAGGTCACACACAAACCTTATAAGCAGATGTCTAAGACTCTGATAGATCACTAGATCACACATATACACACAGACACAGAGACACACGAACACTATGAAAACAGGTCCCTTGATTCTGATAGGAAGCACACACACATAGACTGCCTCTGATAGAGGCACACACAGACCCACATATCCTAATACAGGTCCCTGGGCTCAGATAAGTCACACACATACACAGACACACAAACCTTTAAACATATGGCCATGTTCTCTAACAGGTGACACATGCATAGACATAGACACCTCTAAATGGAAGTCCCTGAGCTCTGAGGGCTCACACACAAACATATAATCCCTATTAAAACATGTCCAGGGCTCTGATAGGTCTCATACACACAAACACACAGACAGATACACAATCACCCCATACCCACATGCTCCATGCCACCCATTATGCGACATATGCACAGAAACCCTATAAATACAAGTCCCTGGGCACTTATAGGTCATAAACACACAGACACTCACAGACACACAAATACTACTAATACAGGTCCCTAGGTTCTGATGGGTCATACACACAAAAATGCTTATAGACAAACACAGACAGAAACACAAACCCATCCGTACAGGTCCTTGGGCTCTTATAGACAGCATGCATACGGACACTCACAGACACATAAAGCCTATAAACACAGGTCTGGGGTTCTAATAGGTCTCTCTTTCTCACACAGAAAAACACACACTCAGAAACACATAGAGACACACAAACATTATTAGCACAAATCTCTGGACTGTGATAGGTCACACATACAAAAATACACAGACAGACACACAAAGCCCATAACACAAGTCTCTGCTCCCTGAGAGGTGACACAAAAACAAAACACTATATTAAACAGAGATCACACACACACACACCCTATAAACACAGTTCCAGGGCTCTGGTAGATCTCACACAGACACACACTCACACAGAAACACCCACAGTGAAACATACCCTATAAAAACAGGTCATCCCTGGAATCTAATAGGTCACACACACACACACACACACACACACACACACACACGCATAATCCCTAGAAACACAGGTTGCTGGGCTCTGATAGGCCAGACATACAGACATGCAAAACCTTAGAAACACAAGTCCCAGAGCTCTCATAGGTCACACATATATCGATACTCACAGACACACAAACCCCATAAACACAGGTCTGGGGATCTGATAGGTCACATACACAGACCCACACAAGAAAGACTCACAAATAGACACACAAACCTTATAAACACTGGTCCCTGGGCACTAATAGGTCAAACAGGAAGCTGCACATACACAGAAACAAAAACTCTATACACATAGGTCCCTGGGTTCTGATAGGACACTCACATAGAGACACAGACAGACAGACAGAAAAAGACAGAAAAAATACTATAAAAACAAGTCTCCAGGCTATGATAGGAAACATACAGAGACATAAACAGACCCACAAATCCTATAAACCCAGGTTCCTGGGCTCAGATGGGTCACATACACATAGATACACAAACCTATAAATCTAAGACCATGGCCTATGATACATGGCACATGCACACAGACATCTATACAAGTCCTTGGCCTTTGATGGGTTACACACACAGATACAGAAACACAGACCCTATTATAACAGTTCTAGGGCTCAGATAGGTTACATGCACACACAAACACACAGATACAGACTCCTAGAGACAAATACAAACCCAATAAAAAGCAGGTCCTTGGGCTCAGATAGGTCATACACACAGACAGACCCACACAGAGGGACTCACAAATAGAAGCACAAATCTTATAAATACAGGTCACTGGGCACCAATAGGTCACACAGAAAGACACACATACACACACACACAGAAACAGAAATGCTTTGCACACAGAACCACTGGTTCTGATAGGTCACACACAGACACAGAAATCCCATAAACATAGGTCTGGGGCTCTTATGGGTCACACACAAACACAGACACACAAACCCTATAAACAGAAGTCTGGGACTGTGATAGATCACACACAGACACAGACACACACAAATGCTGTGAAAATAGGTCCCTAGGCTCTGATATGAAAAACTTATAGAGACATACTCAGACCTGAAAATTGTATAAACACAGGTTCCTGGGTTTGGATAAGTCACACACTCACAGACACACAAACCCTATAAACACAGGTCTGAGGCTCTGAAAATTCTAACACACACACACACACACACACACACACACACACACACACACTCACACAAACCCTATTAAAAATAGGTCCTTGGACCCTGATAGGTCACACACACATGCACAAAGACAGATACTCATAGACACAAAAACCATATTGACACAGGTCCTTGAGCTCAGATAAGTCACACGCACAGACACACAAACCTTTAAACATATGGCCATGGCCATAGGTGACACGTGCACACAGTCTCCTAGAAACACAAGTCCCTGAACTTTGACAGGTCATACACAGACACGTAATCTTTATAAAATCAGGTCCAGAGCTCTGATAGGTCTCCTACACACAAATACACAGAGACACATATACAGATACACAAGCATTATAAACACAGGTCCAGGGCTCTGATAGGCCACACACAAACACACACCTGTACATATAGGTCTTTGCCACCTATTGGGTGACACATGAACACTATAAATACAAGTCCCAAAGTTCTCATAGTTCACAGATACACAGCCAGTCACAGACACCCAAATCCTATTACCACAGGTCCCTAGGCTCTGATAAGTCATACTCACAAAAATACACAAAGACAAACACACACACAGACAGAAACATAAATCCTATAAACGAAGGTCCCTGGACTCTGATAGGTCACTCTCTCTCTGTCTCTCTGTCTCTCTGTCTCTCTGTCTCTCTGTCTCTGTCTCTGTCTCTCTCTCTCTCTCTCTCTCTCTCACACACACACACACACACACACACACACACACACACTCCCAAATAGACACACAAACCTTATAAACACAGGTCCCTGGACACTGCTAGGTCAAAAAGAAAGACACACACACACACACACACACACACACACACCCCAAAACATAAACACGGGTCACTAGGTTCTGATAGATCACACACTCAGAGTCACACATAGACAGACACACAGACAGAAAAACACTTTAAAAACAAGTACCTAGATTATGATAGAAAACACACATAGAGACATACCCAGACCCACAAATCCTAAAAACCTAGGTCCCTGGGCTTAGATATGTCACATACACATAGACACACAAACCTACAAATCTAAGACCATAGGGCATGGCCTGTGATAGGTGACATGTACACAGACACCTATAAACACAAGTCCCTGATCTTTGATGGATCACACACACACACACACACACACACATACATACATAGACACAGAAACACAGACCCTATAAAAAACAATTCTAGAACTCAGATAGGTTACATACTCAAACACACACACAGAGACAGGTACCCAGAAAGAAACACAAACAAAATAAAAACAGGACCTTGTACTCTGATAAGTCACACCCATAGATACACAAGGACAGACAGACACACACAGAGACACACAAACCCTATAAATGAAGGTCCATGGGCTCTGATATGTCACACACAGGCAGACCCACACAGAGAGACTCGCAAATATACACACAAATCTTATAAATACAGGTCCTTTGGCAATAATAGATCATACAGAAAGACACACACCCAGAAACACACAAAGAGACACACAAACACCATAAAATCAGGTCCCTAGGTTCTGTTAGGAAACACCCATAGAGACACACACAAAGACCCAGAAATCCTATAAACTCAGATCCCTGGGCTTGGATAAGTCACACACACACATACACACAAATCCTATAAAAACAGGTTCAGGTCTCTGATAGATCACACACATACACACACAGAGAGAAATACAAACCCTATAAACACAGATCCCTGAACTGTGATAGGTGGCAAACATACACACACACACACACACACACACACACACACACGATGACAGATATGCACACAGAAACAAAAACCTGATCAACACAGATCCCTGGGCTTTGATAGGGCAGATACACAGACACACAAACCTTATAAACACATGTCTGGGGATCTTATAGGTCACACACCCATATGCAGACACTCACAGACAGAAACACAGACTCACAAATCCTTTAAATACATGTTCCTGGACTGTGATAGGAAACACATACAGAGACACAAACAGAAAGACACGTACAGAGACACAAAAAGCCTATAAACACAGACCCATGGGCTCTGTGAGGTGACAAACAAACACAAATTCTATAAAGACAAGTCCCTGGACTCTGATAGGTCACACACACAGACATACACAGAGAGGTTGCACACACACACACACACACACACACACACAGGCACAAAACCCCTATAAATGAAAGGCCCTGGGTTCTGATAAATCACACATAGAGACACAGATAGACACACAGATTCACAAACTTAGCCACACAAGTCCCAAGGCTCTGATAGGTCATACATATACTGACACACATACAGGCACACAGACCTTATAAACATAGGTCCCTGGAGCTTGGATAGTACACATGCACTGAGACCCACACAGACAGACACACACAATCAAACCCATAAATCCTTTAAACATAGGTCTATGGACTCAGGTCTTTCACACACACAGATACACCAGCCTACAAAATATAGGTCCATGGCCTCGGATAGATGATATATTCACACAGACCCCTGTAAACACAAGACCCTGAACTTTAATAGTTACACATACACAGACACACACCTAGGCACACGAATCTTATAAACAGAGATCCCTGGGCTCTGATATGTGACAAACACAGACATACAAACCCTATCAACACAGGTCCCTGGGCTCTCATAGGTCACCCACACACAGATACACAAAGACAGACACACATAGACACACAAACCCTATAAACACAGAGTCCCTGGGTTCTGATAGGTCACACATACACAGACACACAGAGACAGACAAGCACATGGTCACACAAGCCCTATAAACATGGATCCCTAGGCTACGATAAGAAACACAGACACAGACACAAAAACCTGATAAACACAGATCCCCTAACTCTGTTAGGTAATGAACACACACACACGCACACACACACACACGCACACACGCACACATGCACAAACAGAAAGAGACACAGACGCTATAAGCACATAGGTCAATATATACACAGACACACCGGACAAATATATACACAGAAACAGAAACTCTATAAACACAAATCCCTGGACTTGGATAGGTCACAAACAAATAAACACACACACACACACACACACACACACACAAGCACAAGCACACAGACAAACAAACCCTACAAGCACAGGACCCTGGGCTCTGATATGTCACACAAAATTACACACAGACAAACACACACATAGACACAGAAGCCCTATACATAGAGATCCATGGGATGTCATAGGCCACGCACACATAGACACTCACAAGCACATAAAGCCTATAAACACAAGTCCAGGCTCTTAGATCTCGATCTCTCTCTCTCTCTCTCTCTCTCTCTCTCTCTCTCTCTCTCTCTCTCTCTCTCTCACACACACACACACACACACACACACACACCTTATAAAAATAGGTCCCTGAGCTCTTATAGGAAACACTCACAGACACATAAATCCTATAAAACAGGTCCCTGGGTTCTTATAGGTCTCCCACAGAGTCACTCACTGACAGACAGACAAACCCTCTCTATGCACTGACAGAAAAAACACAGACAGATAGACACACAATCCCCATAAAAACAAGTCCAGGTCCCTATAAACACATGTCCAGAACTCTGATAGGACACACACACACAGACACACAGACACACACACACACACACACACACACACACACACACACATCTATACCAATAGACCCATGCTATCTGATAGGTGACACATGCATACAAACCTCTATAACAAAAGTCCTTCAGCTTTGATAGGTCACACATACACAGACACACAAATCTTATAAATACAGGTCCCTGATCTCTGATAGGTCACACAGAAAGACATATAAGCAAAAACAAAAACAGTATAAAAACATATCTCTGAGCTGTGATAAGTAATACACACACAGATACACAGAGACAGACAGACAAATACACATACACTGGTACACAAACCCTATAAATGCAGTTTCAGGACTCTGATAGGTCACACATACATGGAAAGACACATACAGAAAGACACAAAAATCCTATAGACACAGGTTCTTCTGTTCTGACAGGTTATTTCATATAGTTAAATAAAGACAGATACACAAATCCAAAAACACAGATTCCTGGGCCACCTGATAGGTGGTAAAGACAGACAGACAGACAGACAGACACACACACACACACACACACACAAATTCTATAAACACAGGTCTCTAGGCCCTGATAGATCACACACACATAGACACACAGAGACAGATAGGCACACAGATACACAAATCTTAAAAACACGTCCCTGGTCTCTGATAGATCACACAGAAAGAAACACACAAAAATAAAAACATTATTAAAATGACCTGGACTCAGGTCACACACACACACACACACACACACACACACACACACACGTACAGGTACAGGTCCTTGGGCACTAATAGATCTCACAAAAAGACATACACACAGAAACACACACACAAATAAAATTGCTATAAACACAGGTCCCTAGGTTCTGATAGATCATACAACACAGAGACACATACAAATAGACACACAAACAGAAAAATACTATGAAAATAGGTACCTAGGCTGTGATAGGAAACACACAGATAGACTCACAGACTCACAAATCCTATAAACACAGGTCCCTAGGTTTGGATATGTCATGTATACACAGACTCACAAACCTATAAACATAGGTCCATGACCTCTGAAAGGTGACACATGCACACAGACACCTATAAACACAAGTCCCTGAATGTTAATAGTTACACACAAAGAGATCCCTGAACTCTGATAGGCCAGACACATAGACTGACACAGGGGGATATGCAGACAGATGGGGGAGACACACAGATGGGGAGCACAGGCAGATATGGTCACTCACACACAGACAAAAATAAATCCTATAAAAACAAATCTGATAGATATCACACACATAGATACACAAAGGTAAAAACACACAGTGATGCACAAACCCTATAAACACAGGACCCTGGACTCTGATAGGTCACACATTCAAAGTAACACAGCCACATACACACACAGATCCCTGAACTCTGATAGGTAAGACACACAGACACACAAACTCTGTAAACACAAGTCCCTGGACTCTCATAGGGCAAATGCACAGAGACAGAGACACACACACCCTACAAAAAACAGTCCCCTAAGCTATGATAGGAAACACACATAGAGACACATACACACACACACAGAAACAAAAACCCTATAAACACAGTTCCCTGGAATCTGATAGATCACAAGCAAATAGACACAAAAACACAGATGTACAATAGACACAGACAGACACACAAATCCTATAAACACAGGTCCAGAGCTCTTATAGGTCACACACAAACACAGACACACAAAAACTTATAAACAGAGGTCTGGAGCTCTGATAGATCACCCACAGACACAAAGACACATACAAAAAAACTACACAGACACACAAACACTATAAAAACATGTCCCTAGACTATGATAGGAAACACATACACAGACACACTCAGACCTGCAAATTCTATAAACACGGGCTTCTGGGTAAGTCACACACACACACACACACACACACACACACACATTTAAATATATGGCCATGGCCTTTGATAGGTGACACATGCACAGAGACTCCTAGAAACACAAGTCCCTGAGCTTTGACAGGTCATACACAGACACATAATCTCTATAAAAACAGGTCACAGGGCTTTTACCTCATAAACACACACACACACACACACACACATACACAAGCACTATAAACACAGATCTGGGACTCTGATAAGTCAAACACAAATATATACATACCTATACATATAGGTCCATGCCATTTGTTATGTGACACATGCACACAAACCTTAGAAACTCAAGTCCTTGGGCTCTGATAGGTCACATACACAAATACACATAGATAAACACATAGACATACAAACCCATGCATACAGATTCATGGACTCTCATAGGATGCATGCATACAGACGCTCTTATACACACAAACCCTAATAACACAAATCTCTTGCCTCTGATATGTCAAACACACACAGACAGACCCATATAAACACAGGTCCCTGGGCTCTAAAAGGTCACATTCATACAGATACACACATGGAGATACACAGACAGGCACCAAAATCCTATAAATGATAGACACTGGGCTCTGATAAATCTCACACATAGATACAGATGGAGAGACACACGAATTCACAAACCTAGATACAGAGGGTCCCTGGGCTCTGATAGGTCTCACACACAGATACAAAGACAGACACACACAGACACACATTTGGGGATTTTTTGATTGTTTTGTTTTTGCAAGGCAATGGGGTGAAGTGACTTGCCTAAGGTCACACAGTTAGGTGTCTGAGACTGGATTTGAACTCAGGTCCTCCTGACTCCAGGGCCTGTGCTCTATCCACTGTGCCACCTAGCTACCCTGCACATAAATTCTTTAAACCAGATCACTGGGCTCTGATAGGTCACACACAGAAGCACAAAACCCTATAATCACAAGTCCCTGGGCTCTAATAGGAAACACACACACACACACAGATAGAAACACAAAAAGCCTATAAACAGGTTTCTAGGCACAAATAAACACACATAGACAGACACAAAGAGATACATAAATCCTATAAACATAAGTCCCTGGTCTCTTATCAGTCACACACACAAACACTATAAACACAGGTCTGAGGTTCTGATAGGTCATACATACACACACACACACACACACACACACAAAAGCTGACACACCAAACCTATAAACTTAGGTCCTTGGACTCTGACAGGTCCCATACACAGACATTCATATAAAGACACACAAAAAGATACTCAAACCCTAGAAACATAGGTTCCTAGATTCTAACAGCTTACATATACACAGTTAAACATAGACAAACACACACACAGAAACAAATCCAATAAATACAGGTCCCTGGGCTCTGACAGGTGACAAACACACACATACACAGGTTCACAGACACAGGAACCCTATAAAAACAAGTCCCTAAGTTATGATGGGAAACACACATAGAAACATACACAGACACAAAAACCCCATAAACACAGGTGCCTGGGCTATGAAAGGTCACATACACAGATACACAAAGATAGACACAGACACACAAATCCTATAAACACACATTCAGGACCCTGGTAAGTGTCACACACACACACACACACACACACACACACACATCCTATAAAACAGGACTCCGATAGATCTCTCTCTCTCTCTCTCTCTCTCTCTCTCTCTCTCTCTCTCTCTCTCTCTCACACACACACACACACACACACAGATCCCCAATACAGACACACACAAATACTATTAACACAGATCCCTTGACTTTGATATGTCACACACATAGAAACATACCCACATAAACATAGGTCCCTGGTCTCTGAAAGGTCATCCACCCACACAGACAGACATATACACCAACACACAAATCTTATAAACACAGATCTCTGGATTCTGATACACGACAAACACACAGACAGTCAAACCCCATAAACACAAGTCCCTGGGTTCTGAGAGGTCACACAGAAAGACACATACAGAAAGAAAAACATTATACCCTGATATAGGGCACTGATCGATCACACAGAGAGATATATACGAATAGACACACAGACACAGAAACCCTATAAACACAGGACCCTGGGTTCTGATAGGTCACACACACACAGACCCACCCAGAGAGACTTACAAACAGACACACAAACCTTATAAACACTGATCCTTGGGCTCTAATAGGTCACCCAGAAAGACATACACAGAAGCTAAAACACTATAAACACAGTCCCTGAACTCTGATAGATCACACACAGATACACACACACACACACACACACACACACACACACACACACACCCTATAAAAACAGGTCCAGGTCCAGGGGCTATGATAGGAAACACACAAAGAGACACAAACAGACTCACAAATCCTATAAACACAGGGCCCTGGGCTCAGATAGGTTACACACATACACAGACACACACAGACACAGAAACCTTATAAACAAAGGGCCCTGGACTCTCACACACACAGAGACAGTCACATACAGAGACACAAAAATCCTCTAAGTACATGTCCCTCTGCTCTTATAAGTGACACAGACACATATAGACAAGCAAAATCTATAAACACATGTATTTGAGTCTCTCTCTCTCTCTCACACACACACACACACAGATACACAAATCCCATAAACACAAATTCCTAGGCTCCGATAGGTTGCATACAGACAGACACACAAACCCTATAACCATAGGTACTTGGATTTTGATTATTCATATACATAGAAACACACAGACAGACACATGCATAGGCACAAAAATCCTATAATCACATGTCCCCAGACTCTGAGAGGTCTCACATATACAAAGATACACAAAGACACACACATACACAAAAATATATATACATAGGTCCCTGGTCTCCAATACATGAAACCCACATGGGCATAAACACAAAGAAACCTAATAAACACAGGTCTCTGGCTCTGATTGTTCACAAACATACAGACACACACAGTCACACAAATCCTACAAACACAGGTCCCTGGGTTCTGATAGGTCACACAAACACACACACAAACCTATAAATATAGGTCTCGGGGCTGTGATAAGTGACACATGCACATAAATCCCTGAGCTTTGGTAGGTCACACATACACAGAGACAAACAAATCCTATATACACAGGTCCCTGGCCTCTGAGAGGTCACACAGATGGACACATGCAAACATACACCCTATAACCATAGATCCTTGGGCTTTGATAGGTCACACATATAATCATACACAGCCAGATACATGCATAGATACAAAAACCCCATAAACACAGGTCCCTGGGCTCCAATAGGTCACACACACATAGACACACACAGACATACACAGACACAAAATTCCTTTAAATAGAGGACCCTAAGCTCTAATAGGTCACACAATACAGACACACACAGATAGACACAAATCCTATAAACATAGGTCCCTGACCTTTCAGAGGTCACACTTACATAGACATACATATAGACAGACATACCTTATAAACATAAGTATTTGGCTCCAATAGGTTACACACAAAGATCCACACAGACAGACACATGCAACCACACAAACTTTATAAACACAATTCTGTGGGTTCTGATAGATCACATATATAGATACACACAGACCAAAAAAACCCTTTAAACACGTCTCTGGGTTCTGTTAGGTGGGAAACATACACACACACACACACACAAAGACACATAAACCCTATAAACATAGATCCAAGGACTGAGATAGGTCTCACACAGACATACACACAGATCCTCAGACCTATAAACACAGGTCCTTGTTCTCTGTTAGGTGACACACAGACTCAAAGACCCCTATAAACACAGATCCCTGGAATCAGATGTACACAGATACACACAGCCAAACACACAGACAAAAAAACCCTATAAACACTGGTCCTGACAATCTGATAGGTAACACACACACACAGAGACCTACAAAGAGATTGACACACACACACACAGACACAGAAACACTATTAACACAGGTCCCTATTCTCTGATAGGTCACAAACACACAGACACACAGAGAAGCACACATACACAGACACACAAACCCTATAAACACAGGTCCCTGGGCTCTGATAGGTCACAGGTACAGAGACACTCATAGACAGTCACACACACTGAACATGCCTATAAAAGTAGTCAACTTGACTGATAGGTCTCTCTCTCTCTCTCTCTCTCTCTCTCTCACGCACACACACACACACACACACAAACACATGTACACACACAACTATAAACATAGATCCCTGGCCTCTGATAGGTGACTTCCACATTTGATTAGCACCCCTGGTCCTTCTTTTTTCTTTAGTTTAGAAGAAAAATTTAGAATAACTCTAAAATTTTTTTTATTAAAAAGTGGAGAGTATGGGGCGGCTAGGTGGCGCAGTGGATAAAGCACCGGCCCTGGAGTCAGGAGTACCTGGGTTCAAATCAGGTCTCAGACACTTAATAATTACCTAGCTGTGTGGGCTTGGGCAAGCCACTTAACCCCATTTGCCTTGCAAAAACCTAAAAAAGAAGTGGAGAAATATAGCCAACAACCTGCTATAAATAAATTATTTAAAACATTTTTGATGTAGCAAATTTATTAATTAGCACTCATGCCCCCTCCCCCTCAAATTCTTTTGAACTTTGAAAACCCTCCCAGGGACCCATCCCTTAGGCCTCTAAGCAGTGAGCTCTCTGTCTTCTACTGCTGGGAAAAGCTAGCCAGGAGTCTCTTAAGCTGGGCCTTTGAAACAGCGGACGCATTTCTGTACCTTCTTAACCTGGACTGGTTTTGCCAATTTAATTCATTTCCCTTTGTGGCCTTCCTCAATTTTGCTATGAAATGTGAGGGTTTGGATGAGAACTCTCAGGGCAGCTTTAGGAGGTTGTATAAATACCCCTCATTTGAATTTTCATTGTCAAATGAGGGGTTCAGAGAACTTGTTCTCAAAAGTTCCTTTTGTGAGCCTGGCCAGCTAGCTCCCATCCCCTTGGAAACTCTGTTTCCCACGGCAACTGGAGAAGGGGGGGAGTTGGACCACATCAACCAGAATGAGTTGGGGGGGATGGAATTGGATAAAATGATTTTCAAAAGGTTTTGGAGGGGGGGTTAGTGGGTCCCAGAAAAGATGACTGAAAAACTTTAGAGGGGCATATAGTAAGATATAGGGGCTTCTAAGTAAGGGCTTCTGTATGAGTCTGACCAAGTTAGGGCTGCCTCAGGTTCTTTCCACACCCCATGAAGAGGACTAGAACTAGGTGATTGATTCTTTAAGAGCCTAAACTTGTTTGGCCTTTTGATGGGGGTTGGATCAGGTTATCCACATAAAACTTGTGGGTGACTGGTAGAAATTGAATTAGATGATCTCAAATGTTTCTCAGAGATGTATGTGGATAACCTCTAGGCATGTGTGATTCCTGTATCTCTGGGCTTCCTCAGTTTATCTTTCACTCCCCAAATGAACTAATTGATTTTTAAGAGACTCTGTTTTATTGAGCTTTTGTTGTGGGTGGTGGGACTATAATATCTTCAAAAGGTTTGGTGGGGAGAATTGGACCAGTTTTTTTTCCAAAGGAATTCCAGGGGAGGGATAGTTACCAAGATGACTTCTATGTAGTAAGTTTTATTTTGTTTTGATGAGTTTAGCTGCTATTTCCTTTATGGCTCCTCAGGTTTCCCTCCTTCCCCCATCCCACCCCCCAATTAAGGAAAGTTTTAACTGGTTGATTCTCCTAAGAACTCTTACGTGTTAGTACTTTTGCAGGGATTACCCCATATGATCTTCAAAAGTGTTGGGAGGGGTGGCTAGGTGGCGCAGTAGATAGAGCACTGGCCCTGGAGTCAGGAGGACCTGAGTTCAAATTCGGCCTCAGACACTTAATAATTACCTATCTGTGTGGCCTTGGGCAAGCCAGTTAACCCCATTGCCTTGCAGAAACTAAAAAAAAGTGTTGGGAGGAGATTTAGACCAAATGATATTCGCGCGCGCGCGTGTGTGTGTGTGTGTGTGTGTGTGTGTGTGTGTGTAGATAGTGCCAAATAAGGAGTTGATCAGAAGGAATGTTATAGAAACAAATAAGACTATCCTGTTCTATAAAGATTAATTATCTGCATGCTCAGTTTTTGGACTGAAAGGCCAGAGCCAGCTCAGACCATTCAAACTCACCAGGTTATGACCCTGTCATAGTGCCCTAGGTTACTACACATGCTTAATTGACTTCATACATATTCATTTCTCTACCCAAGTAATGTAGAGAATTATGAATGTAGCTTTAATGCCATTAAAATCTTGTTAATTGCAAAGGGCTGTATGCTCCTGCGATGTACACTAACCCCCTGTTGATTGTATCCTGTTGTTTTTGTATCATCTTCATTTTCTCCTCCACCTTGGCCTTGGGACAAGAAGGGACCTGTATGTAGCCTGCCATTGGAAGATACCTGGCCCAAGGTGTAAGAGCACCCTTCTTGCCTAACCTACCACAGAAAGGTATTTAACAGGAAACACAGAGCCTTCTGCTCTTTTCCCTGTCTTCTTCCTTCTTCTAGCAGGATGGGATTTTCTTTCTTAGGCCACATGAAGCACCATGGACTCCCCCCCACACACACACCCTTATTATGTAGCCAGACTAAGCCAAGTCTCATGGCTACCTGCCCTTCTCTCTCTCTCTCTCTCTCTCTCTCTCTCTCTCTCTCTCTCTCTCTCTTTATCTTCCTCTCATGCTCAAACTTCAACTAGTCTATTCGTAAAATGGTAACTGCTTTTCTAGGAGTTTTAATCTGTATATTTGTAATATTTTCTATAATAAAATTCTGAGCAGTTTTAAATTCCCAGAGAGCATGCAAATTCCTTCACCTTTTCAGTGGCCTTAAATCTTCTGTCTTCAATCTGTAATAATCATGTGATATATGTGGGGGAGCCAGTGTGGGGGAACATATCAAAAAGGTACATGTAATGGGAGGGTAGAAAGAGTTGTAACTTGGAGGAGCCTGGATCAATCCTGGCTCTGATGGGAGGAATAGGGGTGAACTAACAGTATATCACCTTGCTAATGCTCACTTCAGTTTAAATTGAGTTTCTTAGGGGAGGCTGGCTAATCCCACCTCTCACAGTGGAGTTAGATTTGATGATCTTCAAAAGAGGGAGGGGGAGTGGGAGCAAGACGTTCTTCAGCAGTTTCAGGGCAGATGATTTTCAGTAGTCTGGGGTACAAGGGTTGCACTGGATGGTCTGCAAAACTAGGGGGCATTGGACTAGATGATCTCCAAAGGTTTGGGGGGATTGGACCAGCTGATCTCCCAAAGTGGGGGGTTTTGTACAGGAAGTATCAATAGGTTTACAGAGTGTTTGGAGAGGGTTCTACCACAATCTCCAGGGTAAGGGTTTCTGTGTCATTCACTTAAGTCTTTCCCTCCTTTCTGGGCCTTCTCAGTTTCTCCACTGCCACCACCACCCTCTTTTGAACTAACTGATTTTCTAAGAGTCTCACTGTTATTTGGGCTTCTGAAGGAGGGAGTCTGGGTCAGATTATTTTAAAAATGTTTGTGGGGGAAATTGGACCTGATGATTTCAAAGGACTTAGGGGAGAGATAGATATGTGTTACCAAGACAACTCCAAGGGCCTCTAAGTAGAGGCTTCTCTTTGAGTTTGTTTTAGTCTTTCCCTGATTTCTGGTCTTACTTAGTGGCCATCCCCAGCAAACAGAGGACATTTAAAATAGTTTATTCTCTAAGAGTTTTTCTTTCATTTTTTTTTGGTGGAGGGAGGGGGAGATGGATGAGATTATCTTTAAAAGGTTTGTTAGGGGTAATTGGACCATATGATTTCAAAGGGTTTCTGGGATGGGGGCAGTACCAAGATGCTCCTAAGGAAGGTTATTTCATGACTTTTAGGGCCTCCCAGTCAGGTTCTTTCCCAACTCCCTCCAGGGTTTGAACTGTTAAATTATTTAAGAACCCTCTTTTGTTTGAGTTTTCTCCAAAAGCCTAGAGGAAGGAGGGACTGGGATCAGATGATTTCGAATGGATTCTGTGTGAGGGGTTGTACCAAGATGATAGCTAGGTAGGGGTTTCTGTATTAGCCTGAATAATTCCCTCACACACACTTTTAATATCTCTTCAGTTTCTACCGCCCTTTGAACTAGTTGATTTTCTAAGAGTCCCCTTATTGTTTGGGCTTTTGGGGAGGGGGCTTTGGACCAGATTATCTTCCAGAGCCCTGGGGAGGGAGAACTAAGCATGATAATTTCAAAGGACTTGGGGGGGGGCTGTATATGTTACCAAGATACCCACATGACCTCTATGTAATTTCTGGTCTTACTTAGTATTCCTCCTCCCAATGATGGAAATTTCAAATAGCTGTTTTTCTAAAAACCTCTTTTTTTGGTGGAAGGAGATGTACTAGATTATCTTCAAAAAGATTGTGGAGGGAGAATTATACCAGATCATTTCTTTTTTTTTTCTTTTTTTATAAATTTATTTATTTATTTTTGAATTTTATAATTTATCCCCAAATCTCGCTTCCCCACCCCCACCTCCCACAGAAGGCAGTCTATTGGTCTTTACAATGTTTCTATGCTCTACATTGATCCAAATTGAATGTGTTGAGAGAGAAATCATATCCTTAAGAAAAAAATAAAATATAAGATTTAGAAAAATTACATAAAAGATAACTTTTTTAAAAAGTTAGTGGTAATAGTCTTTGATCATCTAAAACTCCACAGTTCTCTCTCTGGATACAGATGGTATTCTCCATTACAGACAGCCCAAAATTGTGCCTGTTGTTGCATTGATGGAATGAGCAAGTCCATCAAGGTTGATCATCACCCCCCCCCCCCCATGTTGCTGTTAGGGTGGACAGTGTTTTTCTGGTTTTGCTCATCTCACTCAGCATCAGTTCATACAAATCCCTCCAAACTTCCCTGAATTCCCATCCCTCCTGGTTTCTAATAGAACAATAGTGTTCCATGGCATGCATATACCACAGTTTGCTAAGCCATTCCCCAATTGATGAACACTCAGTTTCCAATTCTTTGCTACAACAAATAGAGCTGCTATGAATACTTTTGCACAAGTGATGTGTTTACCCTTTTTCATGATCTTTTCAGGGTAGAGATCCAGTAGTGGTATTGCTGGGTTACAGTGATTACAGCAAGTTATCACTAGGATAATACACTATGACCAAACAGGATTTATCCCAGGAATGCAGGCTTGGTTCAATATTAGGAAAACTGTTTAATTAACTATATCAATAATGAACCCATCAGAAATCATATGATCATATCAAGAGATGCTGAAAAAGCCTTTGACAAAATACAATACCCATTCCTACTAAAAACACTAGAGTGTGTAGGAATAAATGGATTGTTCCTTAGAATGAAAAGTATTATCTTTCTGAAACCATCAACAAGCATTAGATGCAATGGGGATAAGCTAGAGGCATTCCCAATAAGATCAGGATAAAACAAAGATGTCTGTTATCACCACTGCTATTTAATATTGTGTTAGAAATGGTAGCTTCAGCAATAAGAGAAGAGAAAGAAATTGAAGGAATTAGAATTGGGAAGGAAGAAACAAAACTCTCACTCTTTGCAGATGACATGATGGTGTACCTAGAGAATCTTTAAAAATCATCTAAAAACTACTGGAAACAATTAGCAACTTTAGCAAAGTTGCACAATATAAAATAAACCCTCATAAATCCTCAACTTTTCTATATATTAATAGCAAGATACAGCAGCAAGAACTAGAAAGAGAAATCCCATTCAAAATAACTTCAGACAATATAAAATACTTGGAAGTCTACCTACCAAGGCAGACTCCAAAAGTCTATGAAAATAGCTACAAAACACTTCTCTCACAAATAAAATCAGATTTAAAAAACTGGGCAAATAACAACTGCTCATGGATAGGCCAAGCTAATATAATAAAAAGGACCAGATGCTTTCAAAGGGAATTGAGAGGAATTAATAAAATGACCTTTGGGTTGGGTTTCTTTGTAGGGGGGGGGGTTAAGCAAGTTTCTCCCCCTTTCTGGGTCTTACCTCAGATTCTTTCCCCAACTGGATCCCTATCTGTAGTCTCCTGGGTGATGGAGGGAGTGTTCCAAGAGGAACTCTAGCTAGAGGCTTCCTAGAGAGTTGGTATGGGTGGGGGGGGAGTCTCTTTCCTCTTTCAGGGCCTCCTTGTGAATTTCTTCTAGCCCCTTCCCCTATGAGAAGGATTCCAAGTAGTTGAATCTGTAAAAAAACAAACAAACCCTTGTTTGGGCTTCTGAGGGGTAATATTTATAACACATTATTTCAAAAGTTTGTGGGGGGGGTAGTTACATCAGATCATTTCAAAGGTGGGATGGGGGTATACTAAGATGACATTTAATGGGGTCTGCTGTGTGACTTTGGGATTTTCTCTCCTATTTCTGGGCCTCTTCAGGTACTTCTCTCCTCTGTAGGATTCAAACTGGTTGATTCTCTAAGAACCCCCATTTGTTTTTTCTCAGATCATTTTCAGAAGTCTTGGGGGCAGTCTACCAAGATGACCTCTAAATAGGGTCTTCTGTGTTTATAAGGCCAACTCTCTTATTCCCTTTCTGGGGCTTCTACGAGGCTTTCCCCCTCTGGCAGAGTTTAAATTAGTTGATTCTTAGATCCTCTCTTTTTTTAGGTGTTTTGGGCTCAGATTATCTTCCAAAACCTGTAGGATAGTTGACTGAGGTAATTTAAAAGTGGATCTGCTGGGTGGAGCTTGTACCTAGATGATCTCTGGGAAGACTCTTGCATATGAGTTTTAATACATTCCTCCCCTATTTCAGGACTTGTCTTCAAATGTCTCTCCACCCCCATGAGGGTTTGAACTAAAAAAATCTAGTTAATTTTTTAGAACCCCTGTTTAATTGAACTTCTTTGGGGAGATTGGTGTGGGGGGGATTGAACAAGATATTTTCTTTTTTTTTTAACACTGTCATGGCTTTATTCAAAACACAGTTGCACAAAAGTAATAACTTCAAAGTTTTTTAGGAGAGAAATTCTTAGAGGACTTAACACACTATATACATACTGCCTTACAAAGGGCATTTTAAAATAGGACCAAAACCTCCACAAAATATAAAACCCGTCCCCTACATATTTGCATGAAAATACCACCCACCCAGCAAAACAAGTTTTAGAAGTTATTAGGAGGCTCTAGGTATTACCTTTTAAAATAAAACAACTTGAATAAGATATTTTCAGTTGATCTCTGGAGTGGTGTGGTGTGACATTTCATGTCATACCAAGTTGACCTCTATATAGGATTTTTTGTAATTTGGGGTAAATGTTTTCTCATTTCTGGGCCTCGTCATATTTTCCTCAGCCCTGTGAGTAAAAACTCAATTCCTTTGAATCTTTAAAGGCCCCTCTTTGTATGGACTTCTGGGAGAGGTGAGGAATGGAAGCAGATTATTAAAAAAAGACTTGGTGGGGAAGAGTTGGACCAAATGATTTTAAAGGGCTGGGGGTGGGGGTGGGGATGAAGGACTGGTTTCTAAGAGAACCACAATATCCTCTAAGGGTCTTCTCAGCTGATGAGGGTGATTTCCATTAGTTGATTCTCTGAGAATTCCTGATTTTGCTTTTTTGCTTTTGTTTTTTGGACTTCTGGGGATGGGGGTTGGAGGAGATTATCTTCAAAAGGCTAGAGGGATTATTGGACCAAATGATTTAAAAGTATTCTGGGGGTAGTGTCCCAAAATGACCTCTTGGCAGGGACTTCTAGATAAGTTTAGGGAAGTCTCTTTCCCATTTCTGGGCCTCCTTAACAGGTGCTTCCCCTTCCCAATCTCCCTCTCCTCAAATTCCACCCATTCTGGACTTTTGTGGATTCTCCAATTATCCCTGTTTGAGTTTTTGAGGGGTCACTTGGGGGTGGCATTGAACCAGATTATCTTCCAGAACCTTGGGGAGGGAGAATTGAACTAGATAATTTAAAAGTCTTGGGAGGGGTTTACCAAATGACATATAGGGAAGAGACTTGAGTTTGGGCAAAGGGGGGGGGGGGAGAAGGGACAATTGGAATAGATTATCTTCATCTACCTTGGAGGGGGGTAGTTGGACTGGCTGATTTATAAGTCTGGGGGTGGGGGAGGAAGAACTGTGATGACCTCTAGGTGGGGCATTCTCTTGGGAAGGTCTGGACTTCAAAGGTTCTTCCCTCCTCACCCCCCTCTAGAGTCAACTAATCCAAACTCTCCTCTCTCACTGGGGGTTGGGGCCTGGGGTAGTTGGACCTCAGCATCTTTGAAATACTTGGGGGGGGGTCGGACCATTGGATTTTAAAGGACTTGGGGGAGGTGTTCCCGAGGGGACTGCAGTGACTTCTAGATAGGGCCTTTTGTTTGAAACTGAGCTAGACTCTTCCCCCTTGCTGGGCTTCTTCGGGTTGTTTCCACCTCTTCCCGCCCCACCCCCCACCCCCAGCTACCCCCTGCTGAGACAAGGCCACTTTGAACTAGCTCCTTCTCTAAGAGTCCTTTTACCCTTTCCTGTATGCTATGGAGGTGGGGGCCCCTGGCATAGGTGCTCTTACATCTCTTCTGGACTAGAGCCTAAAAGAAGACAAGGCAAGCATTGCAGAGCACATGGCATGGTTTATTAAGGTAACAGGACGCCAGATGGGCCAAAGTCATCACAGCTTCCTGATGTCGTAGCCTTTGGCGTTCTCGTCAGGCTCTTCGCAGGCTGATGGCTGTATTGCTGTGCCACCATCAGCTTCCGAGACCTCCCCTGGAATCTCCTCGTCCTCCGATGTTGCGCCTGATGTATTGGAGAATTGCTCGATGGAGATGAGCTGCCGGGCGAACTGGATGTTGCGACCCTCGTTGTAATGGAGTTTCCTCTTTAACTCGAACTGCCGCTTGAGGTCTTCGTCTTCACTGCTCTCACTCCAGCTCACCTGAAACTTGGCTTTCTTGCCGTGGGCCATGGTCAGCTTGGGGGGCAAGAACTCGGAGACGGTGGCCTGTGGGGTGTCCAAGTCACTGCTGCTGTTTTCCTCGTCTGAGTCTCCTGTCAGCGCCAAGTATGGTGCCGTGGGGGTGGGGGTGTCCGGGAGCCCAGAGTCCTGCACGGAGAGGTTCATCGCGGTCTCCTTCTGGGACTTCTTGCTGGACTTCTCACCACTACAAGCCTGGGTGAGGCCGGCCACTGTTGGACTTGGGCCGGAAATCTCTGGGGCCGCAGAAGTGTTCGCCACTGCGGTGGCGGGGTTATCCTTCTTCTTCAAGATGCCTTTGATGGTTCTCTGGGAGGTTTCCATTGGCGCGTTGTTCTGGTTGGATCGACAGATGGTAGATGACAAGGGTTGGACAGCAGCAGTGAGCAAGCAGGCTAGTTCTCTAGTGGGTGACGGGTGGAGGCGGCAGCGGCGAAGACGGCAGCGACGGAGGAGGCAGCGGCGGAGGCGGCAGCGACGGTGGCGGCAGCGGCAGCGGAGGTGGAGAGGTCGTTCTATTGTCGTAGTGTCCTGTTCTTGTGTACGGCTTCCTTTTTTTAGGCCGAGAAAGTGCAAGATGGTGAAGCCTGCTTGCCTCCCCTGTCACCAAGGCACTCTGGTGTGGTCTCCACAACTCTGGCAGTTGTAGCTAGGCGGAGCCCTGACGTCACAATGAGCGCACTGTGTCGTGCGTATCTGAGGTCTGGGACCCGCAGGGTTGCCTCCTGCTGTGGACCACAAATTAGTAAGGCCTCTGGAAGGCCCTGCCTAATAGCAGCGGATTCTTTTGATATTACCTGGGCTCATGTTTTATTGACTAACTCGCTTTGTAACCATAAGCAACTCTACAGCTCTGTAGCCTGTTTTCATCACCTCCTAGAGATAAAAATACCAAGGGTTGTCTGGAAATGAAATGATAGCTATCTGAAGTTCTTTGTACCTCTGAAAGTGCAGGACAAATGCTGTTTTTTATTTGTTTTATTTGGAAATGAGAAATCCCCAAGAGGAAGGGCTGGAGGACAGAAAATCATTTTTCTAAGCACATAGAACATCCTCGGCACTGTAATTAAAACATGCTTAAGGTATAGCCTTTCTGATCATCCTCTGATCTGTGGTTTAATCTCTTATATAATTCACCTTTCTCTTTAGTTTCAATTTGGCCCCATCATTAGTGAAAGGAACTCCTAGAATAGAAACTTCTGCTCCTAATAGAGAGACACACAACAATAACTCTGAGAATTGCCTTGGGACACTGAGAGGTAAACTGACCCCAGGTCACACAGCACATCAGTCAGCATCTGCTGGAAACCAGACTGATCCAAGGCTTTCTCAACTTATTTTCCCTCCTCCTTCCACCTCCATGATGCCCATTCTACCTTGTGTTCCAGAGTTGATGCCTAACACTGGCTATTATTTCTTGAAATAATGATTTTTCATAAAAATCCCTGGAATCCTAGTAAGTTTAGGCAATAACAATAAGTTAAAAGGATAGAAATTTGTTTCTTGGGGTTTGCTGCAAGATGGGGAACTAATTTCATCATAATCCAATGTGAACTGGTAGAGCAGTCTGGAACCTTACCTTTCTTTCCCCATTTTCCTTGTCCTCTTTGTTGACAGAAGAGTTTATAAGGAAAGAAATTCCAGCCCTATTCCTTCTACTGCACCTTGCCTTCCTGATTCCATATATGCATATACTCCTGCTTTCTTCACCTGATGTATAAGGAGGTCATGTGATATTAGAATAATTGATTTAGAGCTGGAAAAGATACTAGACACTGTCCAGTCGAGAGGTTCTCAAACATTTGGTCTTCAGACGCCTTTGCAAACTTACAAATTATTGAGGACCCCCAAAGAACTTTCAAATTTGTGAACTGCATCTATTATTCGTACAGGCTATCCCCAAAACTTTTGGAATATTTTGATTTGCTACATTAGAAATTAAAACCAATAGATTTTTAAAATATTCTTTCTTTAATTCATTTAAAAATAACCAAAAAACTCATTACATGTTAGCATTTTCTTTTTTTTTTTTGCAAGGCAAATGGGGTTAAGTGACTTGCCCAAGGCCACACAGCTAAGTAATTATTAAGTGTCTGAGACCAGATTTGAACCCAGGTACTCCTGACTCCAAGGCCAGTGCTTTATCCACTATGCCACCTAGCCGCCCCTCACATTAGCATTTTCTACAAAAAAAAAACCCAATGCTATAATCCAAAGCAAAAAAAAAAATTAGAAGAATGGCCTTGTTTCACATTTGTGGCATATAAATTGCAGATTGTTCCATCACTGCAGATATCAACAGGATGTTTCCAAAAAGTTATTCAACATTTTGAATAGTTCATCCCCACTTTTGTTTTTCACCAAGAGTTCACCTAAAAGAAGTTTCTTAGAGGCAGCTAAGTGTTACAGTAGGTAGAATACTGGGTCCAGATTCAGAAAGACCTGACTTCAACTCCAGTTTCAGACACTAGCTGCATGAACTTGGGCACGTCACTTCACCTTGTTTGTCTCAGTTTCCTCCTCTGTAAAATGAACTGGAGGAGGAAATGGCAAACCACTCCAATATCTTTGCCAAAAAAACTTCCAATGGCATCAAAAAGAGTAAGACACAACTGAAAAAAACTCAACAACAACAAAACTCAGTATTGGTTGTAATGATGGAACAAGATGACATGTATCTTTGCAAACGTTAATGTGCAAATCAGATGCTGTCTATGATTATTGTTTATGTTCTATGGTTCTAGGATAATACTAAGTGCTGACCCTTTCTGTGGCTCCTCAGTATAGAGGCATATCCCTGTACAATAGTTTAGATTACATGCCCTGGATTTTGTTACTGTTCAAGTCTCTCTGCATTCTAATGACAAATTTCATTTGTATGGCAATGTTTCCATTTTTTACTGTAGAAATCTGCTGCTTCTTAGCAATGTTCACCAGGATCACCTGCAGAAATTATACTGATCCCACATCATAACTGTGGTATTTGAGTTTGTACCGCCATCCTGGCCAGCTCCTTAATACATGTATTAGATAGTTAATCATTCAACACTGATGAAATTCTTTCTATGTTCTAGGTGCTACAAGTTCAAATGCATAAAGGAAACAATCCCTGTCCTCAGTGGACTTCCATTCCATAAAAGGAGATAACATGTGCACACAGAAGTGTATATTCAGTCATTTTGGGAGGGAAGTCCTAACTGGATAGGGGGGTAAGGGGAGGGGCTGCTGCAGGAGTGCATCAGGGCAGGTTTACTGTAAGTGGCAGTGCTTGAGCTATGAAGGATAATCAGGATTTTAAAAGGTTGACACTAGGGAGAAGTATTGTGTGTTAGGAACAACAGTAACAAAACTACTTGGCCTGGAAAATGGAGGAGTGATGTAGAAAAAGACTGAAAATGGAAGTCAGAACTGGATTATGAAGATAGGTTAAACAGAAAAATTCCTATTTGACCATGGAGATAATGTGTCTTATGGAGCAAAAATTAATGTAAGACCCAGTCTTTTTGGGGGGGAAATATGGTAGTATTTAGTTGAAAGGTTCATTTTTGCGGGGCTACTATGATATAAAATTTACATAAAATAATATCTTTAGGTTTCTATTCTAGAATTTCAAACTTTGCAACATTATTTCTTTGGGATATCAACATTTCCCAAGGTGGGTGTAATCAGACTTTAGCATACTGCCAGTTGTATAAAAGATGCCATCTAAGACATGTATGACCGGAAAAGGAGTTGGACCCTTGAACATTAATGAGTCTAATCCATTAGATGGGTCTTCAATGGAAGTTTTTTGAAAGGAAATGAGTAAAAACATTTATATCTTGCACTCATCCATGGAGGGACTACCTTTAAGGTCACAATCCATATCAATGCAAGTATATCTTTTTTTTACTTAAAGATTTTATTTTGAGTTTTACAATTTTTTCCCTAATCTTACTTCCCTTCCCCAACCCCCCCCCCCATGAAAAGCAATTTGTCAGTCTTTACATTGTTTCCATGGTATACGTTGATCCAAATTGAATGTGATGAGAGAGAAATCATATCCTTAAGGAAGAAACATAAAGTATAAGAGATAACAAGATGAGACAATAAGATATCAGCTTTTTTTCTAAATTAAAGCTAATAGTCCTTGATCTTTGTTCAAACTCCACAGTTCTTTATCTGGATACAGATGGTATTCTCCATTACAGACAGCCCTAAATTGTCCCTGATTGTTGCACTGATGGAATGAGAGAGTCCATCAAGGTTGATCATCACCCCCATGTTGATTTTAGGGTGTACAGTGATTTTCTGGTTCTGCTCATCTCACTCAGTATCAGTCTGTGCAAATCCCTCCAGGCTTCCCTGAATTCCCATCCCTCCTGGTTTCTAATAGAACAATGGTGTTCCATCACATACATATACCACAGTTTGCTAAACCATTCCCCAATTGAAGGACATTTACTTGATTTCCAATTCTTTACCACCACAGACAGGGTTGCTATGAATATTTTTGTCCAAGTGATGTTTTTACCCTTTTTCATCATCTCCAGGGTATAGACCCAGTAGTGGTATTGCTGGATCAAAGGGTATGCTCATTTTTGTTGCCCTTTGGGCATAGTTCCAGACTGCTCTCCAGAAAGGTTGAATGAGTTCACAGCTCCACCAACAATGTCTTAAGTGTCCCAGATTTCCCACATCCCTTCCAACAATGCCATATTGGCCAGTCTGAGAGGTATGAGGTGGTACAACAGAGATGCTTTAATTTGCCCTTGAATAATTATTTAAAGCAATTTTCTTATGACCATTAATCCCTTTGATCTCATATGTAAATTGCCTTTGCATGTCCTTTGACCATTTGTCAATTGGGAAATGGCTTTTTAAAAAAAAAATTGACTCAGTTCTCTATATATTTTAGCAATGAGTCCTTTGTCAGAAATACTAGTTGTAAAGATTGTTTCTCAGTTTACCACATTTCTTTTGATCTTGGTTACAGTGGTTTTGTCTGTTCAGAGCTTTTTAATTTAATGTAATCAAAATCAATACACATATCTTTTGAAAAAAAAAATAAAAATTAGTTTTTCCCTGGATTTGACCTCCTTTGTATGACTTGGCCTCAGCATAGCATGACCTTTCTGGAAAGTCAGTCCTCTTGACTCCCTTGTTCCCTTACTGAGGTCCATCCCCGCTTATACAAAGCAATACTCATTGGAGTACTGGAGAAATTTAAATTATTATTATTAAATTTAAATTATTAAATAAATGCTATTTGAATTTAATTTTAATCATTTGATTTTCCTTTAATATAATATAGATTTTATTTTATTTCAATTATACTTCCTTTCAGTATCGTTTCACCATCAGTCTTGTCCATGGGGAATTAGTGTCAGCCTCTGGCACTGCTCAATGAAAGGATTTTCCCTTCCTTCTTGGGAGTGGGCTTGAAGCTCCTAGAAGTGTGATATCCCTGAGATGTAATCTAGGTCCTTTTAGACAACATTGACATAAAAGTTCCATTTGTAGAAAGTAGAAATTTAATAAAAGTATTTCAAACTATTGGTTAGAGAATTCAGTTTTGTATGCCCTTTGGGTAAACTAATCTTTTAATCCTAGGGTTTGTAGAATATACAACTGTCCCCCACCCCACCCCACTTTTGTACTTCTCCCTGCTAAGAATGATTTTTATGTTTCAGAATACAGGTTTTATTGTATCAAACATGTAAAAACCATATGTAGCTCTCAAGCTGTACAAAAACAGATGACCACCATTAAATTTGACCCTGGAGAGGAAGTTTGCTGACCCTTGTTTTAAACCATAAATTAACTACCTGTCTTCAGAGGCAGTGTGATACGATAGAAATAGTACTGGACCTCAGTTTCCTTATTTGTCAAATGAGAGAGTTGGACTAGATACCTCTAGGAGCCCTTTCAGTTCTGTCTATGATCAAATACCTGCCTCCCATTTTATAATGTTATACTGCCTTAAGTTTGGCTTTTGTATCACTGTCTCATTGCCCAAAGAGATTCATCTTTGATTTTTAAAAATATTCTGCTGAGTTTGAGTTGTCCTGGGATAGAGAAGGTTGTTTGGAAGGTCAGAAGATGAAGGGTGGTGCACTAGAAAAACTCCCAGAGCCCTCTGAAACAGGGAAAGGGACTATTGAGAAGGCTCGTCCTCTAAAGTCTATTATAAAACCTTCAGTCCAGGGGTTGAGTCTATTTTCCCTAGTAGGCTGGAATCTAGCTTTCACTAGAAATGGTTTAGTCATTAAGAAACAATGACTGTGTATTGGTCTGTTTTAGCAGCTGTCTTTTGAGGAAAGCTTTGTAGACATTCAACAGGCTTTAAATGCACTAGGGGAGCTCACTACTTGAGATTTGTTTTGCATTTATGCCTTAAGAGCTCCAGTCCAGCTTAGATTTGCATTTATGTCACTGACTCTCTAAACTTGATTTCTTTAGCACATACTATTTTGAAGCTGGAAGGAACTTTCAAGATCAACTGCTCCTATTCCTTCATTTTCCAATGGAAGAAATGGAGACCTAGAAGTTTAAATAACTTGACCAAAAGCAAGCTAGTTAGTGTCAGAAACAGACCTCAAACCCAGAGACTGCAGGCACAATGGGATGAATGAAAAGGCATTTATCAGGTGTTTACTGGGCTTATAAATAGAAAAACAGGAGAGTTCCTGTTCTTAAGGGGCTCCTACTCTAATAGAGGGACACAAGATATATGGGAAGTTTCAACTGGGAATTCTGATGAAAAGGCATAGTGGTCCTTAGAATGTCTGTGGAAAGGCAGATGGTAAGCTACCTTTTTTCTCTCTCCAGTCTTTAACCTCTCCCTATCTACTGACTGCTTCCCTCTTGCCTTTAAATCTGCCCATGTCACAGTCAACCTGAAAAATTCTCACTTGATCTCTCTTCCATTTCCACCATTATCCTCCTATAACTCTCTTTCTTTATATGATGAAACACCTTCAGAAAGCTCTCTACAATCAACACTTCCACTTTCCTCTCATTTGGTTCGAAACCCTCTGCAGTCTATATGGCATTCAGATGAAATGATTCTCTCCAAAGTTATCAAAGATCTCTTAGTGATGAAATCTTATTTTTTTAGCTTTGAAAAGCATTTTATTTTATTTTAAAATTTCATTTAGTATTTGATTTTTTCCTCAGTTACATGTAAAACATTTTTAAACATTTGCTTTTAAAACTTTGAGTTCTGAGAGCTTAGACTAACTAATTCTGGAGCCTGAGGGAACCCTGAGCTAGACCTGCCCGCGCTGCCAGCAGCCTGTGTTCTTTGCTGAAAAAGTGAGGTCCCTGGCTGACAATTGGCATTGATTCTACCTGAATTGTGAGTGCTGCCACAATGTCCTAGCAGTGGGTGGACACCCTGAGCATAGAGGAAAACCATATTATCACAAACCATGTTAGGTAGTTTTCTTTGGACCCCAAGGAATCAGAATTGGTAGAGGAAGAAGCTCCAATGCCCAATACCACCATGCCCTTGACCCCTAGAAGCTTTAGTCCACCAAGGAGCAGGACAGGCCTCCCTCAGGTCAAGAGGGCAAGGAGGAGCCCTACACAGGTGAAGACATATGCTGCCAACATTTCTCTGTCCTGGCTGCTGAGAAGGTGATGTCCCTGGACAGGAACTGGCATCAGCCCTGTCTCCAAAATCAGCACTGCCGCAGAACCCTAATGGTAGGGAGCCATGGAGAGCATGATGGTTTCCCAAACTGTCAGGTCCCTTGTTACAGATACCTGTTTGGGTCCAAAGGTGTAACATGGGCTGCTACATCTATGACTCCATTGAGTCAAAATATGTTTTCCCTGTCCTGGGCTCTTCCCTATCTTCCAGATTGAACAAGAGGGTCAGAGATTTCCATCCTTTCAGATTGGACAGGGGTCAGTGTTTAGCCTCCAGACTTCATTCCCCACCCCACACCCTGGTTAGTGGCTTATAATTATCCCTGTAGCACCTGCCAAGCATCCAGTGATGGAGAGATGAGGGATGGAACTATAGAAAGAGGAAGAGGATGCACTTTCTCTAAAACTCAATATAGTCCCCAGATCTTGGTTTCAGAACAATCCAAGTGCATGAGGAAGAATTGGGGAGAATTTTTGGAAGCATGCCAGAGCTCCCTTGGTGGCATACCATTCCCTCCCTCCAATGATCTCAAGCATTGGCCATCTTTCTCTGTGGGTGTTCATGCACTTCTACCTTCTCCCTCCTCTTTCTTGAAGTTCATCCAACAAAAGAGTTTACTCCTTTGAAAACAACAAACAAATAAATCTTTGAGTTCCAAATTCTCTCTGTCCTCTGTCCCCCCCCCACTGAGAAGTCAAGCAGTTCAATATAGATTATACATGTGTGGGGATACCAAACATTTTCATAGTAGTCATGTACTAGTCATGTTATGAAAGAGAACAGAGGGGTGGCTAGGTGGCATAGTGGATAAAGCACCGGTCCTGGAGTCAGGAGTACCTGGGTTCAAATCTGGTCTTAGACACTTAATAATTACCTAGCTGTGTGGCCTTGGGCAAGCCACTTAACCCCATTTGCCTTGCAAAAACCTAAAAAAAAACCAAAAAAAAAAAGAAAGAGAACAGACCCCTTACCTTCTCAAAAGTCAAAAAAATGAAAAATTTTAAAAGTCTGCTTCAATCTGTATTCAGACAGCACCATCAGTTCTTTCTCTGAGGCATTTTTCATCATAAGTCCTTCAGTATTGTCTTGGAGAATTGAATTGCTGAGAATTACTAAGTCATTCACAGCTGATCAAATTACAATAATGCTGTTACTTGTTCACAGTACATTTCACTTTGCCTCAGTTCATGTAAATTTTCCAGGTTTTTCTGAGAGCTTCTTGCACGTCATTTCTTATAGCAGAATAGTGTTCTGTCATAATCACAGACCATAATTTGTTCAATCATTCCCCAAATGATGGGCATCCCCTCAATTTCCAATTCTTCACCATCAGAAAAGAGCTTCCATAAATATCCTTGTACTTATAGGTCCTTTTTCCTTTTTGTTTTTTTTATCTCTTTTGGGATCCAGATCTAGTATTGATATTCCTAGGTTAAAGGTTATGCATGGTTTTATAGCTAACTGTGTGTATCTGTCCTTGGCCCTCTTCTCATCTTCCTCATTACCAGGGATTTTTAACCTTTTTTCTATCATGGACCTAGCATTCTTGCTAAGCATATGATCCCCTTCTCAGAATTGTATTTTTATATGCATAAAATAAAATACATAGAATTATAAAGGAAACATATTATATTAAAAAATCAAGTTCCTGGACCCATCTTTTTTCATTTGTATAAAACCTTTTTAATTTAATATGGTCAAAATCATCCATTTTGCAATTAATAAAGTTCTTTATTTCTTATTTGATCATAAACTTCCCCCCTGTACATAGAATCAGCAGATAGAGTATTTCTGGTTCTCTTAATTGGTCTATGGTATCACCCTTTATGTCTAAATTATGTACCTATTTTGACCTTATTTTGGTATCGGGTGTGAGATGTGACTCTATGCCTAGTTTTTGCCATACTATTTTCCAGTTTTCCCAGAAGTTTTTTTTTAATTTTTAATTTCTTGGTTTTTGCAAGGCAATGGGGGATTAGATGACTTGTCCAAGGCCACACAGCTAGGTAATTATTAAGTGTCTGAAGCCGGATTTGAACTGAAGTCCTTCTGACTCCAGGGCTGGTGCTCCACCCACAGTGCCACCTAGCTGCCCCTTCCCTGCTGTTTTGATTGAATAGTGAGTTCTTATCCCAGAAGCTGGAATCTTTGGGTTTATCCAACAGAAGATTATTATAATCATTTACTACTGTTTACTTTGTACCCTCTCTAATCCACTGGTTCATGGACCCATCTTAAGATGTATTATTCTGTTTGGTTATCTTGTCAGCTCCTATGGATTCAGTTATGATCTCCATGAAAATTTTCTGATATATTTATCTAGTCCTAACTTCTCTCTTGATTTTAAGTCCTTTATCACCAACTGCCTCTTGAATATCTTGAACTGGATGTCCCATAAATATTTCAAATTTAGCATGTTCAAAACTAAGCACATTATCTTTTCTCCAAAACCTTCACCTCTTCCCAACTTCTCTATTACTGGAGGAGGTACCATCATCTTTCCATTGTCTCAGGTTTACAACCTTGATGGCATTCTTCACTCCTTACTCCAATTCATGCCATATATCTGACCTGTGCTAAATTTTTGTCAGTTATACCTTTATGAATTCTCTCTTGTGTATGTCCCTTTTCCCCTGCTCATACAGCATCCTTTATCAGCCCAAATCTGGGATATTGCTACTTGCCTCCTTCATTCAGTTCTCTCCCCTTTTCAGTCCTTCCTACACTTAGGATTGTCCAAAAGAGCAAATCCGAATCATGTTACTTTCCCTACTCCATAAACACTGGTGCCCTGCCTATCACCTCTAGGATAAAATAGAAAGTTGTCTGTTGGGCATTTAAAGCTCTTTACAAACTGGCCCCTTTCAACCTTTCCAGTCTCTTTTACTCTTTTTTTTCCCATCAGCCTTCTTGCTATTTGTTTGCATTAGATTTCTCAATCGAGACCTTTTCACTGATTGTTGTTACCCCTAAAATGCTCTGGCTCCCCATCTCTTCCTCTTAGCTTCTTTCAAGAGTCAGCTCAGATTCTACCTTCTGCAGGAGGATTTCTCTGGTCTGTTCTCCACAGGTGTCCAGGTGCCTCTCCACCCATGGATGATGGTTGTTTTGGAGAGGAATAAGCAAGCTGCAAGATATGTTTGGGATGTGGCACTACCATTTCTAGGCTATTTGGGCTTATCCACTCTCCCACATGAGTTGATTGGTAATTAGTGTAGATGACCACCCCTCTACAGGGATTGTGAAGTTGACACAATCAGTAGATGATGGCTGTTACTTACAATATCCAAATCGTGATACTGAATTTAGGGTTCAAGAACTCAGGTTCAAATCCTGCCTCAGATGATGCAAGTCATTGAACCTCTCTAGGCCTCCTTTTTCTCATATTTGAAATGAGGGAGAGGGAACTAGATTGTCCATGAAGTCCTTTCCAACTTTAAATTTATCATCCTATATGATCCAGGCCATTAGACCTCTGTACAGAATTCTTTCTACTGTACTCACTACTTAAAGGAACTCCAAAGTCACTTTTTTAAGAGTCAAAAGAAATCCTTTTGTAAAATGAAATCACTCCCTGATTTTTATTATTTCTAAAGAGGGATTTTACTTGTTGAAGTTTCTTACACTAGGCCTTATCTTAATCATTCTGATAAGATGAATATAGATAAGGTAATCTTTTCTGAAACAGCCCCACCCTGTCTGGCTTCAGCCAGAAGTCCTGTGTAATGGATTCAAAAGTCTATGGACTATTATCTAGGATGGTTTTTCTCTAGCCTTTACATAATCTTTGCTGTGGAAACAAGGAAAAGGCCAATGAAGTCCTGGGGGAAAGGGCTAGTGGAAAGGATGCTAGGCTTGGATTGGCACATGTGGGACCCCCTCCAGCTCTGCCATGTCCTGGCTATGAGACTGTGGGTAGATCCTTTACCTCTCTCAGCTTTCATTTTCTTCTGTAAAATAGGGAGAAGAATTCTTACCCTGTCTTTGATGATAGTATTGGAGCTGCAAGGGATCTTGGAAACCTCCTAGTGCCATATTGGCTCTTAACAGAAAAGGAAATAGAAGGCCAGAGAGGAAAAGAGACTTGCCCAGAGCAAAAACAGGGGTTTACCCTTTGTTCTCTTGCCTCCAAACCCTTGGGCTTAGACATTTGACCTGTGCCTTAGGACTTCTGGGTCTGCAATTGAACTCTTCAATATGTTAAATCCTCCAATTAGAGTGTGGGCTCCTTGAAAGTGGGGACTGTCAGGGGTGGCTAGGTGGTGCAGTGGATAGAGCACTGGCCCTGGAGTCAGGAGGATCTGAGTTCAAATTCGACCTCAGACACTTAATAATTACCTATCTGTGTGGCCTTGGGCAAGCCACTTAACCCCATTGCCTTGCAAAAACCTTAAAATAGTAAGTGGGGACTCTCTTGTTTTTACTGTTTGTATCCTCAGAACCTAGCAGAGTGTTTGGCACATGGTAAGTAAGTAGGTTTTCATTTCAGAGAAGTTTGGGGATTGACAGTAGTCTAATTTGGTTAAAGCATAGGGTATAGGGAGGACCTAGTGGGAGAACTGAAGGCTGGGGCCAGATGGGGAGCACCTGAACTTTATATGCTATCATCAAAGGTGTTTGAATCAGAGATGGGAGAGAGAGGAAAGAGGAGGGGCAGAAAGAGGAAAGGGAGAGAGCTGGAGAAATGGGGAGGGAAGAAGTAAAGAGGAGAAAGAGAGAGAGAGAAATAGAGAGAGGATTAGAACTTGTTTGAAGAAGAGGAACCTGGCAGCATTGTAGCTAATGGAAGTAAGCAGCTGAAGCTGGACTTTCCAGCTACCCAGGGTGCACTGGGCTACTCATAAAGATTAGAGGGGTGTGTGTGGGTGTGTGTGAGAGAAAGAGAGAGATAGACACAGGGGAGAGACAGAGACCGAGAGAAAGAAACAGGATAATTAATGAAAGAAGGCCTTGGAGGACAGAAGTGTAGATGAAATGGAGGACATGGGGGGGGGTGGGATAGGTAACCTTGGTAAGCAGGAACAGGACATAGGAGTATCCTTCTTGCTCTGAAACAAAGAGGAAAAGACAGAGACATGGAGTGTTCTTCAGGCTCAGGATGAGTCACTAAGTGTGACAGCAGCCAGAACAGCTAATGTTCTCTTCAATACTTCAAGCATCTGTGATTTCATTTGTCTCCTTGCTCCCTCCATCAATGCAAATTACAATTCCTTTGTGACACAGGAGATTGTCTCTGAGATTTGTTGGGGCTGTGGAATTCATCATCTTGCAAGCAACCTGCTGATGAGTCCCTCTTCATTCAGTGAGGCTGACACATCCAGCCTGTTACTAGGCCTACATTTGCCACTTTTCCGGCTTAGGTGGAACTACCAGAGCTTGTGTTCTGTTCACTGGCATAACTTCAGGGAATCTCCAGGGTCATCTCTTGTCATGATGAGACATCAGAGTACAAAATTAGTGGAGAGAACGTGGGCTGAGTCTCATGGTGCCCAGAGACAGGAACACATCTGTCCTCCTGTTCTCTGCCTGGCCAGATCAGATCTGCATTCTGGTGTTATCAAATAAAAGGAAATGGAGGCCTAGAGAGGATCAGCTGTTATCTCCCCTTTTAGAATAGAAATTTCTTGTTTCCTTCTTCCTACCTGTATCCTCACTGCCTAGGATTCTTTGAGATTGCTTCCATGTTTTGTCCAGTCTTTCACAAGTAGTACATGACAGAACCATAAGTGAAAGAACCCCTCTGGCCCTGGAGCTGGGATTGCCCAGCACCCCACTGTGTGTAAGGGCTAAGACTTGTACTGTTGAACCTAGGGGGAGAATGAGGAGCAGTTGGTGGGGGGAGGGAGTAATTTAATGTTCAAGTCTTTCAATCTTAGGAAAGTGCTAACTTAATAAAAACATTCTTTCTCCATTGAATGCCCTCACCTAATTAATTTTTTAAACACAGGAAAATACATTGAAAATGTAAGCAATAGTAGCAAACTGGATTAGATTTAGAGTCAGAGGACCTGGGTATAAATCCTGATTCTTCAACTTACTCTAGTTTTGTGGTCTCACTTTCCTCATCTCTTAATTAACTAAACAATAACAACAAAAAAGCTATCTGCTGATGTTACAGAGAGACATGCTCAGATTTGATTAAAGGAAATTCTTCATAACAATTATTGCTTCGGAGATTGTGAGTTCCCCATCCCTGGAAATCTTTAAGTAGCAGATGAATGAACAGTCCTCAGGAATGTAGCCAGAGGGATTCCTCATCAGATACAAGGTGAACTTGCTGGGCTCTGATATCCCTTCTACCCCAGAGATTCTCGCTGACTTCTCCATTTGACTTAATCACCTATTTTCAATATTCTGAAGTCCAGTTTCTAGTCCTCTGATTTTATAGATGAGGAAACTGGAACCCATAAAGTAGGAGTGAAATACTTCACTGCCACATAACCAGGAAAGAACTGAGTCAGGATTCAAACCCAGGCCCAGTAACTCCAAATCATGAGCACTTTCCACTATGTCCTACTGTATTCAATGGAACTACAATGACTGCTAGCACACCACTTTTAGCATATTAATCTTAGAATGATAATATAATTTGGCCACAATTTAGGCTGAGTATTTTGTTTTCCATAAAAGTAATTCAAATATTTGTCTTCAAAGGACATTTAAAAATATTTATGTATTTTCCCAACTAGATGCAGTGGTACTTTTCAACAATCATTTTTTACAAAGTTTTCAGTTTTACATTTTTCTCCATCCCTTCCTTCCTCCTCCCCCGACAGAAAGGCTATACATGTATAACCATGCAAACATAGATCCATATTAATCATTTTGTAAAAGAAGAATCTAATCAAAATAAAAAACATTAGAGAGAAAAATTATAATATGTAGGATAACTATTAAAAATTGAAAATAGAAAGCTTTGGTCTGCTAAACTCCATAGTTCCTTTTCTGAAAGTGGATGATATTTTCCATCACAAGTTTTTTACAATTGTCCTTAAATTGTACTGCTGAAATGAACAAGTCATCATAGTTGATCATCACCCAATGTTGGGGTTAGGGTGTAAAATTTTCTTTTGGTACTGCTCACTTCAGTCAGCATCAGTTCATACAGATCTTTCCAGGTTATTCTGAAGTCCCATCCCTCATGATTTCTTATAGAACAATCATGTTCCATCACATTCATATACCACAATTTGTTTAGCCATTCCCCAATTGATGGATATCCCCTCAAATGCCAATTTTTTGCCTCTATAAAAAGAACTGCTATAAATATTTTTGTATATGTGGCAGGGGGGTTTTTTTTTGCCCTTTTTCATGATCTCTGGGATACAGACCTAGAAGTGATATTCCTAGATCAAAGATATCCACAGTTTTTACCCTTTGGGTGTAATTTAAATTGTTCTCCGTGATTGGATCAGTTCACAACTCCACCAATAATGCATTGATGTCCCAGTTTTTTCACATCCCCTCCAACATTGATCATTTTCCTTTGTAGTCATGTTGGCCAATCTGATAGGTGTGAGCTGGTTCCTCAGAGTTGTTTTAATTTGTATTTCTCTAAACAATAATAATTTAGAGCATTTTTTTCATATGACTATAGATAGCTTTAATTTCATCATCTGAGAATTGCCTTTTCATATCCTTTGACCATTTATCAATTGGGGAATGACTTGTATTTTTATGAATTTGACTCAGTTCTTTAGATCTCTTAGAAATGAGTCCTCAAAGGACATTTTTAAAAATTGACTTATTTTTTTTATTTTATCACTTTAAGACTATATCTGTTTAAACAAAGTGATGTGGAAAGTCAAGGTTATCTTCTGAATAAATCAATCCCAAATCCCTGGCATAATGGTAAGAACAATTGGACAGAATGATATAGATCAGTTGATTAAATATACATAATCAGTGGTTTAACTAAACGAATTTTGATAATTAAAAACACCATAAAATGTTAAGAGAATATTTGAAAATTTTTGAAAAGGGAGAATTGCTAAAAATGAAAGCAACTTTTCAAGTTTCCTTCTCAATCAGCCTAGACTTAGGGATGCTGAATGCTTATTTTCCTTCATTTAAAAGCATGCCTCATTTTGACCAGATGAGTTTCATACATTTGTTTTCAAAAATCAATGCAGCAGAGCAGCAAGTAGAAATCTCTTACTATCTTGTCACACTTAGATTTTGGAAAGTAGCTGAAAAGCTAGAGAGCACATTCCTATCACAGTCCAATGAAGTCTAATCATTTGAGACTTTTTTGACATCGAACTTTTTGTATTATCTTTGCTTATGAAATATGGGTGATCATTCTAACATATTTTCTAAGATGAAAGGTTTAAATTCAACTTGGTTTCCTTCTGCATTTACTAATGTAGATCTCACATTGACTATTGTCCTCTCTTCCCTGCCCTGCCTCTTTGGAGTAATTTATTTAAAAAAAAAGCAGACTACTATGACTCAGATTTACTAGATGGCATAAAACTTCAAACTCCTAACTTTCCTTTCTCTTTACTTACTCCTAACTCATAGTTTACTCAATATTAGTATATACTCCAGTGGAAATTGTAGGGACTAACGGCCTGACCAGAGCCTTCCTCATGTAGTCATCTTCCTTTCTCAAGGCTTTCTCTGAATGTATTGTAGCTAGCAAAGCTCTCATTTACACTCATTCATTCTCAGTGTGGAGCTTGGGAGCCTTGGCAGGGCTTTGGGGTATGTATGAAATAGTGTGAGAGTAGTATGAGTCACCCCTTTAATCTCACATGCACCCCCTCATGCACAGTTGTTGACTCTTTCTAGGATTTCTCTGTCATAACTCGGAAATGGATCTCTTTAACTACCAGTCAATATATACCAATCACAAGACTACCATCTACTCCCCTTACTACTCTTCTGGACACTCCCCTTCACAGTCTAACCCATAATTACTTGTGCTCCCCTTCCAACCTCTTGGACGTGGAACAAGTGAATGGGAGGACATCTTCCCTGTGCATGTAGAATTGTATAGGTCTCAGACCTATAACATTTCCAAAGCTCTTGATGGGAGATGTGAAATTGTCCTTTGAATATAGAAAATTAAGAGACATAGGGGGCAAATGATTAGATTTTCTCAAAATGACTCTTTAATCAATGAACAAGTATTTATTAAGTTTCTATTGAACACCAGGCATAGGTACAAGAATAAAAATCAGTCTCTCTCCTTAAGAAACTTACATTCTCTAGGGGGAAATATTATGTACACATAGAGGTATATACAGTATAAATACAAAGTAATTGGAGGAGGCATTAGCAACTGGGGGAGTCTTACAAAGAAAGCAGCACTAACTGAAAGGTTTAAATTCAACTTGGTTTCCTTCTGCATTTACTAATGTAGATCTCACATTGACTATTGTCCTCTCTTCCCTGCCCTGCCCTTCCCTTGGAGGGAAATGGGGCCTCCTAAGAAGGGGAAGTTATGACTTGTACAAAGGCATGGAGAAGAAGATGAACTAAGTGAGGAATAGCAAGAATGTCAGTTTGACTGGATGTGAACAGAGAAGAAGGAAGGGATGCAAGAGATCTTCTATGTATAAATCCTCTAAGTACTCTCCCTCCTTCTATCCCAATAGAAAACACACCCTACTAATCAACATTGCTTCATGACTCATGAAATACCATCTCTAAGTACAATCTCTGCAACCATATTTGCAGGGTGAGGTATTGGCTAAAGACTCAACACTTTTGTCCTATACCCATACCCTCCCTAAGTATGTTTCTTTTAACTATCCTAAGAGAAATACAATTCTCAAGAGTTACAAGCATCTTTCCTTGTAGAGATGTATACAATTTGAAGTTCTTGTTCATTTTTTCCCTTCCTGTTTACATTTTTATGCATCTCTTAAGTTTTGTATTTGAAGATCGAATTTTCTTTTTATTTCTGGTCTTTTTATCAGAAAATGTTGGAATTCCTTTATTTCATTGAAAATCCATTTTTTTCCCCTTGAAAGAATATGTTGAATTTTGCAGGATAGTTCATTTTTGGTTGTAATCCAGTCTTTTACCTTCTGAAATATCATATTCCTGACCCTCCAATCCTTAAATGTTGAAACTGATAAGTCCTGTGTAATTCTTTTTTTTTATACAAAGGATTAGGCCTAAGTGACTTGCTCAAGGTCACACAGCTAGGTATCTGAGACAGAATTTGAACTCAGGTCCTCCTGATTGTAGGGCTGGTGTTCTATCCATTGTGCCACCTAGCTGCTACTTGTCCTGTGTAATTCTGATATTTAAATTGCTTCTTTTTGCCTGCTTGCAGTATTTTATCCTTTATCTGAGAATTCTGGAATTTGACTACAATATTTCTTGGAATTTTTGTTCTGGGGTCTCTTTTTGGAGACGTTCCATGGATTTTTTCAAGAACTATTTTGTCTTCTTGTTCTAGGCTATTAGGGCAGTTTTCAATGATAGTTTCCTGAAAGATATTTTCCAGGCTCTTTTTTTTTTAATTGAGGATTTCAAGTAGATCAATAATTCATAAATGATCTCTCTCGGATCTATTTTCCATGTTGTTTGTTTCTCCTAAAAGGTACTTTACATTTTCTTCTATTTCTCCAGCTTTTTGGTTTTGTTTGATGGAATTTTGTTGTCTCATAGAATCACTAGTTTTGATTTGTTCAATTGTAATTTTTAGGATTTTATTTTCTTCAGTTAGTTTTTGTGTTTCCTTTTCCAGTTGGTTAATTTTAGTTTTAAGTGGTTTTCCTTATTCATTGGTTAATTTTAGTTTTTCATGAGCTGCATTTCTTTTCCAAATGGTTGCTTTTATTTTTTGATGAATTACATTCTTTTTCCAATTTGTTGTTTTTACTTTTAAAGGACTTGATTTCTTCAATGAATTTTTCATAATTTTCCTGCATGGCTCTCATTTCTTTTTTCCATTTTGCTTTTCCCTCTCTTCTTTAGTTTTTAAAATCCTTTGTGAGCTCTTCCATAAGGTTTTTAGATTTGAGGCCAATTTATAAACTCCTTTGTGGTTTCAAATGTAGACAATTTGTCACTGCTTTCTTCTTCTGAGATGGCATTTTTGTCATCTCTCTTCGTAGCAGTTTTCTATGGTGAGTATTCCTTTTGGTATTTTGCTCATTTTGATAGTTGAACTCTGCTCCTGGGGTACAGGGAATATAGTCCCAAACTTGTTGTGATGGGACTGGAATCTCCCTGGCTTAGCACTTGACAAAATGCAGTCCATGCATTGCTTATGCAGAAGTTTGTTTCCTCCTTTATCCAAAAGGCTTTGCATATGCAGATGTTTGTTCTTATCCATGTTGCTTCTTGCCCAGTCCTGTCTGTTGCCCAAGTGTTCCCTGAGCTTGAACTTTGGGGTTTGGGCTGGTTTGCTGTCAAGCTGTTTGCTGAGCTGGGAACCAAGCTTCACTGTGGCTAAGAGCTTCCTTCTGGCTTTCCCACTCTCCTGCCTTGGTGGGCTACGTTTCCCCTTTTTGTCTCCAAAGTGATAGACTTTTACTGATATTTTTTACAATATCTTGAGAACTTGTTTTTCTCTTTTTGTGGGGATCTGTAGCTTTAAAGTCTGTGTAGAGATTTCATTTAAAGTTGTGCCAGGAAAAACTCTGGGAACATGCTAGCTTCATACTGCCATCTTGGCTCTGCCCCAGAAGAGATCTTCTAGATGGCGAATCAGCAAAACATGGTAACTGATGGCATATGCAGCATGAAGAAGATTGAGGAGGGGAAGATGACTCCTTAGTGAGTACAGGGTTGGTCGTGCCCTCACAGAATGGGCTAATTTGGAAGAGAAGCAGAGTTGGGGGGTAAAGATAATGGAGCATATTTGAGACATGTTGAGTTTGAGATGAAATGTCTATTAGGCAACTGGTAACATGGGACCAGCACTGAGGAGAGAAGGAAGGACCAGATCTATAGATTTGGTAGAGGAAGAATGAATTGACAGGAGGAGGGACAGAGAAGCAACAAGCATTCATTAAACTTCTTTGGTGCCAGATACATAACACCAAGCACTTTCTAAATAGTAGGTCATTTGAGTAAGTATAGCTATTTATATAATAATAAAGTATATTCTGCTTTAAGATTTACAAAGCATTTTATATATGTTACTTTATTTTATCCTCAGAACAACCCTCAGAAGTAGGTGCTGTTTTTATCCCCATTTTTACAGTCATGGTAACTGAGGCTGAGAAAGGTCACGTAACTTCCTCAGGGTCACACAGCTAGTAAGGATTGGAACCCAGCTCTTCCTCTCTCCAAGTCCAACATTCTATTCACTATATCACCTATATGTTCAATTGTAATATTTAATAAAAACCAACAATATCTGAATAATTAATTTCCACTTATGGGCCCTGTAAGTGTAACTTATAATTTATAGCCTCTAATGAGATTAGGCATTTGGGAAGTTTGAATGAAAAAATAAGCCATGTCAAATTACTCAAGTACTCAATTTTTTCCAAGCTATTAAATCCCTATTAGACACAGACCAAATTCATGTTCATTAGATGCCTTCTAAAGTCTTCTAAATGACTGCTAATATGGTTATGGGGGTCTAATGCTTTTCAATCCAAGCGCTCTACAGCAGAGTGGAATTGTATCATTTTAATAGCCAGCATGTTTCCCATGGAAAAAAAAACCCAGCCCCAGTCATTTACAATTGAACGATTCCAACTGTTTAAGCAAATGAGTGTTTAAGCCATTAGCCAATCTCCTTTAGAAGAGCCTATTTTCCTTAGTGGGTTTCCTATCTCCTAAGTACTAAAATTAGAATGAACTTTAAAACGTCATTGTCTCCAGACCCCAGCCAAAAGACCCAGCTGTTCCAAAAAACCCTTTCCTTTAGACCTACTAGATGCAAACTAACACAGAAAGTGAGATGTCCTGCCTGTCACTGAGCCAGGACCACCACTTGACTGAGAAGAATGCAAAAACCAAATGGAGCATTTGAAGATGTGGTGAACTTGACTTTGCCTTCGGGATTCTGGAAAGATGCTTCTGATTTGTGTGCTCTGCTATGGGTACCATGAGAGATCTTTAGCAGTTATAAACTGTGGTACAGTGCACATCACCCACCAGCACTGTGTTTTGATTGGAGGTTGGGGTTTTTTTTTGGTGGGGGGAGGAAGAAAGGAGCAAAAAAAAGGGTGATAAGGATACAAAATTTAGAGCTGGAGGTTAGAATCTTGATTTTGTGACTTACTACCTATATGATGTTGTGCAATTTTTTTTCCTTCTTGACCCTCAAGATCCTCCTCATCTGTATAAGCAGGGAGTTGAATTAGATGATCTCTAAGCTCTCTCTGCTAAACCTTGACATTTTATGATTAAAAACAAGTACATTCTGATATTTCTCTTCACCTACCTCTAGAGTTTTCATTTGAGGATAACACATAAATGTATCATCAAATTAACATCAATGCAAAGAGCTAGTTAATCTCTGAACTGCTGGGCCTTGTATTTCAGGGACTGCATTTTAAATTCCTAAATGAAAGGCTTTCAAAAAGAAAAAAAGATAGAACAACAGTGTTAGGTTTCTTTATTTTTGGGAAGAGCCTCTTATAAGGAAATAGCTTGTAGATCTTGGCAGAATACTCTTCAGTCAAAGATAAAGTCCCTAAGTAAACAATAATATCCTGTGGTACTTGGGACCACATTAGCTGTCTTTAATTGCTGTTAGATGGAAAATGCCATGCCAGGCTATTTCTCAGGCTCATACTTGGAATGCCAGAAATATTGTAGTGGACCACTTCAAAGATGAATATTCCCCACCACTAAACCTTTTGACTGTTGACTGATGCCTGATTGTTACCATGATCCTCACTGACAAGTCTTTTCAAGTCACACAGAAGAATCCCCTCTGTGAAACATGACTGTGCTGCCAGTTGAGGTTACACTCATTTCAGTGAGTCCTTTGCTTGCAGGCTAAAGAACTGTGATGGCATTTAACAGGGGCTGCCTCTGTTTGTAAAGTCATGATCAGACAGACAGTTTTCGGGGGCAGTGACAATCCTGGAGGGTGGTAGGATGGAAAGCACTTGAGACTTAGGCTAACTGCCCTTACCTTTGGGTAAATCACTTCTTTCTGAACCTGTTTTCTTATCTACAAAAATGAAAGCATTGGACAAGATAACTTCTAAGGTTACTCTCAGTTTTATGAGTCTTTTTTTTAAAGTGGTTATAATGGTTCGTCATTATATTACCGTATTAATACCATATTATATTATATTATCAAAAAATACCATATTAACAGTCATAACACACATATAGCATAGAGTCAAAATGTCTTTTGTCTCTGAAAACTCTGCATAGTATCCTGGCCCCAGGAGAATTTGCTTGTCTTCTTTTGTCCACAGAGTCCAGCTCTGATTTGCTCCTAAGAATTCCATTATTCCTTACTTGCCTGCCACACTCTTTCCATCCTACTGCTTTATGTCTTCCACCCCTTCTTTCCACAGTATGGGCTCCTAGATCTTCACAGTCTTTTGCTCCATTATTGTGAATTAATTTAGGGAAGTTGGTCAATGGGGTTGATGTCAAGAGGGAAGAGTAAAAGAGATATACTGCTTCTGGAGACCTTTGTTAGTATAGAAGGATATTTGACTTTTGTAGAAGGGAAAACATGTATATCTGAATTGCAGATACAGTTCTACAACTGCCTCAACTTCTTTTTCCTTTGCAATGGGGCTGAGTGACTTGCCCAAGGTCACACAGCTAGGCAATTATTGGGCTAAAAGTAAACTTTTTCAAGCTAAGTTTTTTTTTGTAAAAATTAAATTTTATTTAAAAGCCCATTAGCATTATGCATTCACAGAACCAAATATACATACTTGACAACTATTCACGTTTAAATTAATATTTAAAATGAACTAATTTTAATACAAAGCATAATTTTTCAGTCATTGTCCTCATAAAAATTATTTGTCCATTTATTTGCACTCACTTTTTATCTTATGGGTTCATATGGTGTGTGCTTTATTCTTTGGTTATGCATTTTTGTTTTGCTTTATTTAGTAAAGATCTATCTAAATTTCTTCATGTACTTCCTACTTTTTAGTCTTGATTGAATAAAAGTATTCCATTATATTAATGTAATCCACAATTTATTCAATCATTCCTCCATTATTGTATTCTGCCAACTTTTCCTACACTGTTGCATTAAAGGTATTACCATAAGAAAGCACTTGAGACTTAGGATACTTTTGATTACTTTTGGAGAGATAAATGAATTGGGAGCCAGGAGATCTGGGATCTTTTTATTTGTAAAAATTGTGGGATGTTTTTATTTTATGCATCTTATATCCTAATTACATTGTAAAGTCAATAGTAGGAATCATGGTTTGAACATCTGCTTCCCTTGAGACCTGAACTTGGGGAATGGACAGTTCATACCTCCTCCTCCATTACTCAGGGTATCAATGAACCTGGGGTGTAGTTGAGGGGAATAGTGTAGCAGACCATGGAATTTCTTCTTTCCCCCATGCATCTTTCCCCCAGTTAGTCCAAATCCATGTGCCTACCGCTGCAATAGAAGCCATCCATAGCTGCTGTTCATCTGGAAGTACAATGGTGGGACTGGGCTACTGAGGGAGGCAGAACATACACATCTGGGCTTAAATGTATACAAATTCATTCAGATATTCGAGTGCATCAGATTGTGTAAACATAATTCTAGATTTTGCTTACCAGGCACTGCTACTCAGTCTTAGATTGTAGTTATGAACATCTGGAGCCTGGGCAATACTTTCTGACTCTGTCATTCAGTTTGGATATTTTTGAGGATACCTTACCCCAGCTCACTTGCAGTGAACTAGGGACATATCTCCTACTTCTTTCAGTTCTGAGGCTTGATTGTTAGCATGTTCCATAGTGACAAGTCTTTTCAAGTCACATAGAAGATTCTCTTTCTGGGAAACATGAGTCTGGGGCTTCCAACTCTTCTCTAAGAGAAGCCATTTCCTATTTCATTTTAAGCTTTATGTATCCTATACCATTTATTTGGAGAGCTCCATGTTTTATCCTCTTAGGAACTGCTTTCTCTCTCAGTCTTTTTTATGTATTTCTCTTAATTCTTTGTTATTTTTTTTTTCTTTCTCTTTCTCCTAGCTCCTTAATTCTCAGACTTTGTGGCCTGATTTGCCACAGAGGCAGTGTGGATAGATCATTGGTCTTGAGCCAACAAAATTGGCTTTGAGTCCCACCTCAGACCCTGGTAGAATGAGTCAACAGAGTCTGACATATTTGGGAGGAAAAGGGACCAATTTTCAGTACCCCCAAAGTCTAGTCTCCAAGGGCATCTATGCTTCCTGTAGCTTGTGAGGACAAACAATGGAGTCACATAGTCCATTTAATTCAGGTGAGGAGAAAGATGTCTCCAGTTATGTTCTTAGAGTTTTCATAGAATCAGAGATTTGGAGTTAGAAAGGACCTTAGATGTCAACAAAACCAACCCTTTGATTTTACCAAATGAGGAAACTGAGGCATACCAGAGTTAAGGGATTTGTCAGGGTTATACAATTAGGAAGTTGCTGAGGTGGGATTTGAGCTCATATCTTCCTTATTCTGCCCAGTGACACCATATTATTTCTCTCCAAAGGGATGTCAGCTTCCTCTCATAGATTGAAGCTTTGATTTTCAGATTGTTTTTTTCCCTTCTTCAGAGTTCCTCTTGCCCTCTGGGCTTAGTTCTTTCAGGTCTCTCCAGAACAGGGATAGCCTGTCTTCCAGTTCATTAATTTAGAGAGGCAGATTGACCTACTGAATATATTATTGGATTTAGTGTTAAGAAAATCTGGGAGCCTATTTTGGGCTTGAGAAACAAAGAACTTAATTTCAATATTGATTTCAGTTTAAATATCAAGACTAGAAATTATTTTAAATGACTTAGAATATTTTAGTATTTTTCTTGTACTTTTTTTTAGATAGGATTGGAAAGTGACTGAAAAGATCAAGGGAAAAAGAAAACTTGATTTTTCTTTTTTTAATTTTAATTTTAATTTTAATTTTTTTAATTAAAGATTTTATTTATTTTGAGTTTTACAATTTTTCCCCTAATCTTACTTCTCTCCCCCCCACCCCCACAGAAGGCAATTTGCCAGTCTTTACATGTTTCCATGGTATACATTGATCCAAATTGAGTGTGATAAGAGAGAAATCATATCCTTAAGGAAGAAACATAAAGTATAAGAGATAGCAAGATCAGACAATAAGATATCAGGTTTTTTTTTTCTAAATTAAAGGTAACAGTCCTTGGTCTTTGTTCAAACTCCTCAGCTCTTTCTCTGGATACAGATGGTATTCTCCATTGCAGACAGCCCCAAATTGTCCCTGATTGTTGCCCTGATGGAATGAACTAGGCCATCAAGGTTGATCTTTGCCCCCATGTTGCTGTTAGGGTATACAGTGTTTTTCTGGTTCTGCTCATCTCACTCAGCATCAGTTCATGCAAATCCCTCCAGGTTTCCCTGAATTCCCATCCCTCCTGGTTTCTAATAGAACAATAGCCTTCCATGACATACATATATGCTACAGTTTGTTAAACCATTCACCAATTGAAGGACATTTACTTGATTTCCAATTCTTTGTCACCACAAACAGGGCTGCTATGAATATTTTTGTACCCATGATGTTTTTACCCTTTTTCATCATCTCTTCAGGATATAGACCCAGTAGTGGTATTGCTGGATCAAAGGGTATGCACATTTCTGTTGCCCTTTGGTTGTAAAACTTGATTTTTCTTATTCTTCCCAAAGACTGATCATTTTTTAAATTATAGCATAGTTTTGAAATAGATAATAAGCAATATTAAATAATAGTTATGTGTTAGTACATTTTGGGGTTGAATTAGAATAGTTTTCCTTTTGAAATCAAATTAAATATTAGTTTAAAATCCTCAACATTGTACTCACTCTCTGCTTTCAAGTTGATATTAAATAGAATTGTAAGAAATAACACTTTCCTAACAATATGTATCTCTATATACACCATCATTTTTTCCTCTAATCATTTTAGATCACAACTCTTTGCTGCCACTTTTTTGGTGTGTTTTGGCATAAAGACCAGCTATTTCTAAATTAGATTGAATTCATTGTCTTTGAGACCTACAAATGGCCCAGTATCGGGTATTTCTATAAGAAAGTCTGCCATTGTCAGAAGCTTATAATGAAATGTAGGAAGGACTGCAGTTAATCTTTCCATTTATGGACTTATTTGTCTATTGCATTCTTTATGCTATTTTGATAATTCCTTGGTTTTTTGGACCTAAGACAAAGGGGGAAAAAGACATTATCACCATTCTTTCTCCATTTTAGAATTTTCACCATTACCTTCACCTCAGCCTTAATCCCATTTTTCTGCTGAGAATAAACACATAATGTACATTAACTAGCATCCGAAGTTAGGTCCTAGATATTTGTTTTTAAAAGAAAAAAAACAAAAAACAAAACAAAAACCCTAAAGCCTTGTCATTTTCCCAGAAGAAAGATCTGTAACTAAGAGCACTCCCAGATAATGTGTTACATTCCAGAATTTGTTATATGGTTTTGAGTATGAGTATAACTGACATTGATAGTGCTTTAAGGATATGTAAAATACTGTACATACATTTTTGCAACCAACCTTTGAGGTAAATACTGTGGCTAGTACTACCCCCATTCAAATGATGAAAAAACAAGTATAGAGAGATTTGTGACTAAGGTCACACAGCCAGTAAATCTTAGAGATGAGATTTGAACTCATTACTGCATTACAGCATTCTGATACTTGCTCATTGAACAAATATGTAGTTGAGAGTGCAGTCACTTGGTGACTACATATTGTGTCCCAAAAGTCAGTACAGTTTTAAACTTCAAAAACTTATTTACAGAAAAGGAAAGTTTCTTTAAATTTCTTTTGTATTTGTTTGGTTTCACAAATCTTGAATAATATATTTTAATTTTAACAAGTCAAGAACCCCTAACATTATACATTGTTTAGGACATTTTCTGGATAACACTTCTTGGAATGATAGATCTGTAGAGGTGACCCGCTTAAGCAAGTCATTTAGGTGATCTATCTCCATCAGAGTTTTGTTTTTGTGGAGTCACATCAAAATTGTTTTGTATCCATCCAAACCTTTGGATGATCATAAGGCTAGGATTACAAATGTAATTCAGTCATTGAGCAAAAGCAGATACGCTTTTTTTTACGTTTGAAAATGGACTAAAGCAATAGATAGCACATGTTGAATTTTAATAAGAAATATTGCTATAGAAAATATTTAAATAATCCTTTTTCCAATTTTGTTGGTGCTCAGCTGTACATAATCAAAAAAAAAATGACTGGCTCATTGAGAAAATGCTTCCATTGAAAAGAGCCCCTTTTCCTGACTTAAGAAACTCCCAGTAAAAATGTAGTATTTAATATTCCTCAAGTAAACTACTCACTTTATTTTTAAGAAGAAAAGTCTTTCCTGGGGGTGGTTTATGGCTGAGATAGGCCTCCCCACCCTTCTAAAAAATCAAACCTTTCCATTGGGGGAAAAACCCCCAAAACAAAGAATTTCCTCAAACCCAGGACCTTCTGCATGTAAAGTAGGTGTAATAACCACTACACTATGAGGCCTCACTTATTGTATTGATTTGGCCCTGGGTCCTTAAAAGGGTATGCAGATTTGTGCCTGAGGGTCCATAGTTCTTGTCAGTGGATGGGTAGCTGCTATGTTCAGGCACTACTTTGCATCCTTGCTAATCAACCAACCAACAGTTATTAAGTTTCTCCTATGGGTCAACAGGCACTGTGCTGAGGATACCAAAAGGCAAAAGACAGTCCCGACTCAAGATGTTTACAATCTAATGGGGGAGATAACATGCAAACAAAGATATACAAAACAAACTTTATACAGATTAAATGGGAAATAATTGACAGAAGGAAGGCAATGGGGGCAGCTAGGTGGCACAATGCATAGAGCACCAGCCCTGGAGTCAGGAGGACCTGAGTTCAAATTCGACCTCAGACACTTAATAATGACCTAGTGGTGTGGCCTTGGGCAAGCCACTTAGCCCCATTGCCTTGCAAAAAATTTTTTCAAAAAAGGAGGAAGGCAATGGAATTAAGAGGGGTTAGGAAAGGCTTCCTATAGAAGGTGGGATTTTGGCTGGGACTTGAAGGGAGCAGGGAGTGGGGATCAGGATGAGAGCAGGGGAAACAAATAGGGTCCCTTTCATAGCTGCCAATCTAACTTTGGGTATTATTCACAAGTGTCTAATTCTTCCTGATCCCATTTGGGGTTTTCTAGACAAAGATATTGGAGTGGTTTGCCATTTTCTTCTCCAGTCCATTTTACTGATGAGAAAACTAAGGCAGACAGGGTTAAGTGACTTGTCCAAGGTCACACAGTCAATAAGTGTCTAAGACTCTATTTGAATTCAAGATGAGTCTTCCTGACTCCAGGCAGGACCCTCTATCCACTACCCCACCTAGTTGCTCTGTCAATCTAATGAAACATGGAATATTTGTAGAGCTTCAATTACTAAGTTCTTCTGAAAGAAATAAAGAACAATGTAAATAGCTAGAGGACTATATTCAGTGATCATGGATGCCCATGCTGATATAATAAAAATAAAAAAATGAGCAATATTAATTTATCATTTAATGCTATACTAATCAAACTACCTATCCAAGGAACACTTTACAAAACTTGATAAAATAATAAGTAATTCAGTTGGAGGAAGCAAAGATACAGAGCATCAAAGGAAATAATGAAAAAAAGGTAGGAATAAAGAGGGACGAGCACCTCCAGATTTTACACATTACAAAACAGCAATCATCAAAGGCATTTGATAATGGTTAAAAAAAATAGAAAAATAGATCTATAGAATAGAATAAATAAGGAAGAATCAGAAATAATGAAAATCAATAACCCCATATTTGATAAATCAAAAAAACATAATTTACTTAGGAAAGAACTCCCTATTTGATACAAATTGTTGAGAAAATGAAAAAGCAGTCTGGCAAAATTTAGGCTTAGATTAATATCTTATATCATATTCCATAATTAATTCAAAATGGATACATGACCTGAATATTAAGGATTATACCATCAAAAAATTAGAAGAGAAGCAAATCATGTACTTTTCACAGCTTTGGATCCCACAGGAGATGAATTCTTAAGCAAAGAAGGGATAGAGGTGATTACAAAAAATAAAATAGATAATTTTGATTACATGAAATTGAAAAGCTTTTATATAAAACATGCATTCAGGAAAAGGAGAGTAGCTCACAGGGGGAAAAAATCTTTCTATAAAATGTTTTTAAGGATTTGGTAACCAAGTTATTTAGATAAGTAATAGGATCAAAAGCCACTAGGTGGTCATAGGGTATGAACAAATAGTTCTCAAATGAAGAATCTCAAATTATTAATAACCATATAAAAGAATGTTTAAAATCACTAAAAATAAGAGATATGTAAATTAAAATAGCCTTGAGGTTTCCCCTTATATCTAGCAAAGATGACAAAAGATGGGAATAACCATTGTTGGAGGGGTTGTGTAAAGATAGGCACACTAATGATGTATTGATGGTGGAACTGTGACTGAGTATAACCATTCTGGAAAACAATTTGAAATTATGCAAATGAAATGACTAAAATGTTCATTCCCCTTTGGTTCAGATATTCCTCTGATAGATATTAGCCCTAGGGAGTAGAAAGTTCTACGATAAAACCAAAATATTTATATATACATACACATGCTCCACTTTTTGTGGTAGCAAAGAAGTAGAATCAAAATAGATGTGCTTTGGTTGAGGAATAGATAAACCTGTGTTGATACTTTAATGGAATATTACTGTACTATAAGAAGCAATTAATATGAATACTATAGAAAAACATACAAAGACTTAGAGTGGTACAAAGTTAAGTAAGCACAGCCAAGAAAAACATATAGTAATTACAACAATGTGAATGGAAGGAACAACAAACACAAAACAGAAAATGAATGCTGCAGAATTGCAAAGAACAAGCTTGGACCCAAAGAAAAGATATGAGTCAACACCTCCCCTACTCCTTAGCAGAGGCAGTAGGAGGATCCAAAGGTGTGGAGCATTGTATGTGCTATTGAATTTTTTCAATTTATTGCTCCTTTCAGATGATTTTTCTTCTTTTTTTTTCTTTTAAAAATTCTTAGGGGCAGCTAGGTGGCGCAGTGGATAGAGCACAGGCCCTGGAGTGAGGAGTACTTGAATTCAAATTGGGCCTATCTATCTATCTATTTATTTATTTTTAGGTTTTTGCAAGGCAATGGGGTTATGGCTTACCCAAGGCCCCACAGCTAGGTAATTATTAAGTGTCTGAGGTCGGATTTGAACTCAGGGACTCCTGACTCCAGGGCTGGTACTCTATACACTGCGCCACCTAGCTGCCCCCAGAGAAAACTTTTAAACAAAATCAATGGGCATAGTGAACATGTATGACACTGTATGTGGTCTTTAATTCCTATAACCCCAGTTCTCCTACCTCTCCTAGTGATTGTTCATCTCCTCTCCTGGGTCAAGATTGATCATTATAGTTATTGAGTGGATTTCTAAAAATGATCATCAAATCACCTATTAGTCTTTTTCCTTTTGTTCTCCATTTTATTTTCTTCTTTGGTTTTTGCAAGGCAATGAGGTTAAGTGATTTGCCCAAGGTCACACAGCTAGGTGTCTGAAATTGGATTTGAACTCCAGTCCTCCTGACTCCAGGGTTGGTGCTCTATCCACTGCACCACCTAGCTGCCCCTTGATCTCCATTTTAAAAAAAAGTTTGGGGGATTAGTATGTAAACACATCCTAAATTTTCATTAGAGTAAGCTACAGGATACTAAGTATTCATATATTTTAAAATATTCAGATGAATGACTTTTCTTTTCAGTCAAATGCCACATTAGAGAGTCAAAATTTAAGCTTCCTATTCCAACCAATAACCCTTGCTTTTGATCACATAAAATAACACAAAACTTATTGTGTCCTACACATTTCATTAATATGACAGTCCCTATTTTGGGAGACAATGAACCTTAAAGAATTACTGCGTTTCAAGTCAAAATGACCAAAATTGGTAGCCTCGTGAAAGGACTCAATCTATATCTTTGTGTTGGGTCATTTTGGACCAAGTGACTAGTTACTTAGGTTAGCCAGTGAATTGAGGCAGGCACATTGACTGGTTAGTTTATTCAAAATATTAAAAAAAACATTTACTTGTGCAGATAAAGCCTCAAAGGGTCCATAAGCAGTCAGTCCAAGGAAATTCTTCAACTTTTCCCTTAAAGCTATGGCTTTCCTGCCCCCTACCAGGAATGACATTTCCATACTGAAGGGTAGCAAGACAATAGAACTCATTTTTTTTTCTCCCTGACTCAGCAAGAGGCAAACAAGGAATTATAATACTTGTGAAAGGAATGGCTGGTGCTGATGGTCCCTAGACACTCCCAATTGCTCTGGGGAGATTTTCCAAAAGAGATCTAAGTGAGTACAATTATCCAACTCTCAGCCAGTGTTCCTGGGTAGCGTGAAATGGACAGCAAAGGAATGGCAGTACAAAGATAAAGGGGGATTCTTCTTGGCTCCAAACAGCCTTTTATGTAGTATGAACCAAAAGAGATGCAAAGCCATCAATGACTAATGTTATTAGGCAGAGTAATTTCTCTTGGGGTGAACAGTCTTTCCATTCTGGCCAATGTTTAAATCATGTTGAACTCTTCTAGGCCGTAAGTTTAACCTCTCATTGGCCATCACTTAGTGGGGCTTGTGATTTTGATGAAAAGTTTTTTTTTTAAATGTTTAGGTTTAAGTATTGGTTTTACTCCAGTCAAGTTGCTTCCCATTTTTCATCACTTTGTATATGTGCGTTGTTCTTTGAATAATAGGATCCTTTTAATGCAGGGTCAAAACAAAAACCCAAGCTCATCCATTCATTTAGCAGTGGAACACTACTGTATATAAAAGGCAATATGTGAGGTGTTGAGGGGGTAACAGAAGGATAGATGAGACAAATTCAAATATCTCTAATACTAAGGATAGATGTGTGGTCTAGTGGGTCAATCATGGGACTTAGAAAGGAGACCTGAGTTCAAATGCTATCTCAATTACTTATTAGATATGTGCTCATAGGCATATAAAATAAGGATGCAATACCTACCTCGCAGAATGGTTGTAAGGAAAGTACAATATGAATGTGAGCTGAACAGTACAGAGGGAGAGATCATTTAAGGATGAGGAAATGAGAGAAGGCTTGGTGGGTAGAGGCAACCTTTGAGGTCTACTTCCAAGAAAGGTAAAGACTTGGATAGTTAAAGAGAAGAAGGAAGAATATTTATAGAGGCAGGAATGACATGAGTAAAGGTACTGAGAAAAACACCAAATGATATAAAAGATGACATTATAATTAGATTACAGGAACCTGTGACTGGGGGAAAATTCATGACCCAAAAAATATAGAAAGAATCATAGAAAAAAATGGAAAATTTTGATTACATGAACTTTAAAAAAGTTTTACACAAACAAAATTAATTCAATTAATATTAGAATGGAAACAACTTGGTAAAATCTTTACAGCAAGTTTCTCTGACATGTTTAATATTCAAGATAAATGAGGAACTGAGTAAAATTTATAATAATAACCAATGTTCTCCAATAGATAAATGATCAAAGAATATTTCAAAGGAAGAAATCCAAGCTATCAATAGGCACAGCACCACATTATTGACAGAATTACAAATTCATTCAGCCATTCTGGAAAGCAATTTGGAACTTAGTCACTAAAGTCACTGAACTGTGCAAAACCAGTGACCTAGCAATGCCACCACCAGGCCTATGCTCCAAATCAGGGGCGGGGAATCTCCATATTGGTCTGGCGTTGCCAAGGCAGCCACCCACAGGACTCGAAATTCAACAAATCTAGTAACATTTGAGGAGTGAATTAATTAAATGTTTGACCAAATATAGCCTTCAAATGATGTTATAAATATCCAAATGGCCCTTGACAAAAAAAAGGTTCCCCACCTCTGCCTTAAAGAGATCAAAGAAAGATCAAAAGGAGTCTTACGCATAAAAATATTAATAACACCTCTTTTTGTAATAGAAAGAAACTAGAAACTGAGTGGATACCCACCTATTAAGAAATGACTGTACAAATTATGGTGTATAGATCATATGTTTCACTATGCATCTTAAGAAACAATGAAATGAATAATTTTTAGAAAAAATTTAGAAAAACACTTATGAACTGATGTATAGTAAAGTAAATCGAACTAGGATAGAAAATTATGACAACATTATAAGGAAAAACAGCTTTTAAAGATCTAAGAACTCCAACTCAATGACAAACCATGATTCTAGAGGACCAGAGATGAGGTATGCTACGTACTTCCTGCTAGAGAGGTGATAGGCTCAAAATGCAGAATGAAATAAAAAAGAAAAAAAATGCAGAATGAGACACACATTTCTGCCCATTATGTGAGAATTTCTTTTGCTCAACTGTGCATATTTATGATGAGAATTTTTTCCCCTTATTTTTCCCTTTCTTTGTTCAGCTGAAGGGGAAGGGCAGTGACAGGGAGAGAAAAAATAAACAAGTTTTTTAAAAAAGAAAAATAAGTCTTAAAATTTCCATATTTTCTTTCCCTAGATATTTGACTGCAGACAACTTATTAAGAAGTTAATGCTTTTACTCTAGCCGGAATACTTCTCCATCCATCTTAAATACTAATTTAGGAAGTAAAAAGCATTGGCAACATTCTTGTAAAGCGCTCCTGCACCAGTGGAGTGAGTAATGATAAAATGCTTGAAGGAAATGCCTTTGATAGTTTGTCAGTGTGGTCATCTTGTTTCATTTGGCTGTATCTCCCCAAATTCTCCATTTCATTTGTCCAGTGATGGTTATTACGCCAGGGGCAGGGAGGCAAGAGTCAGGACCTCAAGTAGAATACTGGAATGGTCATAGAGAAAAATGCGAAATCAGAGGAGATTTCTGGCAGCCTTGCAGAACCCCATTTGACCCCAGAATGTACATTTGGAAGTTGTTAGAGGTGTAATGTTACATACAAACAGTTCACTTCCTCCTAGTGTAAATAGTTTATCCCAACAGAGAAGAGATTTGGAAAATGATACAATTCAGCTTCACTTAAAAAATCTTTCAACTGTTGAATCTTAGAGAAAAGATCAGGAATATTGTGATAGAGACAGTCTATGCATCTAAACAGGCAGCTGTGAAATGAAAACAAATTCTTCGAGATCCTTTTTGCTTTTAGGGGTTGGAAGTATGGTGGTGAGGAAGGTACATTGAAACTGAAATTAGAGCACCTGAGTTTTAGCCCCAGCTCTACCCCTTATGAATTGTTGGATCTTAGGGAAATCTCTTCCGTTTCCTTGTCTGTAAAATGGAGACAGCATTTCTATTGCCTTTTTCACAGGGCTGTTATCTGGATCAAATAAAGTATTTAAAACATTTTACAAACCTTTAGTGATATATGAATACTGCCTGATTTATTATTGTCATCATTACATCTGCCAAAGTCAATTTGCCAAGTTCAACAAGGCTTATTAGATATCTGCTAACAGCAACCTACAGTGTTAGATGCTGGGGATGCAAAGATCAAAGTGACACAGTCTCTGCCTTTAAGCTTTCATTCTGCAGAAGTTCTACTCTGGTGCCTCATCATGGCAAGGAGGTGAGCCTGGCTTCTCAGATGAGATGACAGCAAAGTGTAAGTTTTGACAGGTTTATCAACCAAGCTGCCAAAACTTGAGAGGATGGGCCATTTGGCAGACTGTACATTTAAAGATTAACCTAGCCAAATCAGAGCAGTGAAGTACCAGGCTGGCCAAAGGGTTATAAATCTTTCAGATACAGCAACTCTCTAAGAAAGTCTAACAGCTCAAGAGACGCTGAAGTCTGCCTTGGTGGAGGGAGTACTCATACAAAAGAAATTAGAGATTTGTTAGCTTAGTATTGAAGAATCTATGCAACCTGGGAAATGGTTAACATTCCCCTTAATTTGCAACTTGTCATGATGGCTTTGAATAGTTCCTTCCCAGAAAGGGTTTGGGGCACCCTGGGTTGGAATCAAAGGGGATTCTTCCTGTGACCTTATTAACAAGAGAGTAATTAGTTACTATAAACTGGACTCACATGGTGTTCCTTTTCTCTACTTCCATGATTGAAATACCTTTAATGATGGGCAGAAGCATTTAATTTCACAGTTAGAACTAAGAATAAATATATATAGTCCTTGGAAAGAAAACTGAATCACCAGATGTGGATATTAACATTATAGTATAATTTGAGTATAGATTTTGAGAAAAAGGGTCCTGGGAACCAATAGAGGAGGGGCAAAAATACCCAAGTAGAAGACTTCTTCTGGAAATTAATCTTAATAAACCCACAAGCAACTTTTTTCCATATTTGTCAATGTGATATTGGAAGAATTCCTATTTTAGATATCTTTGAGGCTAAATTAGACATCTTGCTAAAACAGTCTTCTCATATATTTACTATAAATTCATGTTTCACTGGAAAAAAAGAGGGGAGTTTTTCATCAAACACCCTGGAAGAAAGTGATAGACTTTGAGAAAAGATCTTTAAGAGTCAAATCTGATATTATCTACCTGGTGGGACTCCTAAGGAAAAGGAAGTTTTGGCTAATGGGGCTGGAAATACTAAATAATGACAATATGGGGTGAGTCCTCTTAATAATTTTGGCCCCAAGAGAGGCTGCATGCATGAGACCTTTTCCCTCTTAGCTGATTTAATGCTGATAGCTCAGATCTATTATGGGTACCAGTGACAATGTTGAACATATTATCACCAGTTGATAGACCTGCTGTTCCTGGTGCTGCTTATCTAGTTTCTATTCTCTCTATTCCTCATGTGATCATCACTTGCAAGGTTTCCATTCTAGACTCTCCTTCTTAGCGTTTCTGCCTCTGCCTTGTAGAGCTTACCCCAAGGATTCACTTTTCCATTGTGCCTCACTCTTAGAACAGAACTAATTCTTCCTGCAGGTGACAGAGAGGACACTGCCCCATGGTAGCACTCAAACCTTTAACTCCCTTGATTATGTAACCCACTCTTGATTTATGTCTTCCCCTTGATTATCATTTTTCTCCATTTGCCTCAAAATTTCCTCCTTAGGTTCATGTCCCTCCACTGTCCCAGGTGCCAGTTGCTCCCATGATGTCTAACTCCCTCCTAAAGTAAACAAGTGGTCTTTGAAAATATCAAATACCCCAGACATCCAGCACAAGATCTCTATCTCTTTTCACAGAACAACTCTTTTCACCCATAGAAGCCTTCATCAATAGAACTCACTCTCACTACTAAAACCTGACCTTATTCCTTTCCCTTCCCCTCATCAGTCTTTACCATCTTTTCACCCACAACCCCGCAAGTTCTCCTGAGATATCTAGGGTCACCTTCACATCTTTCTAACCCTTGATTTAATCCATGCTTATCATACATTCTATTCCTCTGTTCCCCTGCTCCCCTTTCAATTGCCAACTCCTATTTTGTAATGTAGTTTCCTCCCCACCAAAACAAAACAAAATGTTTATTCATTTGTAAGCAGAGTCTTGTCAGGTTCTGTCTATAATAACCCTGACCTACCTCTTCACTGTTACCTCCATTTGACTCCCATCTTTACCCCTTTCTTCGCATACATTTAAAAGAAGTCTAGAAGTCTCTTACTGGTCTCTTGGTCTCTCTCTCTCTCTCTCTCTCTCTCCATTCTATTAGTGTCCTTGATTATTGCATTAATTTGCCCCTCTAACATTTCTGTTATCTGGGTTTTCTGAGAAGCAAATGACTTCCTTCCTTCCTTCCTTCCTTCCTTCCTTCCTTCCTTCCTTCCTTCCTTCCTTCCTTCCTTCCTTCCTTTCTTCCTTCCTCCTTCTGGTTTTCTCTAAGAATGTTTCACAGGCCATTTTATTATTGAACATCTAGATTTTTGAGGATGAGTCATCTTAGTCTGCATTCAGAACTCTTTTGCTCTTCTGAACACCTTATTCCAATCCCTTTTATGTTTTCTGGTGGGTACAGAATAGTCTTGTGTTATTCAAATTTCCTTTCCTTTGTATTTGAAGGTTTTCCTCCTGATTGCTTTTAGAACTTGCGGTTTCTGAAGTGAATTGTTAAATTTAACTTCTTTGTGTTTTGGAGTTTGCAGCCTTGAGTTTTTCCTAAAAGCAATTTATGACTTTTTTCAATTGGCATTTTATTCTCTTTCTTAAGAAGTCCTGGACAATTCGCCTATATTATTTCCTGCATTATAGTACTAAGGTTTTTGGCCCTATTATATTCTTTTGGGAGACCTACCATCCCTAGATTCTCTCTATGCATCCTGTTTTCAAGATCAATATGTTTTGTTTATATAGTGAACATATTATATATATATATATATATATATATATTTTAAATTCTTTTCAAGATTATCTTTTGCTTCTGTATATTTGCAACCCTGATGTGATTCTAAATGATCTTTGGATGTTTCTCAAAGGCTGTGGCCTCTTAGGTTCCTTTCAACTCTGAAATGCTGGGATTTTTTTTTATTAAAGATTTTATTTATTTTGAGTTTTACAATTTTCCCCCTAATCTTACTTCCCCACCCCCACAGAAGGCAATTTGCCAGTATTTACATTGTTTCCATGGTATACATTGATCCAAATTGAGTGTGATAAGAGAGAAATCATGTCCTTAAGGAAGAAACATAAAGTATAAGAGATAGCAAGACCAGACAATAAGATATCATTTTTTTTTTCTAAATTAAAGGTAATAGTCCTTGGTCTTTGTTCAAACTTCTCAGTTCTTTCTCTGGATACAGATGGTATTCTCCATCACAGACAGCCCCAAATTGTCCCTGATTGTTGCACTGATGGAATGAGCAAGTCCATCAAGGTTGACATTGCCCCCTTGTTGCTGTTAGGGTGTACAGTGTTTTTCGGGTTCTGCTCATCTCACTCAGCATCAGTTCATGCAAATCCCTCCAGGCTTCCTTGAATTCCCATCCCTCCTGGTTTCTAATAGAACAATAGTGTTCCATGACATACATATACCACAGTTTGTTAAGCCATTCCCCAATTGAAAGGCATTTACTTAATTTCCTATTCTTTGCCACCACAAACAGGAATGCTGGGATATTTTGAAGCACAGGTTAAGAAACTTCCATTTAGGTGAAACTTTGGTGAAACTTCATACTGCAAATTCCAGGGTTTCTTTTCTGCCCATTATTTTTGCTGTGCAAGCCATACATTTTGCTTTTATAATTCTCATTTCTCTTTTAAAGCACTCAGAAACAGCATGGTATAGTTCCTCATCTCTTCAAATTCCTTAGGGTCTTCTACCTCATTAAGTGTCAGATCATTTCCCTTTTCTTTTTCACTATTTATTCAAAGATGCCTGAACTCTACTTATAATGTTCAAAGTCTTTGAATTTTCTTTTTCCTGAGATCTATGGTAATTTTAGCGTATCTTCTCCTTTCTTTTCCCCTTGTCATTCACTTTCTGACTCTAACTCCTTTCCCTCTAATGGTGGTTTCCTTGGGGTCTGAATCTTAAAGCTTTCCAGCCTCCTCTGTGTAATTCATGGTACACCAGACTAGGTCTCTGCCCCTAGCAACTTTTAGGTGAACTGAATTGCCCCCAGCTAGATGCAGAGTACTTTTCCTCAGGTTAATGGAGCGCCACATGGTCTACCTACATACTGTGTTCTATTCCAGTGTCCTGTCCTGTTCCCTCTGTTCTCTGGCCCTGAACCAGCAGTTCAGAGAGTTACTATGCTGGTTATTCTGCAAGGATTTGTGTATATGTTATGGCAGGAGGGGTGGTGGTGAAAATTGAGTTCTGCCTCCAGCCCAGATGCATGGACTTACCCTTTCCCTCTTTTTCTGACTCACCTGTAGATATCTTTTACTGTTCATTGCAGCCCAGGCTGTGTGGTCCTAGTAAGGGCTCATAACCCGGAACATTGGAGAAGTTACTGGCCATCTGTCCTGGTAGCCTAGAGTAGGGATCTCTACTACTTTAGAAAGAAAGGAGGGCAGGGAGGCTAGGTGGCGCAGTGGATAGAGCACCAGCCCTGGAGTCAGGAGGACCTGAGTTCAAATCCAGCCCCAGACACTTAATAATAACCTAGCTGTGTGATCTTGGGTAAGTCAATTAACCCCACTGCCTTTCAAAAAAAAGGAAAGGAGGGAAGAAGGAATATGGGTTGGGTTTTGTTGTGAGCCCATGTGGGTCAACTAGCCACACTTGCAGGTAGGATGGAGTGTGGGGAAAGAGAGTTGAGTTTGCTCAGTGTAAATGTCAGTTAACATTATTTTCATTTATTTGTTTTGGTTTCTATTTTTTCTTTTGTATTCTGAATGTCCTATATCATGGAGACATCTGAAGTTTATCTTTGGTGCATAATTTTTGTTTGGAAGAGGGGATTAGAGAAAATACTGAGTACTCCATCTTGTTTATTTCATGACCCAGAAGTCCTCACATATGTTTTTCTTAAATCATTAAGAAATTTCTTCATTCTTCCTGTTTTGTCACTATCAATCTTTTGTTACATAGTTATGCTTTTATAATAATGATCATTAACTTGGTTCATTCATTTAATTTTTGCCAAAATATTGATATTTCCAGGATTCCAATAGTATTTGTAATAATTTTTATTAAAATATTGATGTTGTAATGATGTATAATAGAGGATTTGAATTCAGGACTGTTCTTGATGATAGGGGATGTATGGTTACTAGAGATAGATAGATAGATAGATAGATAGATAGATAGATAGAGATATAAATATAGATATAGATGATATAGATATAGAGATATTTTCCATGTTAAATAGTCCATCTGGGTCACCAATGAATACTGGAAACTTAGAATCAGAAAATATGGGAATGCTAGCAGGCTTCTTGTGGAGAAATACTGATTCTAATAAGCTAAGTACCAAAGGAAATCTCTTTACTCAAAGAAGAGCTATAACATGGGAAAAAATTACCAAAGGCAATAATAGAAACAACTGGGATGAATAGGGTGGTTTTTTTTTTTTTTTGCTTTTTTTAAAAATAGTTAGACAAGCATTTGGAAGAAAATTATACTGTGCCAGGACTAGCAGCTCTGAGAGGAGGAAACAACTCTCAGCGGGCTCTCTGGCCTTGTTCCATCCTAAAATGTCCTATTTTTTCCCTTCAGAATAAGGGAAGTGAGCACTTGCTCACTCTTTCTCACCCTGCCTTTGTTCTAATTTCATAAACCCAGGGTAAAGGAAAAGTTTTACTTTGCCTTTTGAAATCATTTTCAGACTAGCCTTCTTTCATCATTCAGTCAATCAGCAAAAGATTCATTAAGCTCTTACTATATACTAGGTGCTGTGTAAACTACAAACCAGGAATACATAGACAAATAAGGAAGACTGTGTCCCTGCCTTCAAGGAGCTTATATTCCAATAGAGAATGTGAGTGCTGGAAAGTAGGGTAAAAAAAGATGGTACATATCTGGGGACATGGGGAAGAAATGGTCAGGAAGTAAAGTAGAGGCTCGGGCCCCAGCTTGATAAGGCAAAAACTTACCTATCCATGCTAGGGAATCCAGAATCTGAGTCCAAGTTTCTGAAGGGGAAGAAATGAAGATGGTGGTCTAGAGAAAGCATGGTGAAGAGCTTCCTGAAAGTGCTTTGGAGACCCTGGATCCTTATTTTGTTGTCGCTTAGTTGTTTTTCAGTCATGTTAAATTCTCTGTTACCCCATTTGGGGTTTTCTTGGAAAAGACACTGAAGTGAGTAGTGTGCCATTTCCTTCTCCAGCTCATTTTACAGATGAGGAAACTGAGGCAGAGTGAAGTGAGTTGCCCCAGATCACAAAGCTGGAAAGTGTATGAGGTAATATTCGAACTCAGATCTTCCTGACTCGAGGTCTGGCATTGTATTCACCACACCATCTAGTTTCCCTGCACCCTTAAGATAAAGGAAAAATCACTTCTCAAATCCCCACTCCTGTAGTATATTGGTATAAAACTGTTTGCTACTAATTGCTTTCCATTTTATCCAGTCATTCTTGTCATAAAAAGAATTCCTTTCCCTGAAGTTTGTGTTACTGAATATATGGAACACCAGCCCATTTTATATATTTGCCTCCAGGTCTTGTTGGTCTAATCTATTCCACTAATTATTTTTCTATTATTTAACAGAACCAGCTAGTTTTGATACAGCTGTATAAAATAATTTCAGATCAGATGTCATGCCTCCCTCATTTGTCCTTTTTATATTTCCTTTGATGTTCTTGAGCTTTTATTCTTTCACTCAGTACAATTTATTCATTCAATTAATTGTCTCAATTAATACTGTGTTGATTCCCTGAGATTTTCTTAGTAAGTCATCAAATCAAGATCATTTTACCTCCTATTTGTCCATTCCTATGTCCTTAATTTTTTTCTTGGTACTCTGGCTAGGATTCCAAGTACTATGGCTAAAAATAGTAATTGGGCATTCCTGTTCTATCACTGACTTTATTGTTAAAGATTTCATTATTTATTCATTAGAAATATTGTGTTTTGGTAGATTAGTTTAACCATTCATAGGAAATGGTCTTTTCTTTATTCACTTTTTAGTTAATTTGTTTTATGATAATTTATTTGTATTTTTGGAAGCTTTTCTTGCATCCATCGAAATAAGCATAAAACTAACATTTATATAGGTCTTTGAGATTTGCAAAATACTTTAAATATATTCTTCCAAACATTGCTGTAGCCTAGGTACTGTTATTATTTCCATTTTACAGTTGAGAAAACTGAAGCTTAGAGAGTTACCCAGATATTAAGTGGAAGGTGAGAGTTGAACTTCCTGATTCAAAGTTTGAGACTCCCTCTGCTCCTGGATAATCATGTGATTTTTATTTTTACGTAATTATGCTAACAGTTTTTGTAATGTTGAAACATCTTTGCATTCCTGGGACAAATACAATTTGTATTTATATATTCATATGACTATTTTTAACATTCCTGTATCATTATTGCTCATATTATATTTAATATTTTGAAACAATATTCTTTCAGTAATATTGCCATATAGTTCTTTTTTGCTTCTTTATTCTCACCTAGTTTGAGAATGAGGACTATATTTGTCTCCAAGAGGGGGGTTTGGTAGAGTACCTTTGTCTTTTTTTGGAAGGCAGTTCAAAGGGATTATTTGTTCTATAAATGTTTGATAGAAGTCACTTGCAATTCCATCTGGACCAGATTTTGTTATTGCCTTAGAGTTCATTCATGACTTGTTCTTTTTTATCTTTCAGAAATGGGGTTATTTAGGTTCTTTACTTCCTGGATGGTTAACTGGGAATATTTTATATTTTTGTAAATATTCACCCATTTCATTTAAGTTTTCAACTTCTTTCATAGATAATTGTGTATGATAATTTCTGATAGTTATATATTTATTTCCTCTCCCTAATCAAATTATTTTTATAATTTGTTCTTTCTTTTTATCTATGCCTCTCTGTATTTCTCTCTGTTTTTCTGTGTGTGTGTGTGTGTGTGTGTCTGTCAGTCTGTCTCTATTTCTCTCTATCTCTCTCTCACAAAAGTGACCTTGAAACATTTCTAAGCCCTTTCTAGATATTCCTGGATCACTATGGTGCAATGGTGGGAGGGCAAGGGGAGGAATCAGGGAACCTACTATGTTTAAATCCTAGTTCTCCTACTTAAGAGCTGGGGGACTACAGGGAAGTTACTTATCCTTTGTGAGCCTCAGCTTCTCCTCCTGGTAAAATAGTCACCATGTGAATTGAAGAAACTGCATCCCCAGGGTTATTTTAAGTGTCAAATAGAGATAATGTATGTAAAGTGCTTTGTAAACCTTAAGTGCTTATAAACATAAGCTATTATTATTAAAATGAGAAGAATACCTAGAATTATGGGATTTTAGAGCTCTGAGGGACCTTCAGTACCATTTAGTCTAAACCTCTCATTTTATACATGAGAAAATTTGTAATCCTTGACCTCACAGTGTTATTGTGAGCAAAGGGCTTCCTAAGTGTGAGCTATTATTATCCTCATTCTTTTCCTATTATCCCAGTTTTTACAAACAGAGAAATGAAAGATCATGAAAAATGAAAAAAAAAAACTTTAAGGGTATAGGATCCTAGATTTAGAACTAGAAGGAAGCTTAGACATTGTCAAATTCAACTCCCTCATTTTACAGATGAGAAAATGGCTCAGGTTAAGCTATTTGTCCAAGGTCACACAGAGAGTAAATAGCAGGACTGGTGTTTGAACCCTAATCCTGTAAATTCAAGTTTAACTCTTGGCATATCAGTAACATTGGACCGGCCTAAGCATGATAAGGGTTATACAACCTTTGCCTTCAAGCTCAGTCTTAGGACTGTGACAAATATCAGTAAATGATTTGGAATATACCTTAGAGAGCAATTAATAATAATAATGATGATGATGATGATAATTGCTATCATTTATATCACACCTTATGTTTTATAAATCACATTACAAATATTATGTCATTTTATCCTCACAATAACCCTGGGAAATAAGTGCTATTATGATCTTTGTTTTAAAGATGAGGAAACTGAAATAGACAGAGGGTTGTTGACTTGCCCAGGGTCACACAGTAAGTGTTATTTTGGATTTGAATTCAGGTCTTTCTGACTCCAGGCCCACTGTACCACCTAGCTTTAGTAATGACTAGATAATAGAGTACTGCTTAAACTGTAATTTATATAGACAAATGAGATTCTGTTACCATTTTATAGACATTGAGTAAGCAGTGTGGTGTAATGATGAGAGTATAGTACCTGGAGTCACGTGACCTACTGTGATGTTTAAATTCTGGTCTACATGTGTTGTCCCTGGGCTAATCACTTAACTACTTATTTCAACAAAATAGCTTACCGTGGGAGAAAACTCACTTCAATTCAGTGTCTTCTTATTGTTTAGTCATTTTAATCATCTGACTCCCTGTGACTCCATTTGGGGTTTTCTTAGCAGAGATCTTGGAGTGGTTCACCATTTCCTTCTCCAGCTCATTTTACAAAAAGTTGAGGAAACTGAGACAAACAGGGTGAAATGACTTGTCCAGGGTCATGCAGCTAATAGGATCTGAGGCTGAATTTGACTCCAGGCCTGATGCTGTATCCACTGAACCACTTAGATTCAACTAGCAGTTATTAAGTGCATATGGTGTGCCATGGATTGGGATAAATTGTGGGGATATGAAGACAAAAACCAAAGAAACAAAAAAAGAGTTGCTGCTCTCGGGGAGCTTTTTTTTTTTTTTTTGCAAGGCAAACAGGGTTAAGTGGCTTGCCCAAGGCCACACAGCTAGGTAATTATTAAGTGTCTGAGACCGTATTTGAACCCAGGTACTCCTGACTCCAGGGCCGGTGACGCCACCTAGCCGCCCCTTAGGGGGGCTTTTAAACTAACAGATTTCTGAAACCTTTCTTGGAGAATGACCTTCAATCTGTAATATGTACTTGACCTTGTCAACTAGCACAGAAGGCCATTGCAAAAGAGAAGTTTCAACATTAGTTTGTGGATGAGCATTTGTGGTGAGCATCATCACTGGAATCAGGGCATGCCAATGCAAATAGAATGAAAAGGTGTTGGATTTGTCCATCCTAGATAGGAGTGCTTCCCCTCTTTTTTTTCTTGCTCTTGTTACCTTAAACAAGTTAACTTTGCCACTCATAGTTGCAGCAAAATGGGAGTAGGTGGCGGGGAGGTTTTAGAATCTCAAAGGTTTCTTCTACCTCTGATACTGTATCATATGGCACTTTGAATGTCAGCATTCATTTGGATGAATAACTTATAGTCTGTTTAAAAAAGAAGCCTTGGAGGATCTGGTTATGTGAACAACAAGATGGACAATAAGAGCTTTTCTCCAGTCCTAAATAGCTAAAAAAATCCCCAAACAGAAGCTATATGTCAGTATTAGAGCAACAACAGTGGAATCCATAGACCATGAAAGTAAGAAACTCCCAAAAGGGACCTCCAGGCTTCCTTAGGAGGGGCAAATTGGCCCAGATCAGAAACAGACCAATTCTAAACTTCTGTGATAAGCACAAGGGGATTGCACCTATAGCCTGAGTGAAATATGGATATATAGTCTTGAAAAACAAAACACAAACACACAAAAAAATTGAGCAACAAGAGAATTAATATAAGGAAAAATGCTAAAAGTACCAAAGGGCATCTAGACAGAACAATAGATAATTCTAACTGAGCTAGGAGTCAGGAAGACCTGAGTTCAAATCCAGTTACTTATTAGCTGTGTGACCCTGGGCAAATTATATAACCTCTGTATATAATCCCAGGCCCAAAGCCCATGGTATGGGACTCTCTTTATTGGTGGAGATCAGTGTCCTATATTTATGTCAAAGGTGAGGAAGAGTTAGCAAGAGGGGAGGAGAGAGGAAATCTCTTCATTTCTTGTCTACTTACTTCAAGTAACTTTGGATCCTGCAGTCACTCCAGGCTTGGCTGGCTTCCAGCTTTGAGACACAATTGAGATTGTCAACTCCTTTCATGTTTTCCCAAAGTCCTCTCCTTCAGTAATCTGAAATGAGACTGATCTTCTCAATCTTCCCTCTAAAAGGTGAAAACCAGAATATCCCAGAATGACTACAAGGCCCAAAGTGAATCAACTTGAAGAAAACTTAAGGTAATATTGATCTCCATCAATAAAGACAGGAGTCCCATCGAGCTTTGGGACTGGGGCTATATCTGCTTACTTTAGTTTCCCCATTATAAAGTCAGCATAATTGCCCATACTGGGCAGGGTTGTTGTATTAAATGAGAAAATACTTTAATATGTGTCTGGCACATATTAAGTGATATATGAATGTTTATTCCTTTCTGCTTCCCCCTTAAAGATGTCAAGAAAGAGAAAACTCAATTAAAATCTTAGAGTACATGGAAATAAATCAGTAGAGAAGATACTGAAAATTAGAAGGTGAGGGAAGTATCAAAGAATCTAAAAGATGACAAACTTCTCTAAATAAATATTGAAAGACAAAGACAATTGAACAGTATCTGATGAAACATTTCAATTACCAAGACATCATGTAGCCATAGCAGAACGCTCTAGAATGAGAAAAATCAGAACCTTAAGAGAAGTAAGAATGGAGCAAATGGCAGAATTCATGGCCCACAGAGCAGAAATAATTATCAAACTAAAAAATCTTAAAATACAGTGAGACTCTCCAAGGAAACGAGAGAATAACAGATTGGGAATACAGATATGCTGAAGTGAAGTACAGTCTGGAGGAAGAGAAGCAAAAAGAAATTATAGTCAAAGGAATATGAGCTCTTTACAAACAAAGCAAATTGATCGTGAGGACAGATTACATAGAAACCACTTAAGAGACATAGGCCTCCCAGAAGAATATAACAGATCAAAAATTGGACACCATAATGCTAGAAATAATACAAGACAACTTTCTAGAACTAAAATAAATGATCGAACAATAAAAATATCCAAAAATCATCTCTAGAAAAATTAAAAACAAAAACTCTGCTTCAAACTTCAAGACTTCTAGAGGTTAAATTTAACAATTCCAATGACAAAGAGCAAATTCTTTAACCACCCAGGAGAGAAAAAGGAAAGAAAATTTGATTATCACTATACTATTCAATGTCCACCAGGAGCCTCAGAAGATTAATAATCTGAAAAGCAAAAAAGCTTAAGATACAACCCAAAACCCAACATATTTCTGCAAACCTAAGGCTAATGATGATTTTTTTTTAAAAAGATGGACATTAAATTAAAGAGAGCTGTGTGGAGAATTCCTTAAGAACAAAACAAAAATATAACAGGTTTGATCAGATTACAGCTTGAAAGTACCTCAAACAACAGAAATATAATAAAGATAAATAACTATAACAATCAAGGAAAGGACAAGTAATGAAATAAATGAACCTATCTCTAAGAATACCAAAAGTTAAAAAAAAAAAGATAAAAATACCTCAGGTTAAAAACCAAGGCAACAATACCAATTTTTTTTTTGCAAGGCAAACGGGGTTAAGTGACTTGCCCAAGGCTGCACAGCTAGGTAATTATTAAGTGTCTGAGACCGGATTTGAACCCAGGTACTCCTGACTCCAGGGCCAGTGCTTTATCCACTATTTTTAAGAGATTTATTTTTTAAAAGTGCACAGAGGAATAATGATGAAAGTGGAATTTAAAGAAATAGATGTAACAGTAGATAAACAGGCCTAAAACATTATGGACTGGGCCCTAAAATACTTTAACAGTTGAATCATTGTATTTTGTAAGACTAAATTTCAGGTTGGAAGGGTGCATATAAAGGGACCAGGGAGGTAGAAAATAGACAGGCATGTATGATGTCCCTTAATTGAGTCTATGAATAAACAACAAAGGGAAAATAGCTCTTGTAATCTCTCGGCAAGAAGACCTACAGGAGAATGGATGACATGGCGAAGGGAACAATTTAAATAGGTATAAAGGGGCAAGTCTTGACCCAATGCAGGGAGGTGATCTTATTGGAGCATACTCCCATGGGGAAAGAGGTATATTCTGTAATGGGAGATGGGAACCTAACAATGCATGTAATCTGTAGGGCACTGGTACACAGGGAGACTTCTTCCTCTGCACCAGGAGAAGAGAGATCAGAGCTCCTGGGAACAATGGGCACCCACTAAGAGTGGGTGACATGGACCTGGAAAGAAGATGCATTGTAGATGGAAAAGAGATGGTTCATGGCAAGGGCATGGGGTAGAATTGGGCTATGTAATTTGGGACACAAGGAAATTTTAACCAATGGGCTGTGCTTCCATCTTTATTATTTCCGGCATGAATTTATTTTTTTCTTAAGAATGGAACAACAGAAGAAAATGGCCAAGAGAAGTAACATCTACAAAGGCAATAAATCAACAAGCATTTATAGATACCATTTGCCAGAAAGCTAGGTAGAACAGACATTAGAGTGCTGGACCTGTAATTAGGAAGCCCCAAGTTCAAACCTGACCGTAGACACTTACTAGCAGTGTAACCCTGGGCAAGTCACTTAACCTTTGTTTGCCTTAATCAATTTGAGAAGGAAATTGCAAGCAACTCCAGTATCTTTGCCAGGAAAACCCCATGGACAGCATTGGCATGATATGAACCAGGAAGGTCATGAAGAATTGAACATGAAGAAAAACACTTGTGCCAAACACTGTACAATAACATAAATAAAATTGGTTAGAAGAAGGAACTCAAACTTGTTACTTTAGAAACTTTAATACTATAAAGAATACAAGTTAAAGAAGGAACAAATAAGTACACACATTGTGAATCAGAAAGTAAAAAGTCTTTTTTTGACATTTTTTTTCCTTTTCTTAAAGATTTTATTTATTTTGAGTTTTATAATTTTCCCCCTAATCTTACTTCCCTCCCCCACCCCCCACAGAAGGCAATTTGCCAGTCTTTACATTGTTTCCATGGTATACATTGATCCAAATTGAATGTGATGAGAGAGAAATCATATCCTTAAGGAAGAAACATTAAGTATAAGAGATAGCAAGATCAGACAATAAGATAGCAATTTTTTTTTCTAAATTAAAGGTTTGTTCAAACTCCACAGTTCTTTCTCTGGATACAGATGGTATTCTCCATCACAGACAGCCCCAAATTGTCCTTGATTGTTGCACTGTGGAAATAAGCGAGTCCATCAAGGTTGGTCATCACCCCCATGTTGCTGTTAGGATGTACAATGTTTTTCTGGTTCTGCTCATCTCACTCAGTATCAGTTCATGCAAATCCCTCTAGGCTTCCCTGAATTCCCATCCCTCCTGGTTTCTAATAGAACAGTAGTGTTCCATGACCTACATATACCACAGTTTGCTAAGCCATTCCCCAATTGAAGGACATTTTCTTGATCAGAAAGTAAAAAGTCTTAATAGATATGTAGGGAAGAGTATCACTGAAGACAATAATGTCTTAGAATAAGGCACCAAAAAAAATCTAATAAAAGAAGTTGGAAGGGAGATTTAGGATTAATTACATAACCTAGTGGGGGAAAAGAAAGGAAAGGGAGAGGGGGTGAACTAGATAAATAAATAAATAAATGGAAAAAAATAAATAAAGATCAATAAGAAAAATTCTAAAACTACAGAAACAGTTGACAGTGATGATGGTGGTGGGAACATTGAAGGAAAAGTAAGAGAGTTTATTGGTATAGGATTACCTTAAAGTATATTAGGGAAAAAAGTCAATCCCAAAACCAAAAAACAACCTAACTAATTCAAAACCCCTCCCAAAAACTACAGACACTAATAGAGGAAAATTTAAATGCAATTCATAACTTTAAATATTGATGGATTAAATAATCCAGTAAAATAAAAGAGTGGCAGATGGGATAAGAAAACAAAACCCACAATCTGTTGCTTATCCAAAACATATTTTAAAAGCAAATACATACATAAAAATGAGAGGCTGGAACAAAGTTCCAGGTGAATTCAAAAAAGCAGAAGCTACTATTATACTATTAAACAAAGCCAAAAAACACCAAAAATTCACAATATAGAGATAAATAAGAAAATAGTATTACACTAAAAGGAAGCATAGATAAAAAATCATTAAACTTATATATTCCAACTTGCATAGCATCTAAATTCATAAAAATTTCAAAAATGTAAATAGTGACACTATAATAGCTGACAACTTTAATGTTCCTCTCTAAGAACTGGGAAAATCTAAGTGAAATTTTTACAAAAAGAATAATATAAAATTGAACAATTAGAAGAAATTAGAGATAAATCGAAGAAATTGGAGATAAAAGTTTTATCTCACTTTCTGAATGGGACCACTAAATAATATACATATTTTTAGCACCACACAGCAGTGAAAAAAGATGATCTTGAACCCAAGCATATAGTAATTGCAAATAAATGTCATATACTGAATATATGTTTTACAGATTATAATACAATAAAAAGTATAGTAAATTCAGGACACAAATAATAGCAGATACTTAAATTTCCATTTAGGAAATCCTAAATATCTAGTAGATCAAAGAACAAATCACAGAAACAGTTTACTCTGAAATTATGATATGATATGATGTGAGATGATGGTAATGATGAAAGAACTTTCCACAGTTTCTGAGATGTAAGTAAAGCAGTGTTCAGAGGAAAAATTATAAACCCTAAAGTTGTATTTTAACAAAATAGGAAAGGAAAGAATTAATTTGCTTAATTTGCATTCAAAAAATTAAAAAATCAACAAACAAACCAAAATAAGCCCCCCCAAAAAGAAATCTTGAAAATGGTATTAGCAGTAGATAAACTGAAAACCAAAAGACTGTAGAATTTATCAAATTAAAACCTGATTCTTTGAAAAAGTTAACAAAATTTGTAAACCTTTAGCCACACTGAACAAAAGAAGGTAACAAATGAATGAAACAAAAGGAAAAATAAAGAAGATGAAACAACCATAAAACTAAAAGAATTATCCTACAAGGCACTATTATCTGCCAAAAGAGCTGCTGTCACAATAGAGGATTACCTTCAAAAATATAAAATACTAAAATTAACTAAATGCCACATAGAGATCTTAAATAATTTAATCTTGGAAAAGGAAATGAAATTAGTTGTAAAGGAACTACCATGGTAGGGGAAATCGTGAGTCCAATAGGTTTACAGGAGATTTTTTTTCAAATTTTAAAGAACAATTAATACCAATACTACATAAATTATTTTCACAAACTAAGAAAGAAGGCACTCTAACAAACTTTTCTATAAGATAAATAAAATCCTTATAAATAATCCAGAAAAGATAAAGCACAGGAGTACCCTAAACCAATATCATTAATGAATATTGATTAAAAATTTTTCGATAAAATCCTGCCAAACAGACTAGAGCAGATTCTCTGAGAAACCATTCATTATGACCAATCTGATTTGGTCATATCAGGAATGCAAAGATGTTTTAACATTAAGAAATTAATCAGTTAACTAATTATATTTAAAAATTCCAAACCACATGATTATATCAGTTAGATGCAGAAAAAAGGCTTTGATTAAGCACAACATTCATTTGTGTTAAAAACCTTACAAAGTACAGGCGTGGAAGCATCTTTTTTAATATCATAAAAATCTATTTAAAACCAAAAGTGAGTGTTATTACATAAAATAAGAAAGATAGTTGAAACTTTACAAATAAATAAAGGGAGCAAATAAAATGTACCTTCTCTTCCCCAAATAATTTGACATATTTCTAAAAATGCCAGCAATAGTAGTGAGACGAGAAAGAAATTAAAGGCATAAATATAGGCTAAGAAGAGACAAAATTATCCCAGTTTGCTGGTGACATGACAATTTACTTGGAAAATCTCACGAATTCAGCAAAAAAAAAAGATAATTGATTCAATTGACAGCTTCAAATTGAAAACTGTAAAATGCAGGCTTCAAAATAAACTTATAAAAATCAAAAGCATTTCTATATAATAAACACAAATTCCAAGAATCAGTAATAGGGAAATCCTGTTTAAAATAACTACAAAATACATGAAATATTTGAGAGCCAATCTTTCAAAGTGCATTCAAATCTTGTATTGATTCAGTTATAAATGCTTCTTATATAAAAACAAAAAACAAAAACAACTTAAGTAGTTGCACTATAGAAATAGAATAAAAATGATGATACCACCAAAGTTACTTTATAGCTTTAGTTCTATACATTAGAGAGTGAAGTACAATAACAACAAATTATGATCAAATAAAAAAATTTCAGAGTTCAGGAGCATAGAGGTGGAACATTTGTGGGTGATGGCAGCATCGAGGATATGACCATATTTGTGTGTAGCTCTGGTGAGCTGATTGAATCAGTCATGAGAAATGAATAAGTTGGGACTTAGGGTATTTTTAAAGTTCCCTAGTATGAGGGTATGATTTGGGGAAGAAAGAGAATACAGCTAGTGAGAGTCAAAGTGTCTGAAGCTGGATTCTAACTCCCATCATCCTGACTTACAAGGCCAGTGCTCTATCCACTGTGCCTGCTCTGAAGTCAAGAGGATAGGAGTTCAAATCTGTTCTCAGATACTTGACATTTATTACTTGTGTGACCTTGGGTAAGTCACTTAACACTGTCTCAAATCAAGGGTCATCTCCTTTCATCCTTTTGGCAAATGGGCATTCAGAATTATTGAAAGTATGTTAATAATTGAGAATGATTCAGACAAGTTATCATTCTCCATAGGGGCTCATCCTTGAGTAGAATTGTCTCAGGGTAGAAGGCAGTTGTATGTGATTAGAAAGAGGTACCTGAATCTAGGCAAGGTAGGGTCTGAAGAATTATAGATGACATAAGATAATGTTTACTTGAGAGGGATAAAAGGGCAAGGCAACTCTTCAGTCTGTGCCTACCTTAAGCACTAGGGAGGACTCAAGCAAGCAAAGCACGTTTTGAGAACATTTAGGGGTAGTAGATTGTGCTTGCATACATTTCTAACCATAATTCCAAGAGCAGTAAATTAATATGATTATTCTGGAAAGCAATTTGGAATTATGCAAATAAAATGGCTAAAATATCCATACTCTTTTATTTAGATATTCCTCTTCTGCACATGTACTCCAAGTAGGCTATTGACAAAACAAGTAAGGATACATATACTATACACCAAAGTATTTATAGAAGCCCTTTCTGTGGTAGTAAAGACCTGGAAAAGTGGCACATAAATGTATTGTAAGAAACACCAAAGAGCAAAGTGAAGTAAACATGGCCTGCAAAACAATATACACAATGTGAATAAAATCTAACAGTATGAATGGAAAAAATAGTCACAGAACAATTGAAAATAAATGTATCTTATAAAGAGGTTTACCTTATAAAGAGCAAGCTTAGCACCAAGGCAGAGTTGTGAGAAGATAACTTCCCCCCTGCCTTTCTTCCCTGGCACTCCTTTGCAAGGGTTGGGGCAGGTTCCATAGGTGTGGAACATTACAAATAATGTCAGATTTGGGGTAAATTCGTTTTACTGATTTTTTTCTCTTGTATATTTTTAATGAACCATGTATCTATCTTCTTTGACACAGCAATACTACTATCAGGCCTATATCCTAAAGAAACCAAAGAAAGAAAAAAAAAGAACCCACAGGTACAGAGCTATTTATAGCAGTTGTCTTTATAGTATCAAACAACTTGAAATTAAAATAGTGTCTGTCTATTGAGGAATGGATAGACAAATTATAGTATATGAATGTAATGTAATATTATTACCTCATAAAAAATGATGAAATGGATGGTTTCAGATTAAACTGAGAATACTTGTACTGAGAGTAAAATTTATCCCAAAGCATTAGGATTATAAAGAAAAATAATTTTGAAAAACTTGAAATCTCCATCAAAGAAATGAAAAAACAAGGTTTCCAGAGAACAAAGATAAATCATGGTATTCTCTTCTTCACTAAGACATACAATTTTGTACTTGGCTAATGTTTTTCTATTCACATTAGTTATGAAGGTTCATTTGGCAGAGGTGATTTTGGGATGTGGTGAGACAGAACAAAACAAATGCTTGTTAATTTAAAAATTAAAGTAAATGTAGGGAAAAAATTGAAAATCATTGTTCTAAGGTAGTAGAGGTAGAGAATTATTGTTTTTTGCCAAGGGCCTTTTGGATATTTATAACATCATTTGTGGGACATGTAAAATTATCAACTTAAAGTTAAACTGCTATATTTGGTCAAACATTTAATTAATTTGCCCCTAAAAGGTTTCTAGATTTATTAAATTTTGAGTCCCTCCCACAGTTGCCATGGCAGCACCAGCCCAAATGATTTCATAGATGTTATATGAGTCTGTTATAAGGGGTGGTTCTCTGAGGAAGCAAGGGAGAGATTTATAAGGGGAAATCTAGTTTCTTTAAAAATAAAAAGACATCAATTGTTGAGTCCCTTTCCTGGACTCTTATGTGGAATCCCACTTCTGGACTCCCTTATCTTTCCCAGGCAAGCGTGGAAGGGTGGGAGACAAGGATGACAAAGGAGACAAGTACTCCATCAAGTGCTCTTTAACTCACCAAAACATTAGTACCTAAATACCTTTCCAGTTTTTAATCCGCTCCTACTCCCTTGGCACTTAGTAATATAAGATTCTGGTATTCAAGGACACCAGGTGGAGATAATTCACAATACTCCCATACACAATGGTACCCAACATATCCCCTTTCTTATTTTTGAAACAAAATTGTTATATAATGAATGCCACATAAATTGTAAACAAAAGTTCAAAAATAGCATAAAAACATCAATTAAACAGTAGTAAAAATCAATATTCTCAAATTCCTTGAAATACATTTTATGCCCAACTTACAAACAGAAAAAGGTTACAAAGTTTTTTCTTTAGCCAAAAAAAAAAAAAAACCCTTTCAAAGCAATCAAATTCAAAGCCCAAACTAAAAGGAGTAACTTTTACCTCAGGTAACATTTACGTTTTTCAGATCTGAATCACACACACATACACACACAAGTTTAAACACTAAGACAAACACAGAAACAACTTTCTTGTATCACTTTTACCAAACTGAGACTGATACTCTGGACAGTACCAGATCTCAGAATATAAAAACATTTTCCCACCTCTCCAGGCCAGTAGAGAGATGTAAAATGCGATATAATGTTCAAATACACACCTACACACATAACCAATAAAGACTGGTCAACAGTCATAGGCACAGACTTCATAAAACAAAATCCAAATTTCCCCAATCCCAGGAAAAAAAAAAAAACTTCTTCCACCTTTTTTTAACTAATTGAACCACGAAGCTTCCCAATCAACCTATTGAAAAACATAATCACTGCCCAACCCCCCTCCCCAAACCAGGAAGAAGGTATGGGGGTCCCTTGATTTCTAAAATCCATTTTTGGAGGGGTCTTGTCCCTGTAGCAAAGCCTGCATTCCATTTGAGACATAAGCTTGAGTTTTGAAGTTCCAAAAAGGAAGATTTCCCTTCTCCCTCCTCCCTCTGCAGAGGGTGGGAAGGGCAGAGAATGAGAGAAAACATTTGAAATTACTTAAGATATTGATAGTACAATTGTTGCATTTTGTAAACAGTAGTCAACACCATTACAAACTGTCCAATAGCATGTGACACCTTTGCTCTCCACAAAGGAAGTGCAGCTAGTGTTCTTTTCACAGCCCCCTGCTGCCTGAGCAATGGCGGAGTTATGTCCAGCTGTAGGCTGAAAAGTCAGCAGCAACAAGAAGTCTCTAAAGTTTCCTGTAGGTGTTTGAATCCGTGCTTAAGGTGCATAGTGCAATTAGGCGCACAGCCACCACCAAAAGGAGCAGCAAGCAGGTCCTCCAAATCTGGTTCATTCTGCTGGTATGGACTCCTGCTGAGCAAGAAACTTTATCCCCTGGGGCACTGCCTCAGAGACTCTAGTTCCTGCTGACTCTTCAATGTTAAATACTTAATTTTTTCCCCTCACTTTTGCTGGTTCCTCTGTGTTTAAAATCAGCCCCCTAAATATCCAATCAACTTGTTATTTTTTCCAGAGTCCTCCACTCTGGGATTTCGCCTGGTTCTCTTGCTTGTATCTGCTATGTCCTTCTTCCAGACTTTACTCAGATAACACACCTTTGTGCCATATGTTTAGTCCCTGTTAGGTACCATATGTAGAGTCCCTTTCCTGGATTCATGTGGAATCCCACTTCTGGACTCCCTTATCTTTCACAGGTGAGCATTGGAGGGGTGGGAGACAATGATGACAAAGGAGACAAATACTCCATCAAGAGCTCCAAGTGTTCTGTTTATTCACCAAAACATCAGTGCCTAAATACCTTTTCAGTCTCTAATCCACTCCCACTCCTGTGGTACTTAGTAAGATAAGATTCTGGTGTTTGGTATGGAACTAAATCTGACCTCCTAAGGGCTATGTCATTGGAATCCAAACTGATCACTAGAAAGGCTGAGTAATGGATTGTTATGCCTCTTGTTGCAGGTCCAGCTTAACTATGTTTGCAGAAACTCATCATTGATTTGGCCAAAATATGATGAATTTTTTTAACATAACATTTCTCAAAAAATATCTACTAAAATATGTCATTGAGAGTTTGTGGGTCTGCATTGGTGGAGAAAGTCAGTTGGTCAATGAGATCATAGCTTACAATGTGTCAGCCATATAGCTAATGTGTATCATTATGTGCAAAGAACTAGAGGTACAAAGGAAGATAAAACAAAACAAGACAAAAACCCAGAGATTCTTGTCTCAAGGAGCTTGTTCAAATGAGGAGACTGACAACACGTAGGTAATTACAATATAATACTGCATATATCTTGTACATACACAATGTATACAGAGAAGAAGGAAAGAATTCTAAAAGGGAGGTAGCAGGAGGAGGACTAGAAAAGGGATCCTGAAGAAGGCTCTTTTTGAGATGAATCTTCACAAACTACAGGGAAACTTCAAGATGAAGGTGCAGGTAATTACAAGAATGAATGACAGCAGTACAAAGTCATGGAGATAGGAACCCAGTGTTGCTACAACAAAGTGTGTGTGTGTGTGTGTGTGTGTGTGTGTGTGTGTGTAGTAAAAGTTTAAGAAGAATGGAAAAGCAGGAAAAGATCTTGTTTAAAAGACTTTCAACTGCCAAAGAGAGGAATTTATGTTTGCTCCTGGAGAGAATAGGGAACCAGTGAAGGTCACTTAACACTTTAGCTGGGGCAGCTAAGTGCTGCAGTGGGGAGAGCACCTGTCCTAAAGTCAGGAGGACTGGAGTTCAAATTTGGCTTTAGACATTTACTGTGACCTTGGGCAAGTCACTTAACCCCGACTGCCCCACATCGAGGGCATCCCCAGTTGCCCTGATTCATATCTGGTCACTGGACCCAGATGACTCTGGAGGAGAAAGTGAGACGGAATTTAGCACAGCCTCCCTCACTCCAATCCAGTTCATGTGCTTGTCATGGTATCACCTCCTTGATATCATGGGTTTCTTTGAGAATGAAGAACAAACATTACAACTGAATGAAGGATGCATTGGAATGGAGAGAGACTGGTCAGGGAACCCAATTATCAATCTATTGAAGTAACCCAGGTAAGAGGATGTGGGGAAAGATAATGACTTCTCTTTTAGATATATTTGAACTTGAGATTTCTAAGAGGCAGTCATGAGTATAACTTCAGAGAAGGATTAGGGCTAGACTGTAGATCTGAGAATCCTCTTTGTCAAGTTAAAAATGAAATAATAAATAAACATTTTTAAGCACCTACTATATGCCAGACACTTTTCTAAATACTTTACAAATATTATCTCATTTGATCCTCATAACAACCCTGTCAGGTGCAATTATTATCATCCTCATTTTGCAACTGAGAAAATGGAGACAGATAGAAGTTAAGTGACTTGCCCAGGGTCACACAGCTAATATGTGTTTTACTTAGTTCAGGTTTAATCTCATTTGTTCCCAACTCTAGGACTAGAGCTCAATCCATTGTACCACCTAGCACAATTGTTCCCATTGGGATTGATAAGATCACCCAAAAAGATAGTTTAAAATGAAAAGAGAAGAGAACCCTTGGAGTATACCCACAATCAGTGGGCTTGACTTGATCCAACAAAGAACCCTTAAAAGTCAACCACATAGGAGAATCAGAAAGGAGCCATGTCATGAAAACTTAGAATATACAAAAGGAAAAAGCAATCAACAGTGTCAAAGGTTGAAAAGAGGTCAAGAAGGATCAGGAGTAAGAAAACATAATTACATTTGGCAATTATATGATCGCAGGTAACTTTGGAAAGGACAGTTTCTGTTGAATGATGAAGTCAGAAGTTAGATCGCAGAGGATATAGAGAAGTAAGCAGAGTAATTGGAGGAACCTAGTGTATACAACTTTCTCAATGAGTTTAGATGAGAAGAGTAAATGATAGGATAGAGGATCAATTTAGGATTTTTTTAAATGTGGGAGACATAGGCATGAGAGAAACAGCCAGTAGATAGGCAGAGATTGAAGTTGAGAGATAGTGGAAGCTATTTGCTGGAGAAATCAAGAATGAATAGCATCTATGGTATGTGTAGAGGAATTAATTGGCCTTGGCTACAAGAAGGGTCACTTCTTAACTCAAGATTTTAGTGAAGAAGGATATAATGGCAGACAATCTTTGAAGTGAGATGAGGAAGAGGAAAAGAAGGGAGAAGTCTCTCCATTAATGACCTTATTTTTTCAAGGAGGTATAAGGTGAAGAGGGGCTACTGTGGGAGGCTTCAGAGAGGGGAAGATTTGGAACAGCTGATTTAGAGTGGGAGAGCAAATTCATCTATCAATTCTATCTAATCAATTAGAAAAGAATTGCCTTGTGGTGAGGACCCAGTTAAGAAGAAAAAACTTTGTGGAAGGCTTGAAATAGTTTCATGATGTCCTCCAGTTCATTCAGCAGCAAGTAAATAGGGGTAAAGGAAGCAGCAATTAAATAGGAGTGAAGGAAGCATATGGTGAGAATAATCCAAAGTTGATATTTGACTACCTTAACTAAGGAAAGGGTGTAAGGCATTTGAGAGTGGAGGATAGTCTAGAGTTGAGTTGGTTCACCGAGGAGTTGAGATAGGAGGGAAGAAGAGTATAGCCAGTGTAGAGGTGATGACCCGGGAAGCAAATGAAGGAGGGGTAGAAGGAATAGAGGTCATAGTACAAAGATCAGGATTAGGGGTGGTAAGACATAGGAAAAATGAAAGTACACGGGCTAACGAAATCAGATTGTGGAAGTAGTTATATAGTCCTGTCTATGGTTAAGAATCATGGGAGGATGACTAGAGTAAGTGGTATTTTAAACTTTATTTTCATAAATTAGCATGCTATGATATCATTGACTAGAAAAAGAATGATCAATTTTTAGGTTGGAACCCAGGGTCCAAATGAATAAGGATTTCAATATCTAAGGATATTGGAAGTATCTAAGAGTATGGATTGTTTAAAGAGGTAAGAGCAACTGCATAACACACTGAGCTCATATAATTTCTTGAATTCTTTTGGATTTGTGCTTGATCTGGAACAAAGTGGATATAGCATTGCCTAGTTTTGAGTGGCATGATTTTAGTGTTGTGTCAGTAGGGTAGGATGGGAGGGGAAAAAGGTGGAAGACCATTGAGAGAAAAAAAGGTTAGAGTTTGAATCACTAGATGACTTGTATGATGAATTTCTCCATGACAAAGAAGTAATATCATGCCAATTGAGTTCATTGTGGATTGAGGGATTTGGAGAGAAATTAAAGTGTGCCATAAAGTTTGCACAAAAGGTATTTTCCTTGATCCTCAATGCAGATTTTTCTCCACTTACTACATGTCTTCACATTTCATGGAACTCCATGTGGAGACATTGACCTAGGAAACTCCCCCGCCCCATCTTTCAGTGCTGTGAGTCTTTCCTTGGGAAGATTTGTTTCTAGAGCCTTTAGTCCCTATTCTTTATCAAGCTCAAAAACTCACAGAGGAGTTAAAACTAGAATCTGGGTCAAAGTTAGAAACAAATGGTCCTGGGAGAGTGTATAGCCTGCACTTTATCCATTAATTCTTTAACTTTTAGTTAATACCTTAGAAAAGAGAATGTATGAGATCTAGGGTAAGGAGCTAAGAAAGGAGCTCCTTGGGCAGGAAGATGGACAAGAGGAAGGAATTTGTAGGTGAGTGTGGAAATGGGTGGCCAAAGTAGCAACTTCACAGTTTGGTTGAGAAAAGTCTTTTTTTATTTGTTAGAAAAGCCTTCTAAAGCCAGTCCTCTTTCTTCTTCAGATCATTGTCCTCTAAAATATTGAAGTGCATTTTAAAAACACGTTTTTCAGAGGTTGTCATCACTCAAATCATCTTTGGATCTCATCTTTGCCTTTGAGGGCAGTTTATGATGCCCACAAAACAAACAAAAAAAAAACTTAGCCTCATGACTTTGGAGCTCAAATGTCATTGTTAACCCAGTGTAATCAGTTATCTCATTCACCAGATATGATTGTAAATGATTTTTGGATGTTTCACAAAGTCTGTGGCCTCCTCGGTCTCTTCCAACTCTGAAATGCTGTGCTATTTCGAAACACAGGTTAAAAAAATCCATTTTAGTACATATAAGTATTGTGCTTAAAATATTATATGCAGTTAGTTGTGTACTACATGATTTTTAAAAACCTTACTTTTCCATCTCCACTTAAGACTGTGGTATTTCGAGCACTTTGTTTAGGAAAACAAAGCTTGTTGCTTCAAATATTCATTCATCTCATCTTACATCTTGCCAGTGTTTCTGTATTGAAGAATTTCTTATCTATTGATGAGAAATGGAATAACATAGTATAATCAAGCTTTGGGCTTGGAGTCAGGAAGACTTGGTTTCAGATCCTTTCTCTGTCCTTTACTAGCTTGGTGACCAACTATGAGTCCAAGATATTCTACAACTATATGTTATAGAAATGACAGGGCCTTGAGGTTTACTGATAAGCATTCACCACTGCAGTCTCTTTTGCAATTAACAGCCTTTACTAAACTGTTGACATAGGGTAGTGTCAATGATTGGAGTAACTATAATTTTAATAAGGAAAAAAGAATACCTCTCAGAGTTGACATCATATTGACTTTAAAGCAGCCAGACAGATGAATTATTTCTCCTTTTACTGTTTCTGCCATTATTTTTCCTGGCTGGGTTGGAGTCATACGAGAAGGTCAGAAGTCTTTAGGAAACAAAAGCTAGGATTTGGGGGTGTTGGTGCAGTTTATGAATGCTCCTTAGACTTTGTAAACATCTAAGGGATTCTGAAAATGGCTCCTTATTTCTAGGACAGGAATTTTGTTCTGGGTTCACTATCAGAGAATTGGAAAGGATGGATTGAAAAAGCAGGGAGTAGGAGGAAGGCCAGCAGCGGGGTTGTTTTGGTATAAGTAAAATAGCCTCAGTTTTCTGTACTGTCAAATGAGGAGTAGAAACCAGACTTTTCATTTTTGATATTTGTGAGACTATGACTCAATGATCTATCTATTTAAGGAGTGGCCCTTCAAGGTCTGAGAATGCTACCTGCTGCCAACCAGACATTCTGATTTATACCAGTATTTTTCAGTGATAGACTCTTTAACTTGGATTCATAGAATTCAGGGCTAGAAAGGGGTTGAGATTCGTCTATTCCAGTTTCCTCTTTTAATGCATGAGGAACCTGAGGCTCAGGGAAGGCAAATGATTTCTCCAAGGTCATCCAGGTAGTAAATAGCAAAGCCCAGATTCATTCTGAATTCAAATCCAGTGCCTTTACCTATTTCATGAGTCTCCCATCTACTTCCTTTCTCTTGGCCTCAGTGTTTACATCTACAGTGAGGGATGATGGAGGTTTCTAAGTTTAAGATCTAGTAGTTGGCATCAACCACTGAATCTCTAAAAATTACATCAAAGTAGAGGCGTTCTCAGTTTGGCTTCCTCTGTGTCTCTGAATTACTCCTGGGTAAGCAATTAAAACTGAGGGGTTACATAAATCTTGTTCTGACAAACAAGGTAAAGCATTTCAAACAGGTACCGGTAGATGGCACCATTTGGCAACCAGAATCGGGTGTGTCTCCATGGCTAGCCCTATTCTTCAGTCCTTTCTTGTGTTGGTCAGCTTGAGTCTCATTATGCACAAGAAATAGGCAATAAATTTAAGCCAGGGTTTTTTTTTTCTTTGTTTCTATGAAAAGACTAAGCTGCACCGCCAGAGAAAGAAGGCAGGAAAGGACAGGACCAATGTATTGCCCCCTCCCAATTTCCAGCAATAGAAATGATTTACATGTTTTATTAGTTGGGAGTGAGGTTATCTCCTGGGTTGGCATTCACCTTAAAGGTAGTACAGTACCCATCAGGCTAAGCTGACAAATCATGTGCCAGTTGCTGCTCAGAAGCAGAAACTGGTAAATTATTTAATTTTCACTTTTCAGTTACTGCTTCAGGCAGAAGAGGAAAACATGGACTATGTACAATGAGAAAAGGAGTCTGGCCAGGGCAGACACCCCCCACCTTGTATTGCTGTGATCAGCTGGGGCTCAGGTATCATCTTGTTGTTATGATTATCGATCACAGGCTCAATCTGTTCCTGCAAGAGACCCCAGGCCAAGACTGGCACACCTTTGTACTCTTCTTGTCTCCTTGTCAGCAGTCCAAAAGGCAGTTCTGCAATTTTCTCTGGCCTTTGCAAGCAGAATTCAGTGTGGCATGGAATAATCTATTTGGAAAGGTCCTGGCAACCTCTTTGGGGGTGACTCTTGTCAACCTTTTCTTAGAATTTGCAGCAGTTCTCTCAAAGTGGTTTTCTGGGTCATTCACTCCAACATCCTTTGAAGTTTATGCAATTTCCTGATGTGTCTTTTTGTACTTGTACCTGTCCAAGAGGTGAATGGGATTACTCTCATACTCATTGCTTTGAGTTGGAACAGAGAAGAATAATGATAGGTTGGGTTTGTACCTACCCCAAGAAGAGATATTATCTGTAGTGGAAAGGGCAGGGGCCTAAGGGACCCCAACCCCACCCCCACTCAACTTTCTATGAGACTGGGCCTCATCTGTAAAGTGAAAGAGTTCATTGAGATTTATAAAATGAAGCAGATCAAATGTACTTTGCAATTCTTAAAAATGCTATATAATTGTGATCTGTTTTAATTCCTATTACTATTCCTGTGGTAAACATATAATAATAACCTCCAGAAGCACCTTCCAGTTCTAATGTATGGCTAACCCTGTATCTCTTAGAGAGTATTAATAATGAGGGACTTGGATTGATTCAACTTGGCTTCATCTGCTTTTCTCTCCTCTTCTTCCTTTGGGAGGGGTAAGGATGAACCTAATGGGCCTCTAGCTCTACATTGCATGAAGCCACCCCCACCTTTGCCAACTGTTGGTTCAGGAGCTTCTGTATTTTGCATTTTTTCCTTCCATTCTCAACCACACATCCTATGAGCTCAGCCTAAGTTTCCTGAGCAGGGATAGCCAGTGGCAGCCATATCTCACTCTCACTTCCCACCTAACTAGAATGAGTCACTGTTGTAGCCTTAGTAGAGTGGTGAGCTATGCCCCTCCTTATGGGTTGGGGGGCAGACTCCTGAGGAGAAGGATGCAAATAATACCGTGACAACCTCCTTAATATGTACCTTCCAACTCCTTGGAAGAGAGCCTATTAAGGGCAGTTAATTTAGGGAGACCATGTAGTTAAATCCTGTTAATCTTTTAAACAAATCTTGGCAGGCAAGATATTAACAGATTGGAAGACTGGGCCACTTATAACAAGATGAAATTTTATAAGGTAATTCTCAGTTTATTTGGGGGTCCAAAAGTCAATTTCACCAATATAAAATTTGAGGGGAAAGTTATAGTGACTAGGAAAAAAAATAGCTAGGGGAATTTTAGTAACTGCAAACTCAAGAATGAGATCAGAGGCTAGTGCATTAAGAGAGACAATAGTAGTCAGGATTAACAGGGTAATAGACCCTCTGTCCTGGTCTTGCCACTATTGTGCAAATGAGTTCTCTTTCCAGGACCATATTTTAGGGAAGATTCTGATAAACTGGGGACTGTCCTCCAAAGGAGGACAACCAGGATAGTGCTGGGACTTGAGTTCATGCCATATATCAGGGAGCAGTTGAAGGGACTGGAGATCCCTGGAGGTGCTTAACACAATAGCGATTGCCTAGTTTTTGAAAGGTGGTCATATGAAAGAGGAATCTGCGTGGCCTTAGAGAACAATGGTCAGAGTAGTGGGTTAAAGTTATAAAGAGGCAGTTTGGACTCAATATGTTGATGCCTCCTAACCATCGACCCTGTCCAAAAGTGAGATAGGCTGCCTCTGGAGATACTTTGGATCTTCAGACAGTTGCTAGGTGACCACATGTTGGGAAAGTTGCAGAAGGCTTTGGCCTTCAATCAAGAGTTGAGTTTGTCCTCTATATTACCTGTGATCCCTGAGATCCTTGGAAATTTGGGGTGTGTTATCCTCTCATCTCTGTCCCTAGTTCTGACAGCATCAAACTTCATCAGTTTGTCTTTGGCCTTCTGGCTGTAGTCATCCTGGGCAGACCACACACAAGGACAGCAGAAAGCAGGTCAGACATCTAACACTATGTCCTAGTAGGAAAATCAGTACAAGCTCGGCATGTCCTGAAAGGGTATGTGAAGAAAAGAAGATAAAAAATAGCCCCAAAATGTAATACCGTTGAAAAGGCTGTCCTCAGGGACCCATCGAATATGCCTGGAAGAAATTATTTTCTTTAAAATATGTTTTAGGGCTGTTGGAACTCCCCAGAGGCCCCTCTTTTTGTTTAGGTTGTAATCATCAACCACAAGCACCTGTGGAGGCCTGCCCTGAGGAAGAAGCAACCACTCTCTGTCAGAGCTTAGAAGGGCCAAGGGCACATCCCTTCCCTGTCCAAGGAACAACATAATAAACCCTCATTATGCTGGGGGATCCAGAGCTACATTTTCCAGTCTTCCAGGCCAGAGATAGACTATTCCTAGTTTCATGTTGGTTGCTGACCTGTGACTGAATACATGCATGACCAGTGTTTCTGTCTCTGTCTAGACTGAATCTCTAGAGCACTGATCTGCCTCTTGCCTCCTTATTCTGAACTCTGAACTATGCCCATTTTGACTTGAGGTCTCAATCACTCCCCCAACCTGGAGAACCAGTAGTTCAATTTGCCTATTCTCTCTGATTTGAACTCCAGATTCTGATGGGTACAAAATTTTTGATGCAGAGCTGGAAGAGACCTCTGAGGCAATCTAGTCCAAACTCATCATTTTGCAAATGAAGAGAGTTCAGTTATCTTTGAAAGGAGACATGTAGTGAGAGGTAGAACCAGGATTTGAACTGAGATTCTCTGACTCTAAATCCTATAGCCATAAATATTTACTCTATGAACTTTGATGAGAGGTTTACCTGCTAGACCAGAAGTCCATCTTTCTTGTGTTATGGACTGCTTGGGCAGTGTCTGGTGAAGCCTCTGTAGCCCTTCTCAGAACTAAGTTTGTAAATGCTCAAAATCAAATGCAGAAAATTATAAAGAAAATCAATTCTATTGAAAAAGAGTCATCAGAATATTTTTAAAAGATAAGTTCATAGGCTCAGGGTTAAGAACCTCTGTTCTAGATTGTTTCATTGTAAACCTTTGCTCATTTCTACAACTTACTTGAGCCCCTGGCTATGGGCTTCATCACATCCCACCTGTTGAGCCGACTTTGGGCATTGGCCTCTCCTGGTCTGTCCATGGCTTGTGCTAAAGATATGATAGTATCTTACTTCCAAGGATGAATGCTTTTAATTCATGTTATTCCATCCAATAATTGAGCTTATTTAGTCTACATTGCGATTATAATATGTATTTTGTTGATAGTTTTAACAACTTGGTGAAGCTTGACTAGGTTTGTGACTGATAACTGGTGAATTTGGGACTCCGTTATTTTATGTATTTTTGGTCTGTTCTCAAAGTTAAGGTGCTTTCTTCTTTACTAGAGAACACTGGTAGCTAAACACTGAGGAAGGAGGTCGACAGAGTTTCCATGAGGAAGGAGGTAGAGAGGTTAAATTATAGTTCATTTGTCCATTAAGTATTTATGGAGTATTTAGTGTATAGAAGTCCTTGGGCTAGGTGCTCCATGGATAGAATGAAACATCAGATATAGGCCTTGCCTCATGAAGGCTGGTCAATATGTCATCTGTCTGTTATTTGACTAGTAGGGTAACTCCCTCCTAATACCTGGCTATGACTTAATAGACAGGCAATTAATCAACAAACATTTATGAAGAACAAAGAAAGGTGGCCAAAAGTCTCTTCTCACAAGGAGTCACAGTTGGATGGGAGGGGAGACAATATTTAAGGAGGAGATACATAGAAGACATCTACAGAGTAGATTAGATGGAAGGTAATATTACAAGGAAGGCACTGGAAAGAGAGGAGAGGGGTGCAGGAAAAGCCTCTCGGACGTGTAGAAAGTCACATTTGAGCCGAGTCTTGAAAGAAAAGACAGAAGTGAAATGGGAAAGCATGCTGCATGTGATACAGGGGTGGGAGGGGTGTTGTGAAGAATCCAAAGTAAATCAGCTACTGGATCATATAGTGTTTGAGGGGGAGGTAAGTGGAAGAAGACTGATGGGAAAAGTACCATGTTGTAAAGGACTTTAAATTCCAAACAAAAGATTTGTATGACCCTGGAGGTAATGGAAAATCACAGAAACTCATTGACCAGGGGCAAGCACATGGGCAGACTTGTACTTTTAGAAAAGATTACTTTGGAAACTGAGTGGAGGATGTATTAGACTGGGGTGCGACTTGAGACAAAACAATGAGGGCTACAGATTTAATGCGTAGAAGTCTGGGCAACTGAGAAGCTGGTGATGCTCTTGAGAGTAACAGAAAAGTTGGGAAGATTACAGGGTTAAGAGGGAAGATATTGTAATGTGATGATGATAGAATTTAGTATTTAATATTAGAGAGGTGTCTGATGTACAGAGATACTGTTAGTCTCAGAGACAGGGTTTGAACTCAGGTCTTCCTGGCCTCACATCTAGCACTCTTTTTGCTATTCTAGACTACTTCTGTAGTCTAGAAGGGGTTTGAAGCATTTGCACATATAATTAATTATGGGACCAACGAATGGTAGGATACAGGAAGGACTGCGTGAGTTTTACGAGCAAAGTGCTACAGGAGTTGAGAAGAGGAAGAGGTTATTTGGAGGCCAGGACAAATAGAGAAGGCTTCATGGAAGAGGAGGCATTTTAACTGGGTGGGACTTGAAGAATGGATGGCATTTTGACAGATGGAGTCGGAGGCAGAAATTCCAAGGTCGTTCTTTGAAATGGAAGGCAGCAACTGCTTTAGTCTCAGAAAAGAGCTGCCGTGGGTGTCATCTCTGTGTCAGGGCCTGAAAATCCTATTCGGGGATCCAATGCTGAGACTTGCTCAGCTCCACCTGCCTTTGGCTTAGGGCTAGATGTCAGAGAACAGGACTAAGGAGAGCCAACCCATGATTAGGTAGAAGCAAAGACATAAAATGAATGTGGGTACTATGGTACCTTACTGTGGAAGTAACCTCTCAAAGCGTATGTAAATAAAAGCTCCAGCTGCCTACAGTATCCTAAAAGAGTGACGCATGGAAAGAAAGGTTGGAAATAGAAGGAGTGTGTTGGTTCCCTCAAATGACAGGCATGGGAATTGATTTTTTGCCCTTCGTTATTTATGGGTAGAAGTTGAGCCCCACAGGTAGATAGATTGAGATAAAAGTGATGTAAAAGGTTTCCAAAGACAGCATTATCTGCAAAGAGAACCATTTAGATCTGAAGAAACTCTGAGGACTGGCTCCAGAGCAGTGAAGTGGCAAACATAAGGCAAACTTTCCAGAAGGAAAGTAGAAAGCTACGTGACATAGACAGCAGTTTCCCAACATGTGGCAACTAGAATCTATCAATTCTGTTCAATTCATATAGCATTTATTATGGGCAAGGGAAGCTTATTTAATTGTCTAGGTAACAAGAATTGCAAAGAGAAAAATGAAATAGTCCCTTACCTCCAGGAGGTTACATTCTTTTAGAAATTGGGGAATAGTAAATATAGGTAATTACATTAGAATAATCCATGAAAAGTAAATCCAAAGCAATTCCAGGGCAGAGAGAGAAGGGTACTAATTATGGGGAGTGAGTTCAGGAGAAGCCTCAAGCAAGACTTGGCACTTGAGCTGAGCTTTGAAAAGGTAAAGGTGAGGAAGGAGACATTCAGGTACAAGGAGGTCAGTTGGAGGTGAAAGCTGGAATATTGTTAGCAGCTTTAGCCTGAACATAGACTGTATGAAGAGAAAGAGTGTGAAAACAGTCTGTAAAGATAGGTTGGAGCCCAGTTATGAAGTGTTTTAAATGCCAAATTGAAATTTGTATGTTCCCTTCAGTAGAATATAAATTCATTGAGGGTAGAGATTGTTGTTTTGTTTTCACCTTTTTATCCCTATCAGGTAGCGAAATTAAAACAGAACTTTGCTGAAGGAAAATCATTTTGGATCCCATGGAGAAACTGGATTAGAGAAGGGTGAGACTGGAAGCAGGGAATCAGATTAGGAGGCTATTGCAATAGTCCAGGGGAAAGGTTTTCAGAGTCTAATCTTGGGCAGTGACCATTTGAGTGGAGAGAAGGAACTCAGATAAGACAGATACTGTGGAGAGAGAACTTAAAAGACTTGGAAACTGATTGGATCTGAGGGATGAGGGAAAGTGAAGACATAAAGGAGAAAGATGAGGAAAGGCTCTGCTAACACCAGCAGGGAATGAATGTTATAATTAACCAATGATTATGACTAGCAGAATGTAGAACGTGAAAAAGTCCCTTGCTTCCTCACACCTGAGTGAAGGTTAGGTTTGACATCTGTAATCTGAGAGTATGTCCACAGACTGGAGGATGACCACAGCTTTTACTTGCACGTAACATTTAATAAATGGCCACAATGTCATGCAAGTAACATTCCTTGAAAATGGTTCCTGGACCTTACTCTTATAATAGGCTCAAAGAAGGAATAATATATACACTCATTTTTGTATATAAATTCATTTTATCATATAGAAAAGTAGGAAGGAAAGGGGATAGGAGAAAGTGAGGGGGGAAGCTGATGGAAGGGAAACAAATTTGGGGAAGGAAAAAGTCAGAAGCAAAATACTTTTGAGAATGAATGGGGGAAATGGGAAGCTACAAAGTAGGATAAATGGGGGAAATAGAATGGAGGGAAATACATCGTTGTTGGTAATCATTATTGTGAAAGGAAAAATTTTGCAGTGAGTTTCTCTGATAAAGATTTCATTTTTCAAACATAGAAAACTGAGTCAAGTTTATAGAAATAAGAGCCATTCCTCAATTGATAAATAGTCAAAGGATATGAACAGGTAGTTGTCAGACAAAGTAATCAAAGCTATCTTTGAAAAATGCTCTAAATCACGACTGATAAGAGAAATGCAAATTAAAACAACTCTGAGCTACTATCTCACACCTGTCAGATCGGCTAATATGACAGTAAAGAAAAATGACAAATGTTGGAGGGGATGTGGGAAAATTAAAACACTAATGTACTATTGATGTAGTAGTATAGTGATTCAACCATTCTAGAGAGCAATTTGGAACTCTGCCCACAGGGCTATAAAGCCATGTTTACCCTTTGACTAGGTCTGTATCCCAAAGAGATAAAAAACAAAAACAAAAAAGGAAAAAGACCTAGGTGCACAAAAATATTTATAGCAGCTCTCTATTTGACATCTCTATTTGAGGGGGTCAAAGAATTGGAAATTGAAGGTATATTTATCAATAGGAGTAGGGCTGAACAAGTTGTTATATAGGATTGTGATGGAATACTATTGTGCTTTAAGAAATGATAAGCCGGATGCTCTCAGAAAACATGGAAAGATTTACATGGATTGATGCAAAGTGAAATGAGCAGGACTAGAAGAACATTACCATGGTAATAAAAATATTATATGATGATCTATTATGAGTAACTTAGCTATTCTCATTAATTCAATTATCCAAGATAATTCTCTAGGATTTATAATGAAAGGTTCTGTTCATCTCCAGAGGAAACAAACAGTAGAATCTGAATGACTTTGCTTTCTTTATTTTTCTTGGTTCTTTTTGTGTGTTTTCTTTCACAGAAATGACTGATATGGAAATGTGTTTTGCATGATTATACATGTATAACCTATGTCAAATTGCTTTTCTACTCAATGTGAGGAGAAGAGGGAATTCAAAATTTGAAAAAAAGAATGTTAAGATTGTTTTTCCATATAATTGGGAAAAATAAAATATTAAAGAAGAACAAAAAGAAAAAAGTAAACAGTTCCTGGACAAGTAATGAATTCACTTAATGGCTCTATGCATTTGGATTCTCAAATACAGTCCTCTACTTCATCTTGCATGTTTGATAAGTGTACATTCATGCCTCACACCTTTGATGAATGGTCCATGCTAACTAGATGCTGAGGAGTCTACAAAGGGTGAATAATATGGCTTCTGACCTTAGAGAGTTTAAAACCCAATCATGGAGGTAAGGTATGTACACAGATAACTATCATAAAGATCAGAATGTACTAAGCAGCATCAGAGAGAGTCAAGTGTGTTGGAAGTTCAAAAGGAGAGACAGAATGATAACAAGAGACAGATACACACACAGAGAAGGGGGGAGAGAGAGAGAGGGAGGGAAGATTACCTTTGGGTGGAGATACAGACAAGGAAGGGTAGAGAGGTGGGAACATCTAGAATGTTTTTGGAAAACATCAATGATCCCATATGAAGGCAGGATAGTGTCTTTGTGTGGGCATAATGGGAGATAGAAAGGAGAAAGAGAATCTGGCACCAGAAAATGAGAAGACTTGATGGCCAAGTGAAAAAATTTGGTAGGCCTTATGAAACTGTTGATAGTTTTTCAGGATGACTCCAGGATGCTGGGCCTGGGTGACTGAGGGAGTTAATATTGCCATCAACAGAAATAAAGAAATCAGGACCAGAAGCAGGTAGATGAGGTTGTGGTGTATTGATTTTGAGGGATTGATGGCAGGTACAGGTATAGATGGCCAGGAAGTAGTAGTTGAAAACAGAGTGCCCGGGACTGTTTTACCCTCAAGAGAAATGGTAGCTTCCTAAAAGGCCACTGCTGCCAGTGACAGCTGACCCTGTCACTATCTGGATACTTTTTCAGCCAAAGAAGGTCAAGAATTGTGCCAGTTCTGATGTAGGAGGGAGATAATTGTCAGAACTGGATTTTCTAGAACACTTCAACATCTCCAGGGTTCTCAGCATGCATGATTTCATTTGATCCCCATGGGAGCTTGATAGGCTTAAGTATCATCATCCCCATTTTACAGATGAGGAATGAGATCCAAAGATCCTCATTGTTGCTTGCCTCGGGCTTTGGCCTCAGAGTGTGTTTGCAAAAGATTTTGTGCTTTCTGTCTTTGAGCCACACTATCTCCTTAAAAATAGTGCAAGAACTATGGATTTTGTAGACATTCCCAGTCGGTGCCTGCAGTGTAGCACCTGGAGAAAGGAGGGACATCTGTTCCCAACTTCTCTGACACTGGCATCCCTTGAAGCTCATTCCACAGTTGTTGACCTTCAGCTGCTGGCTCTCTGAGAAGATTCCATGCTGGGGTTCCTTTTTCAAAACACGTTTGTATTGTTTTGAAACCATGGTATATGGTGCCAGGAGAGCAAAGAGAAGCTGATCCCTACACAACAGGCAGAAGCTGAAAACGGGGCTCCCGTGAGTCAGCTTTCTGGGACTCCAAAGCAGGAAGTTGAAAGAGAAGAGATGAGTTGTAAGTGACTTTCTGAAAGGGATAGGAAGAGAAACTGGAATATTTGTTTCTTTCTGAGGCTAGAACATATTTGCAGCAGATTTCCACTCAGAGTTAATAATAGGAAAAATCTAAGGGAGACACCGATAGGAAGAAACAGGTGCTGAAACCATTTGATGTATGAACAAGACCATGACATGATCTCAAAAACTCTGGGTGTTTATGGGTTATGGGTTAAAAAACCTGCTACAGCTGGCTATTCATAGTCATTTTGAAATGTATAAGGCTACAGCATCTGGCCCATTGTTGTCATTCTTAGATTCTGAGCCAGCCACAGTCTTAAGTCTCTATGCAATTGTTTCCTGCCGATCACTGAAAAGACTTTGGGTGTTGCCAGACTCTCTAAGGACCTTTTTTTTTTTAAATTTTCCCAGAACACTTTTTTCCCAGCTGAATCAAAGGGGGCAAGGACCCCAAATGATATAAAGAGGAATCATCAAAGGTTGAGCCTGCAATGGTCCTGCCAGAAGGGATATAGAGAATGAGAGTATGGATTTATTTCCCACCTCCCTTAAATCTATCTGACTTTTGAGGTCCCACTCACCTTTTGGCTTCACAGCTACAGGAGACATATTTCTTCAGGAAATATGGTATTTGAACAATCAGACTTGTCAGAGTCTTTTGGTTGTACTCCCATTTTTATAACTGGCACCTTGCTTGGGGATGCATCCAATGATTTGGTTTCCCAAGATATTGGTCTAGATGAATCCCAGTGATGACTCTGGGTGGTCTGGAAAGCAGTTAGCAGAAGGTGTGGCATATGCTCAAGGTGAATCGTGTTTATTTCACGGCTGTCAAGAACTTAGAAACAATGGGAAAAAGATAGACAAACATCCCTGGGAATGGGTAAGGGGGCACAAATGCTTGGACTGGTGTCGGCTGATACAGAGATTCTCAATCAGAGATCCATTAACTTATTTAAAAAATATATCAAAACTTTTTTTTCAGTGTCATTCATTTTCTTCATAATCCAATGTATTTTATTTTATATAGCTAAAAACATCATGCTGAGAAGAGCTCTATAGATGTCAACTGGATGCCATAGTGGTCCGTGACCAAAAAAATTCGAAAGACCTGATTCATTTGGAGGTAGAGAGCTTGGAAGATCTAAAACCAACAATTGAGGGGAATATGGAACAGAAGGTTAATGATCGTGGAGAGGGTATATTCTGGGCACATGTGGCTGTTAGATTTAGAATGAAGGAGTTGTTCTTGCAGAGTATGTTGGGTGTGAGGGTGTTTTTAGTGGTTGTATGCCAGACAATGAAAGGATGTTTAGGGGAGAATTGGATAAGGAAGTGGTGCTGTGACCTGATTGTTACTGCTTCAATCACTTCACCAAGCAACATATACTAGCAGGGTGAGAGCTTTCTCTGTAAAATGGGATTCTGCCATGTACATGGTATCCAAATTAGGTGATTTTTAAGCTCTTACTAGTTTCTGATGAAAAATATAGTTTCCAAGGAATGGGGGAGGACACAGGGTGACTGGGGGTCCTAGTCATATGACATATCATGATGTTATAAAATATTACAAAATATATGCACCCTTCATCACTGGCATCTTCTTAGTCAGCTTCTAATGTCATGGTATTTCTTTCCTGAACAGTACCTCGTGGTGCCAATTAACTAAGTGAAACAGTTCATCTGCTGATTTGAAGTCCTTGTGGCCTAGAGAGATTCTGAGGGAGTTTCAAGGGCAAACTGTGGAAAGTGTAGTGATAAAAGGCAAATATGTTGGCTCATTTCTCAAGGCCTCCTTTGAATGCCAAGGGAGCCCCTTTATGGTTCTGTTATCTCATTATGCTTTACTGGCCAGAGCATGGAGCCAGAACAAGGTACCTCTAGTAGGTTTCTTCTGATCTGGATGGAGAAAGAGGAAGCTAATAGAATGGATCAGGTATGGAAAGGGTCCCAGGACCACTTGGAGTCACAGCACTCTGTACATGTGAGCTGTGTGTGTGTGTGTGTGTCCTTCTCGACCATTCTCCATGTAGTTCTCCTAATAGTTTGGGATATGAGCAGAGCAGACTTGGCAGGCTGCATTCTTTTGAGATTCAGTTTTTTTTTTTTTTTTACCAAGCCAGATTTCTACACTACCTCAGCTGAGAAAGCAGAGAAGTGAACAAATAATGTCTTAGCTGTTGGATATTCTGTGGATTCAGTAAGAAACTCCCTATATTTTGCCAGGTCAAGTAGTTTTGAGGCTCTTTTTTTCCAGCTTTCTTTTCCATGTATATGGGAGACTTCTTTAAGCATCCCTCATTTGAAGGGGAATTTGTTGGTCTCTAAAGGGGGGAGGAATGCTAGCTCCTTCTTGCAAGTGTGAGAGTCATGCTTGTTTCACGTTCCCTGCAAATTACCAGAGAGTACCAGCAGCTTGTGCCTAAGGCCAGTCAGGGAGTCTGGGATTAAAAACATTAATCCATAAAGAAGACAGCAGTCCATAGAACAATGGATCATGCTGGAAGGAGGACCAAAGCTGTGGAAGGGACGTGCAGAACACAAGCAGCAATTGAAAAGTATTATAACAAAGACAGACTGGACGCTCCAACAATTCCTCAGGGCTTATAGGATCATCCAACAACCATTCAACAAACATGCCTTAAGCATCTACATTATATGGTGGGTTCTGGGAATGCCAAGACAAAAGGATATGATTCCTGTCCTCAAGGAACTTCTGTTCTAGTGAGGTACAAGTAGAAGTGTATGATCTACAAAACAGTACAAAGCAAGTGGAAGATGATTCAGGTGGGCAAAGAACACTAATGTCTGGGGAGACCAAGAAAGACCTCTTGGATGAGATGATATCTGAATTGAACTTTTACAAAAGCTGGGGATTCTCAGAGGCGATAGTGAGCTGAGGAGGGGGCAAACTGATCCATTCATTCATACCAGAAGAAGAAATATGACTAGTCGGTCCAAAAGCGGGGAGATGGGAGATGACCTATGAAACCTGTGAACATGCATATATCATAGAATTTAGCTCTGGAAAGGATCCTCTCATTGGAAATGAGTGGTAGCTTTCCATTTACATGAATATCCTTGCACTGAGGATGAGACACAATTACAAATCCAGGTTCTTCTGCTTACTAGATGTTGTACAAGGACATTCATGTAAAAGGTGAGCTGCCAAGGAAGTCAACATCCTTTTGGCATCATTAGGGAGCCAGAAATTGACCTTACACCACTGCTTCCAGATTCCCCCCTTCTTAGCTAACTTCCTCACAAGAGAAGTGGGGATTGCTCAGAAACCAGGGGACTCCAGAAATCCATATCACACTGGCAGCTTTCATATCCCTACCCTCTGTTTTAGTACAACTTGGAGGGGCCAAATAATTACATTGGGTTTTTCTTTCTTTTTTTTTCAGTAAAAATTGCATCCAAGCTCTATGTTAGATAATGATGTGCAGAGTCAGCGAGGGAGGCAACTGAAGCTAGCAGTGCTGTGGGGGCATATTTTAGAAACCTCTTTCAGGCTAGTTTGAAAATTGCTGCAGACTTTGGATGGAAGTCAGGGGAGGCTGGCTGGGCTATCGCCAGAAAGGGCTTCTCACTCACTGTCACAGTGCTACCATTTGCACAGTTCCTCAGGTTAGGAAAACGTCAGCATTTCCATTGACGTCTCCAGTTTTCGGGTCTTGATAGCGTGAACATGAAAGTTTGCTTGAGGCTGGGCCTGGGCTGTGGATTGTGTCAGTGTGGACAGCATGAAACAAATGATGAGTTTAAACAAAAAGAGAAATCACTCAACCCCTTGGGAGTTTGGTGGCATTCTAGAATCACTTCTTAGAAGGTTATAGAGTTTAAAGAGACTATCTAGTCTAACTTTATTACTTAGGAAGGGGGGGGGAAACTAAGAGAGAGAGTAGAAATGACTTGTCTAAGGCCATAGAAAAGCAGGATCAAGTCCCCAGGCTTCTACCTCGAAATCTGGTACTTTCCAATATATCACCCACTTAGACAAGTCTGTGTTGTGGTTCTGGTCTATGAGTTGTCTCTCCTTAGAGCAGGAACACATGAGTGTAGGTATGGCAGAGTGTATGTAGAAACAGAGTGGAGATTGTTTTTGGCAAGGAAACATATCCAATAATGAAAGTGTAATGGGAAGCTATGCAATCAATCACTCAAGAGCATTTATTAAGTGCTTGGGATTCAAAGAAAAGGAAACAAAGTCCTAGCCCTCAAGGAGGTCAATTTCTAATGGAGAAGCCAAGTAAAGGCTGAGCGAAGGTACTAAGACTTTGGTGAGCCACCTAGCAACATATTTTTCTCTCAAGTTTCTTTTGCTAGGAGAAATCTCAAAAGACACATTCTAGCTGATCAGCTGGGAGTGCATGCCAGAAAAGAGATTTCATGCTCACCACATGTCCCCACTGTTGGGTACTAGAAAGCTGGGGAAACTCTTCTACAAAGGTTAACTTATAAATTGGTTTGGAGAAAGTGTGCTCATACATGTCTATTTGTGGAGATGCCTTAAGGTACATCCCTTTAACTTGAAGGCTCTTACAAAAATGAAGATTATTCTAGGATCCCAGAATTATAAATTTAGAGCTGGAAGGAATCTCAGAAGGTCATCTAGTTTTGACCCATGATCTCAACAGGTGAAGAAACTGGGGACTACAGAGTTGTAATTTGTTTAAGATCATACAGGTTGGGTAAGCAGGAATTTAAGTTTAGGTCTTTTGATTCTGAAGTCAATGTTCTTTCCACAAGCGGACTGAAGTAAAATATTAGCAGCTCTCTTGAGGATTACTCCAAGCTATGGGAATGGATGAAAGCCTGCCTTGGTGGTGGTAGTAACATGTGTGCATATGCATGCATGTATGTATGTATGCATGTACAGATCTTTGCATATATGAGTTCTGCATACAGAAAGCTATAGAATCTCTAGCACCTTAGACTCTCTAGGGGTCAGCTAGTCCAACTTCAAACCGGATGCTGAAATCCTTTCTATGGCCTCACCACTGTAGTCATTCTGCTTGAACACCTCCAGGGACAGGAAATTCCCTAGCTAAGGAGGCAGTTAGCTCCATTGTTGGAAAATTCTAATTGTTAGGAAGTTCCTTATATTGAGCTGAAATCTACCTCTTTGTTACTTCTGTCAATTGATTCTAGTTCTACCCTCTGGAGCCAAGCAGAACGAGGCTAAAAATAAGTCAGTCAATGGGAGCTGCTAGTCTGGTGTGATGGAAAGAGTACTGGATTGGGGGAGGGGGGTCAGGCTGACCTGGCTCAAATATTAGTTTGGCTAATTAGTAGAGAGACCTTGGGCAAGTCACTTCTCTATTCAGGTCCCTTCCATGACTAAGTCCTATGATTTTTGGTCTTTATCTCTTTTCCCCATTTCAGGATTTCATTTTCTCCAGTATTGTCAGAAACATAACCCTTTCTTTATAGGCTGATTTAACCTCATCAGAAGCTTTCACACATCCTATTTCTCTAACTTATGTGTGGGAGTACAGACTGTCTTAAGCTTATGGCAAGTAAGCTCACTGTGGTTTTAGATAGGGTTAGGAGAATCCATCTCCTTCCCATTTCCAAGAAAGAAAAGGGCAAGTTTTCTCTCTGTGGAAGCTTCAGAGGACACCTTATTTGCACCCTCCTGGTTCAGGGAGGAAGAATTTGGCTCCTCATCAAAGGCAAATCGCCCACATTAGCAATCGACTGAAAGACATACATATTGATCCGTTCATCCATACCAGAAGAGGAAGTATGACTTGGCAGGCCCAGCTCAAAGAGTCTGCTAGGTTGTTTGGCTCTGGAAGTGCTTACCCATCGAGAGAGTTAGGTTAGCAATGACAGCCATGGACATACTGCTCTAAACACCCCCCCTACTTCTAATGTGTCCTTTTGGGGGACAGTTAGAGACAAAATCATCTGTGAAGAGTTAAATCTGAGTGATTCTAGGCTCCCGCCACATGACAGGACCACAGCAACAGATGAAGCAAAGGCTCCATCATTTCCTAAAACTACTCCCTTTGTTATTTCAGGAGGTTTGGATTCCCTTTGAAGGAGGCCTGTGGGCCCCCTTTTGGGGCCTCTTTCGCTTAGTCTTTGTAACACAGACTTTTTCTCTCTGTGGGATGGGATCTCTCAGAGGGGAGCAGAGAAGTACTTCTCCTTTTGCAGGGTTTCCTTGCCCCTATTTGAACACGTCCTTAGTGGGCTCTGGCCTCCTATCATGAGTCCACAGGATTTTGAGCTGGAAGAGATCAGTGAGATGATCTAGAGCAGGGGTTCTTCAGCTTTTGTGTGTGTCGCGGCCCCCTGGGGCAGAGCAGTGAAGTCTGCTGCCCCCACCCCCTGCTCCCAATCCTGCTTAGAAATACATGAAATAAGATACAGGAGATCACAAGGGGAACCAAGGGTTAGTGAAAATAAAGATGGCATTTTTCCCCATCCAAGTTCATGGACCCCCTGAAATCTATCCATGTGGCCTATGAAGGTCAGGAACACCAGGTTACAAACCCTTGATCTAGTCCAATTCCCTCATTTAACTCATGAAACAGCATCACCCCCCTCAAAGACAGTCGACTTGCTGGAGGTGACACAGGTACTAGCAGGGCTGAGGTTTGAGCATGGTCTGCTTGCCTTCAAATCCTCAACTCTCGCCATTGTATCACATTGCTTTGCTGTCAAAGGTCTTGTTCCTGGGTTCTCTTTTGCAATAAGGCTAATATGAAAATATGTTGTGCATGACTCCACATGTATAATCTATAGTAAAGTCCTTGCCTTCTCGAGGAGGGAGAAGGAGAGAATTTGGAACTCACAATTTTAAAACACAAATAAAAAAATTTACATACATTTGAGAAAAAATAAAATGAGACAGAGACAGAGATTAATCGAGATCTTGTTCCTTAGAGTACTCAGTTTCTTATCTTGGAACAGTTTTGCTTTCTTCTTGGTCTTAACTCACCCTGCTTTGCTCTATACCAGGCCTTTCCAAAATGTAGCATCAAGGTGATTTTAAGTGGCCCACCTGTGGGTTTACTAAATGTTTTAGTAAATGAAGCCAAGCTACCTCAGAGCTCTCACTAAAATGGCGAATCAAAATATATTGTCAGTTGTATCAATAAGTAAGGTTGAACAGCCCTATTCTACACCATATACCTTATAAATGTGGAGAGGAAATAACAAAAAAGGAAGGCTTCATGGAAGAAGTAGAACATGAGAGTTGAACTTGAAAATATCAGAGAGATTTGCAGATGAGAAGCAGAACTATGGAGAGGCAAGTCTAAGTCATCAACTAGAGTCTATTGATTTTCCCCAGAATTTTAAGAGAGAGCCTGCATGTGGTCATGGTTTGTCTGGTTCTCTAGCCCACATTCCTCTAGTCTGCCCATACTGGGCATAACTTTATCTCACATAGAAGTTTGGCCCCACCCAGGACTCTGGGACTGATTCAGTCCCCCCTCCCCCATCCCCTCAAGGAAAATCAAAGAACATCTGTATCCTCATTCAAAATATAGAATCTAAGAATTGAGAGTAAAGAGATCACACCCCTCCCGCATTTTTACAGATGAGAAGACTGGAAGCACAATAAATTTTAAATGACTTGCCTAAGTTCATATGGAGCCATTGTGGGATCTCAGCTCTCTTGACTCCAAATTCAGTCATCTTGCTATGCCATCTCCCCCTAGTCTAATGGCTTAGTATCACTATCAGCCTTGCTGTCTGTTCCTCTTTCTGTTGATGTCCTAGTCCCATAATTGGCCATTTGCTTTGTTTCCCACAAATGAGTCTTTACTTTGGCTTCTTCCTTCTAAGACCTGGGTTAATAAGATCACAGAATTTGAGAATTGGAAAGGACCATGCTAGCCATCTAACTCAACCATAATCAAAATGGACCCCTCCCCACTATAACATAAACAGCAAATGGTTGTTCAGTCTTTGCTGGCAGACCTCCATGAAGGGGTAAATGTTCAATCTTTCCAGGTTGTCCATTCCACTTAGGAACAGCTCTCAACTTAGGAAGTTTTTTCATGATGGTAAGCCTACCTTTTCTTCTTTACAAATTTCTGTAGGTTTTGTCTGACTTCCCTTAGTCCTGCTGGGGCCTGGAGTCCCATTCTAGAATTCAACCTTCCTTGTCCTTGCTACCAAATTCCTCAGCTATAACACTCTGCCCACCTTCTGAGTTATTCAGACTGTTCCTGGTAGTCTTTCTTGACACCAACCACCTGCTTACTTCTTCCTCTCATGGCTGCCCATTGAGATTTGCCTCAGTGGATCTCCCTGAACTTTGGGCTCTAGCTACCTACAATTTTTACTGCAATGTCTTATCTTACACATGTTGTCAACCTTATTCCTTATTTTATCCTGTGAGCAGGAAGAATTAATTCTAAAACTGGGCAGATGTTGGAGTGGGGGGCATGCAGAGGGAGACAGTTCATGATAACATAAATACAGAAGACCCTGTTTATCATCTGAAGAATCTCAGAGCTACAAGGGACCTCTGGAATCATCTTTTCCAACCTTTTCATCATGGAGAAGATAGACAGATCAAAGGTATGGAAAATATTCTAACAAGTATTCCTAAAGTTAGGGCTGGAGAAGTTACCTCCATTGTACTGGTATTTCTTCTTCATTTCTCTTTAACACTGTCTATCCAAGTGGTGTCTCAAGATATCTTCAACAAAGAAACTTGAAATGAGGCCTGAGTATGGAGTCAACATTCACCTTGCTCATGCAGGCTCATATGCGGAAACTCCCAAGATGGCTTCATAGTGCTGCTCCAACTCCCATTTTTTTAGCCAAGGAGCCCCAGGAGTTTCCCCTTAGTTCTGAGAACTTCAGGCCCCCCTTCAAACTGGGCATCTATCCCTTTCTAAGTATGTGAGCTCCACAGCATGTAGCAAATAGAAGCCTGCTGCTTGTTCCCTAACAAATGATTACTGCCACCTCTTGGGCTTTGGTGTTTACTGTGATGTTGATGCTGTTATTTTATTCCTTGGTGTCCGACATCCTCATTAATATACTGCTTTGTATTTCCCTGTGGAAATGAAGGCAAGGATGCTCTGTGCATATGCATTCCCAAAGCTTTATTTAGCCTGGCACCTGCCCCCTTCCCCAGCATGTGAGTTTAGCATCCATGCTGTTCGTTTGCAACTCTCTAGAGCTGAAAATTCTTAGAGGGAATGATCTCTCTCCCTCTCCCTCTCCCTCTCCCTCTCTCCCCCTCCCCCCTCCCCCTCCCCCTCCCCCTCTCTCCCTCTCCCTCTCCCTCTCCCTCTCCCTCTCCCTCCCCTCTCTCTCTAGGAAGACCATTCCTGTTTCTATTAAATAGCCTCAAAGTTCTAGAAGCAGCAAGTAAAGCCAGATACCCACCAAAAACTGTCCCTCATCTACCTTTCTAGGGTAAAGAAGCAGTGGCTTCTTGGGCCATAAGTCTTTCGTTGTAGGTCAAACCAGGAAAAGTTCCAACCGGTGACTCACTAGTAAGGGATCCCATCAGCATGCCACCCATGGCGGGTAGTTGGAAGGCGTGTGAAAGCCAAAGCCAAAATCACACTCGGGGAGAGTGCAGATGTCCTAGTTCTGCTGCTGAGCAAAACAGTGAGCTCCATTGCTTTCCCTGCCCACGCTCTCCTAGCAGGAGCTGCTTCTTGGGCTTAATGAGTTATGAGAAGGGTGTGGTACCATCCAGAAATAGCATTCAGACAGCTGTGTCCATGAGCCAAGTAACTCAATGGTTGAATTGTTGGACTGAAAATTGGGAGATAGGAGATAAGAGTTCTAGTCCTACCTTCTTCTAGGGATGCACTGGATAGCCTTGGGCCAAGTTGTCTATCTATTTTTATGGCAGATAGCCAGGTCTACTAGTATCAGGGTCTAGTTGGGTAAACTCCCTCTAAGTGCCAGGAGTAAAGGGGCTCCAAGAGTACCCTAGACCTATCAGAAGGAGGTTGGAGCAATCAAAGAATGTCAATCTTAATTGATCTCAGATCAAACTATACTTTAGACCCTCTTCACTCCAGTTCATTCTGCGATTAATCCTGACCCAAGTAAACAACTTGCTTCATTGACTCCACATAATCTCAGTTCCTTGCTCATGCTTGTCCCCATTACCTACAGGAAGATTGTATGATGTAGTGAGGAACATGACTAAAAGTTAAAAGACACCTAGATATTCAAGTTTCATCCCTGATGCCAGCTACATGAGAAGGCAATATGGGATAGTGGAAAGAACCTTGGATTTAGCATCACCAGGTCTTAGAAAGTGCCCTGGCTCTGTTGCTTATTCTCTATGAGACTCTGGACAAATCACTTTAACATCCTGAGTTTCATTTACCTCATCTATAAGACAATGTTGGAAAGATGATAAAGTCTCTTCTAGCTCTTGGTACAAGAATTTCCCCTAAAATATAATGTCTTCCACTTACTGTTCTTTATTGTTTTGACTTGATCCTGAGTACTATGACCTTCTTTGGGTAATATCTTGTGGCATGGTTAACCTTGACCTTCTAATAATGCCCATTATTCTTCTCAGAAGCCCCAATTGTCTCATGAACATTGTGTAAATAACTTGCAAATCAAACCAGTGGAAGAGAAAAAAAGAAGTCAGTTTTCAATTCTTGAGACTCCAGAAGATTTAGGCCACTAGATTTAGAGGTGAAAGGGACCTTTAAGATCTTCTAGTCTAATATTGTCATTTTAAAGGGCCAGAGATAGGGATACCTCAATTTACAAAAGGTGTTGATGGACCCTAGAGAACATCCAGAGGAGGTTGGCCAGCATGGTGAAAGACTTCAAGTCCAAGCTCCATGAGGATTGTTTAGAGCAGGGTTGTCCAACCTTACTTTTAAAAGTTTTTAGTGATAAAATTGAAAATATATTTTGAGTTGCCATTTAATGAGAGCTCTGTGGTAGCTGGGCTTCATCTACTAAAGCATTAGTAAACCCACAGCTGGGCCACATTTTGGACAGCCTTAGTTTAGATAAATTGGGCTGGACTGGGGAGGCCTAACAGCTGTCTTCAGGAGGACTGACATGGGAAAGAAGGACAAATTTAGGTTTGATGTCAGGAAAAAAATCTCCCAGTGACTTCTGTCCATGAACTTATTGAATTGCCTCAGGAGGCTGTGTGTTTGTCCCTCACAGGAGGGTTTCAAGTGGCCACTCTCCAAGTGTGATTTGAGGGGGTATGACTTGGCCACCAAAGAGTCCCTTCTGACTCTGACTCTAACAGTCTTGAGATTCTGTGACTTGAACCCAGGTACTCAGACACCAGGGATCCATCTCTTTTCACTGTCCCATGCTGCCTTCCCAAAGATTAAAAATGCTATGCAACAGCTTTGAACCAAATTTAACAGCCCTTGACAAGGGAGAGAATATCACATCGCATACCAAAGTACTCAGGATTTTTATTTCAGTGATAGACCCCATCCATCCTCTGCACCCCTGAAACCTTACACTAGTGGGGAAGCAGGGTTGGTGTCTGGGGTTGGTTCACAAATAGAAGTCATAATGCCATGGAGAGGAGTAAATGGAGGGCCAAGACAACACCAGTGACAGAAAAAGTGGATCCTTTAATCCACATGGCCATATGTCTGGGTCCCTAAAGATTACACGTGTGCATATATATATATATATATATATATATATATATATATATGTGTGTGTGTGTGTAGGTATATATAGACATATATAGACACATGTGCATACACATACAAATATATAACAATGTTAAATTTAAAACTAAACCTGTAAGTTGATTCAAACCCCAGACTAATATTTTGCATACACAGAACTTCTGCTCTGTTCTGTCTCTTCAAGAATCCCCCCTGTCCTGTCCCACCCCCCATCAGCCTTGTTACAGGCATGGAAAAAGTGTCTTTGTGCACGCTGGGAGTGGGAGGGGGGATGGGGAATGCACAATATTGAAATGACCACCCATGCTCATCTGCTCTGCAACTAACCAAGCAAACAAAGGCCCAGCTGTTATGATAGTTGGGCAGAGCTGGGCCATGGGCCTCAGAAACTTCCTTCAATTCCCATTGCAACAGCCCTGCCATTGTATGAGGTTGGCCCTGCAGTCTGACGTTCAGGGAGGGAAGGGGGCGGTTGAGAATAGCCTCGGCCTACCTGACAGGGGTGCTGGAAGGATTAATGAGAGAATGACTGTAGAGCTTATTGTCCTCTTTGGAGAAAGTCTTCAGATCAATTCAGAACATGACTGTCATGATTGTCCACTTTCTCTGGCCTACTCTTTAAAGGCAGCCTTTCCCATGTGTGCCAGCTTGCCTATTTGAGGAGCAGGCCTGAGCCTAGCTGCTCACACTCTCCCAAAGCTTCCTGACTTACTGTTAGATAGAGCTTGAACAGTTTCTCACTGTCTTCCCCCATCAGTGTCTGTGTCTGTGTCTCTGTGTCTGTGTCTCTGTGTCTGTGTCTCTGTGTCTGTGTCTCTGTGTTTGTGTCTCTGTGTCTCTGTGTCTCCGTCTCCATGTCTGTATCTCTGTTTGTCTTTATGTCTGTGTCTCCGTGTCTGTATCTCCGTTTGTCCGTGTCTGTATCTCTGTTTGTCTGTCTCTGTGTCTATGTCTGTGTGTCTGTCTGTCTTGTGTTTCTGTGTGTCTGTGTGACTGTCTCTGTGTCTCTGTCTCTGTGCCTGTGTTTCCCTCTCTCTCTCCCTCTCTCTCTCCGTGCCTGTGTCTCTCTGTCTCTGTCTCTCTTGGTCTCCCTCTGTCTCTCTACCTCTCTCAACACCCACATATATTGACAAGTATATTTCCTTTTGAAAAGAGATCCTGTTGCATCTGCCACATGGAGTTGTCACAGTGGTGTCTCACTAACACTGGATCTTTCACCTTTGTATTTTAATTTAATATTTTCCTCTGACCACAAAAACCATTTTAGAAATCACTATCCCAAGATTTTTTATTGAGATTTTTAGGCATGAATTGCCTATGTTATTCTTAAGAGCCAAGATTAGCTATGAAGAAGTGTTTCCTTGATCTCATAGAAAAGAACTGAATTTTCACTTTTTAAAAACTCTTTTAAATTATGAACTTAACAGTCATTAATTAAAACAAAGTTTTTAATATGCAGAGAACAAAAGAGGATTGCATATAAATCCATGAACATGTAGTTTTAAAAGTGTATTTAATTTAACAAATTAGTTTACAAAATTGCTCATCGTCTCTCTTTCTGAACTGGTTTTCCTCTGTGTAGTTTTTATCTTGTTGCATTTTTCTTCTTTGTATCTCTAATCACAACCCTTCTCCCCAGTAGAATCCTCCCCTTGTTAAAAATAAGTATAGTCATGAAACAAGCGCATATTGGTCATATCTGAAAATGTAAGTCTAATTCTGAACCTCTTGTCTTTCGCTTCATCATAAAGCTTCTGAAGTCATGATTGGTCAGTCCTTTGATCAGAGCCGTAAAAGACTTTCAAAGTTGTTTTCCTTGATATGACTGTGGTCATCTTGAAATTGTGCAATACAAATTCATTATATTCATATACCACAATTTGTTCAGTCATTCCCCAGTTGAGTGGTGCCTACTTTGATTCCAGTTCTTTGATGCTATATTTTTGAACATATGGGTCCTTTTTCTCTATCTTTAACCTCCCTGTAGTATATACTTGGCAGTGGTTTTGTTGGATCAAAGTTTAATGACTTTGGGGGCATATTTCCAGATCTTTTCCCAGAATGTTTAGAGATCAATTCACAGTTCCCCCAACAGTACAACAGTGTGACTGTTCTCCCACAATTCCTCCAGTAGTGGTTATTTTCTTCTTTTCATTAACTTTGGCCAATATGATGGGGTGTGAATCAGAACATTAGAGTGTATTTCTCTTATTATCAATGATTTGGGGTTTTTTTCTTATGGTTATCAATAACTTTCATTGCTTCTTTTGCAAACTGTCTGTTCCTATATTTTAAGTGCTTAACTATTAAGGAATGACTCTCATTCTTATATATTTATACGAATATGTAAACTCTATTTTTAATATTAAACTACATCAGGGATATCAACTACAAAGCTTTTTTTCTTCTGGTTAATTATTTCTCATCTAATTTTTAAGTAAATTTGCCTTGTTCTGCAAAAGATTTAAAATTTCATATACTGAAAATGGTCCATTTCATTTTTATAATCATAACTGTAATACTATGTTTATTTAGGAAATTTCTCCTTGTCCATCATGATCAAAAGTAAAAACTTCAATGGGGTGGCTAGATGGCACAGTGGATAGAGAGCACTGATCCTAGAGTCAGGAAGACCTGAGTTCAACTCTGTCCTCAGACACTTAATAATTACCTAGCTGTGTGCACCTTGGACAAGTCATTTTAACCCCATTGCCGTGCAAAAAAAAACCCCAAAAAGTAAAACTTCTATTTAAAAAAAAATGCCATGACTTAAAATTTTGGTTGTGTATCCATTTGAAGTTTATTGTGTCATATAGATCTTTGTCTAATCCTAATTTCAACCAGACTCTTCTTGTTTTCCCAGTAGGTTTTGTCAAATGGGGAGTCCCTACTTTTGTGGTTGGTATTCTTAGATTAATTGAATATAATCAATTAACAGGCATTGATTAAACTCCTACTATGTGCTAGACATTGTGCTAGACATTGAGGATAGTTATAATGCTTCTGCTCACCTATACCTAATTTATGCCATAGACCAATTTGGTGATTTTTTAACCAATGCCCAATAGTTTTGATGATTACTACTTTGTAGTAAAGTTTGAGATCTGATACTACTAGACCACTTTCTTTCTTACTTTTTTTTATTATGTCCCATGAGATTTTCAACCTTTTTAAATTTTTTTTCTGTTTCTACAAAATAATATCTTGGTAGTTTGATATGTCACAAAATCTATAAATTAGGTGTTATTGTGTGTCATCTTTATTAAACTGGCACAGACCAATCCTGAGCAATTAATATAGCTCCAATTATATGTCTATTTTTATTCTTTAAAAACTTTCTTATAGTGACATTTTTATGTCTTGAGTATATCTTGATTTATTGACTTCATATATTTATACTTTTTAGTTGATTTGAGTTG